>NC_090929.1:693174490-693477521 GCF_040938575.1 Ambystoma mexicanum | reverse complement strand
GAATTAGGCTTCTCAATAAACGAGAAGAAGTCAAGTCTGGTGCCAAGCACCTCCAAACAGTTCCTTGGAGCTATCCTAGACACGCAAGAGGGGTTGACCTTTCCATCATGGGAAAGATTTCGGAATATACTGCTGCAAATTCTGCAATATCAGGCCGGTCGCCAGATAACGGTACGCAAAGCAATGCGTTTTCTAGGCATGATGGCGTCATGTATTTACCTGGTCCCCCATGCGCGCCTGCGCCCCATGCAGGAATGGTTGGCGAAACAGTGGTCTCAGGCAAGTGGTCAGTGGGACGATCTAGTGGTCGTTTCGCCAACATTGGTACAACACTGGTACAAAGCCTTCACTGGTGGACAAGAGAAAATCTGTCCAAGGGGAAACCCTTTTACGATCCCGAGATACAGGCGGTAGTCACAACCGATGCATGCCTGACAGGGTCGGGAGCTCAAATCCTCCACCACACAGCTCAGGGTCTCTGGTCTCACTCAGTGGCCAAGAATCACATCAACCTGCTAGAGCTTCTGGCAGTATTCAGAGCGCTTCAAGCGTTCAAGCCCTACCTGCTGAATCTGTCAGTGCAGATCCAGACGGACAGCACTACAGCCATGTTTTACATAAACAAGCAGGGAGGGACTTGTTTGCCAAATCTGTCTAGGCTTGCCCAGAAAATTTGGATATGGGCACTCAGACGGAAGATCTTCCTGTCATCTCAACATGTTCCAGGGGATCTCAATTCTCTGGCGGATGCTTTGAGCAGAGATCCCCTCCCAGAGGAACACAAATGGTGTCAACACAGAGAAATCGTAGAAGATATCTTCTCTCAGTGGGGTTTCCCCACTATAGACCTATTCGCCTCAAGCGAAAACACAGTGCCCAGGATTTGCATCCAGGTTCCCCCAGCCAGACTACCAAGGGAACGCCCTGTAGATGAACTGATCAGGGATGTTTGCGTACGCTTTTCCACCAACACCTCTCCAGGAAGGTGGTCAACAAGATGAACAGAGAGTCAATGACGCTCGTCCTAGTTGCCCCCATGTGGGAGAGACAACTGTGGTTTCCACACCTACGCAGACTAGCAGTGTGCGAACCCATAAAACTCCCGGGCTGGTACAACCTACTGTCCCGCACGAAGGTCAAACAGTGCATCGTCAACCCAACTCAATGAACCTAGTAGCATGGCTCCTGAGGTCATAGAGTTCGGACATCTCAGATTATCTCAGAGGTGTATGGACATCCTAAAGGAATCTGGGAAGCCAAACACGAGGCACTGCTACTTTGACAAATGGAAATGATTAGTTATCTGGTGCCAGAACAAGTAAGTCAACCCAGTTGATTGCACTCCTTCCACAATTGTCACATACATGCTCCACCTGCTGGATGCAGGACTGGTATTTAACTCACTGAAGGTACACCTGGCAGCGCTGTCAGCATACACCACATCCCATAACAAGGTGTTGTGGTCCAAGATACCAGTGGTTAAAGCTTTCATGGAAGGAGTAAAGAGACTTCACCCTCCTATTTCAAACCCTCCACCAGGATGGGACCTTAACGTGGTGCTATCTAAACTCTTGGGCCCCCCATTCGAACCCATGCATAAAAGCAGTCTCAAACACCTGACTTATAAAACGGCCTTCTTAGTAGCAATAACCTCTATAAGAAGGGTCAGTGAAATTCAGGCTCTTTCAGTGCAGGATCCATTCTTTACAGTTCATAAAAATAAACTGGTTTTACGTACACACCCTAGGTTCTCACCTAAGTTTATTTCTAAATTCCATGTGAACCAGTCCATCGAGCTTCCGGCTTTCTTCCAAGACCCACAAAGCTCGGCTGAGGTGAAACTACACACCATAGATGTGCGTAGGGCGGTCCTCTACTATGTAAACAAGACCAGACCGCTAAGGGAAACAGATCAGTTGTTTGTCTCCGTAGCTACAGGCAGAGAGGGAGATCGCGTCTCTAAAGGTGCCATCTCTAAGTGGATTGTTAACTGTATCCAGCTGTGTTACTCTCTTTCTGAAAAAACTCTGCCTTTCACGCCAAGAGCCCACTCTACCAGAGGCATTGGGGCCACTCTGGCTTTCATTGCAAATGTACCCCTTGACACCATTTGCAAAGCAGCTACTTGGAGCTCTATTCACACTTTTACTCAGCACTACTTCATTGACACCCATTCCAAGACAGATACTCAAGTGGGGCAAGCGGTTTTAAGACATTTATTTACTCATGACCCTTCTCACATCCCACCTCCTCCTTCTTCTAACACTGCTCGCTAATCTATGCACAGCATGTGATCTAAGCAGATTCAACAAGTCTCAGAAGAGATACATTACTCACCGTAATCGTATTTCTGATGCTTGTATCTGCTTAGATTCACATCCGACCCACCCTTCCTCCCCTCTGAGAGAAGGCGCATGGATGCTTGTAGTCTTATCTATCTGCTTGTATTATCTGTACTCGCGCTACTCCTCATGCTACCTCATGTCAGAAAAAAATACAATCTGAGGGTCCTAGACACGTGAGGGATCATGGGTACAGTGGACGTCACACTAGGGATAGTATTACTGGCACGCCCTGTGTCGAGGCCCATTTTCGAGTTTCGAAAAACAAACTGTAATACTCTGCAGCTTCCACTAGATGTCGGCCTATGCACAGCATGTGAATATAAGCAGATACAAGCATCAGCAATACGATTACGGTGAGTAATGTATCTCATATATTAGCATACGTCACTATAGCGCTTTGATTAACTTTCGCTTTGATTGTTGTAACAGGCTTTGCTACACTTTTTTTTTTCTTTTCTTTAACCAGTTGTACTGGTGCCAGTTGTAGTGGTGCAATCAGTAGATGCGTGGGGGTTATCTACAAAAAAGTTGGAGGTTCGAGGTTACCCTGGGGTTTCGAACAATGGTGATGCTAGAAAACAGTTTGTCATGTAAAAATGTCAGCTTGCATTGCTGCTTTACAGTGGCAGCCACCCTCCCTTTCCCAAAACTGGGACATGTATTTTAAATTTAAAAAACTTAGGGACAGGGATCCTAATTCCGGGACATTCCCGACAAAACCGGGACGTCTGTTCACCTTACCCTGAGACGAGGCTGAATCCATAACATATTCGCACATTCGCGATGCCTGCACAGCAGTTCGGAGAGGGGAAGTTGTAAAGCTCAATAAAAAAAGTTTTGCAGTGCCCAAAACAGATTTAGAGCCTGCCCAGCTGTGCTCCTCCGACATGTTTAGCAAGGGGTGTACCTGCACACCAGTGTATAGGCTCCTATAATACTAAAATGGGAATCTCCTGTGAACTGCACAGCATTATCCGCTAATTTTGCATAGAGTAAAGGTTAAATGCATTAAAAGTGAAACATGTAAAAGTAATCAGCCATATTTACTTTTTTAAACTGGAAACACCACGTACCGCCCAGAAAGAAAAACACACACACACTTCTACTGTTTCCGGGGTTTAAAAACAACATAGACTGCTGGCATTATCCATGAGTCAGATGAAACAAAATGTATGCTTTAACAAATATCAAATTTAATATAAACTTATCTGGTGGAGCTGGAAAGGGCATCAGTATAATGTCCAGTGGAGACAGACCCAAAAAACAGCAGTGGTGCCCATGAGTCATAATTAATTTTGTATCATACGCTTAACACCGGAGACCAGTTCCAAAGCGCGGGACCGAAATTGAAACCTGTGTTGCTTCCAAGACAAAAGTGTTGTCCCCTAGAAATCCTCTCATATGCGCAGAAGAGGTGGAGCTGAACAATTTAATAGAGATAGAAGATGCACAAATCGATATTCTCCAGTTTACTTCCTATCATAGATTATAAAAGGTAGTAGATCTTCTGGAGGTGGATAACTCTAACTAAGGTATGTGAGGAGGAAGATGGACGAGAAGGTAATAGTATATCATTTCAGAGCATATAAGATATTGAGTGGTAAATCATGAACATTACAATAACTGTACGCTTGCATGCACATTGAACATCTTTCAAACTTAAGAATATCTTGCAATGCCTTATTTCAATGGAATGAAATGAACTATCTGATTAAATTTTTGCTTTTTGCCCAATTAAGGTTTTACAAGACCTCCGTGATCGTGATGTGCTTCTTCATTCCAACTGTGGTTCCATGGTACTTCTGGGGAGAATCTTTAAGCAACGCCTATTTTATCTCTGCCATCCTCCGATATGCCTTAGTGCTTAATGCCACATGGCTAATAAACAGTGCCGCACATATGTTTGGGAATCGACCATACGACAAAACTATCAACCCACGAGAGAATCGATTAGTTGCCTTTTCAGCCATTGGTAAGTTGACAAACCCAATTAATTGATTTACTGTCCTGAACATTTTGCATCAATTAGTTCTCAAGATTTGCTGAGCATCCATCAATCTCCTTTATATGGGAAACCCACGTTTTAATAAACCATCTAGAGCAGCGGTCTGCAACATTTGGCTCTCCAAATGTTTTGGACTACAGCTCCCATACTATTGAGTGATATAGCTATAGGCAGTGGGATTTGTAGTCCAACATATCTGCAGAGCCAAAGGTTGCAGACACGTGATTTAGAGCATATTTAATTTAGCACAACTATCCTTTATATAAGAACAACCAGCCTTTGGTGGAAGGAACATGACTGATGATGATAATAATGAGCCACAAATGGAAGATTCAGTTCAACATTTAATCAGGAATTTTCATGTACAGTATGCTATGTTTGTTTAATAGTTAATGCACAACATACAGCTGCATTTCACTCAAAGATATTTTACGAAAAGTGGACTGTATCACGCAACTCGCCTGCATCCATTTCTTTCACTGCATCTATTATGGCAGGAATTCATTAAACTGTGTATGTTTCATCAGTATTCACTAGAAAAAAGTCTACGTTTCTCGAATTTATTTTCACAGTTTGCTTTCTGGCACATTTTTCTTCAGAGCTATCTTTGCATTTCTCTTGTCCCTAATATGTGCAACTTCACATAATGTATGTCGGTTCTATCTATCCATCTATCTGACTCCTGGTGCATTCCTCTTCTCTTCTCCAAGTACACACACAATATAGCCTTTTAGAATGGGGAAGTGTTCATTACTGCAAAAGAGGAGGACCATACTTTGGGGAAAGGGATAGTGACCCCTGCAAGGACTAGAAGGTTTGTCAGCACTTAGTGCAGGTTTTGGAATTGTAATGCTTAAGTAAGAATATTATAGTGAGTTAAGTAAATGACATAAAACCGTTAGTACATTGAATGTTGGGTTTTTTTAGTAATAAAAAAGGTTGTGAAAAGTTATGCTCTTGAGAAGGAGAGTTAAAGCAATAGTAGACATGTTTTCCAGAAGAGTGGGTTTTGCATTCTTTTAATCCCTTTGTATGATGCTGATGAGAGTATTTTCTTTAGTTTCCATGTCAGTGTAACATGGTTGTAAAGCCAAGTGGTAATTTATTTTGTGCTTTTATCTCGGATTCCTTTTCAGTGTCCATGTTGCATTTTCTGGCTAAGGAGAGTATTAAGAGAAATACTTTTAATCTGCTTGTCAGAATGCTTGCAGGGCCATTAGTACCCGGTGAGTGGGAGGGGGGGTGGCATCCTCCCAGCCAATGGGGAGGCTCAGAATGCAGGCATTACCACACGGTAATCCCACTGCCCTGAACCTCCTCACGGCCGGCGGCCGCCATCTCCCCTCGCCGGGGAAATAATGTAAGTCTTCTCCCAACCTCCACCCACAGAATTCCCTTCCCACCCTCCCACCCCTCCACTTACCTTGTTTTGTCCCCTCCTGATCTGCGACAGGCCGCCATGGAAAGGGAGAAGGGACTAATTAGAGTCCCTTCTCCCTTCTCCTAGTGGCCATATTGTTTGTTTACTTTTTTCCTATTTTTTTTTTTTTTCAATGGCTGCCATGAAAATGGAAAACGGACTTTGTTTTGGTGTCCGGTCAAAGGATCGAAAAAAAAGGATCGAAAGCCATTTTTTCGGAACCAAAAGGACTGGAAAAAAAGTTTTGATGCTTTTATATTTATTTATATATTTTTTAGTTTAGTGTGCAAAAAAACGTTTTTTTTTTACAAAGGAAAACGGGGTTGGGGGGAAACCCGCTATTTAAAAAAAAAACTTTTTTTTCCCGCCACTTTTGGTGGCGAAAAAAAGGCATTCGATCCTTTTGTTTTAAATACTTTCAACTATAACCCTTCGTTTTCCTTTCCCCGGTGGCCATTTTTCATTGTTGACTTTTTTGACTTTTTTTTCTGTTCCGAAACACCTGAGCGTTTCAGAACAGAAAAAAAAATGGCTTTAGTACCCAGTTCTAACGGACCGGGGTACTAATGGCAATAGGCCCAGAGCCTGATGACCATTGCCACGCAAGGTAATGCCCCCGGGGCCTCCGTTAAGTACCTCGCTACGCCCGGGCATGTAACTATGGGCCCGGGGGCATTACCTTATGCGGTAATGGCCCGCAGGCTCAGGGTTTATTGCCTTAGTGGCTGTTGACCACATTCCAAATTCTGATTTACTGAAAGACCATTACTGCAACCCACATTGTATTTAAGAAACTAACTAGACAAAATTGCATCATTATTGATGGATTATTGCATTGTTGGTACAATGCTTTCCTGTATAGCCACAATGGCCCAGTGTATCCTTAATAGATGGTTTTGTGGAATTGCATTGTACAGAGTGACAGTAACCAAAGCCTGCAGACCTCCTTGTCCTCAGGTTTATGATCATCTGCTTCATGACAAGTAGGTAAATCTATAGTCGCTGTAGCCAAATTAGTGTGATTTTTATTTCAAAATGGAGGTTATTTAAAGTTGCAATATCCGCATTTGTTTAGGATTTGGGTGTGTGTGCTATGGTGTCAAGGGAACACCTTTGGTGTAAAATTGCTCGTAACTATCGAGCAACAGCTATTGTTGTTCTTTGGCAGAAGCGGAAACACTTTTGTCACTGACACAGATGAAAAATATTTACCGAAATTTAGACTCTTGCCCTTACAAGACACACGTACATATCGGAAAACTATGTTGGAAAGTGTGTCTCATATTGTCAGTTGGTCCCAGTAATTGAAACCCATGTTAAATCACACTATACGTTTCATATTGAACCTTTTAATACCCTACCAAAGTTGCATCAAACATTTCATGAATTTCTTAAGCAGCCACGTGCATTTCATCCCACCAA
The DNA here is from genome assembly GCF_040938575.1 of Ambystoma mexicanum. Taxonomy (NCBI): domain Eukaryota; kingdom Metazoa; phylum Chordata; class Amphibia; order Caudata; family Ambystomatidae; genus Ambystoma; species Ambystoma mexicanum. The sequence continues at coordinate 693,470,329 of NC_090929.1, read as the reverse complement.
CAAAACGAAATGGATACACGTCCAAAACCCCCTTTAAGGACTCCAACCCATCCTCACAACCCAAATCATAAGGGTCACAACAGTTGGCAAAAGTGGGCAGATTAACGAAAATAAAGAATTGACAAAAGGCCATCAATAAACACAGGGGAGCAATACTGCTAAGAATGTAACAATTCAACTACAAACATCAAGAGCTCGGATACAGGGACAGTCCTGGAAAATGGATTGCGTGGGTGTGCATCAGATTTGATGTTATAGCCTGCACCCAAACAGTCTAAAACAATAAATGTACCATTCAGATAGCACATTGCAATTCAGCCTCCCATTACAAAGAGCACCCTATAGTCAGGATGCCACCGAAAGAATGCCACACTATTGTCCTTACCCATAACAAAAAAGGCATGCCAGTCAGACTTCTTTTGGCCACATTAAAAGACAAACATATTTTTACTTTCTGTAATGTATTTATTTTGCTATTTGTATCACGACTATGAAAGCCTGGGTTCACTTCATGCATTGTATACTCCCGCTCGGGCTGAAATGCCTCTAAATGCTTGATGTTTAGGTGTCATGGTACCATAGGTGCAGTTAAACAGTATTTGGCTGTCTGCATGTTCGATGCTGTGTCAGAACAGATTTTAGTTTCGGTATTACTCGAGCATTTGTATGTGGATTACCTTTTCTTTTACTTCAGACTAATGTGATCGTAAATCCACTCAACAAACCCATCGCAGTAAAACTGCTGAAAGTGGGAAACATCTCTCTGGAAGCTACAGTTGCCAAGAAGCATTTGCTCTATTGCCTTTGATCACTATGCAAAGAAGTGTTTCACTATCATTGTGGGGCAAAGCAGTGCCAAATCATCAAACTGTGGTAAAACTGTAAATAAAAAAAACGGATTCTAGTTTACATTGACATTCACTCTAGTCATTTTGTACAGTAATTCAGTGCTGTTAAGAGGCTCCCGAGTGGTACATGAGAAATGTATACGCTGGAACCTAAAATAAGTGAAATTGCAGGTGATTCTAAGAGATCAAACCACAGACGAGCCTTTGCAAAGTTTGTCTGAATTTGAACCACATGACTTAAAAGGGGACCTGTGGTTGGAACTCTTTTTTCTGCCTCAGTCAGATTTCAGAGAGGGAGGAGGTTGTTGCTGGAGGCTGGAGCATACCTGCCTACATTTTCAAAATGAAAAACCCAGATATCTGCATCACTGGAATGCCACGCCCACATGTTTGCAAGGCCACGCCCGCATGCTTTTTACCTTCATGCAATAGATGAAATATAATATAAAGCTTAGGTGCACTGGAACAAAGCTAAAGCATGCATGCTTTTTTTAATTCAATCTCCTGGGTTTATCTTTCTGTAAAAGATCCAGGGGGCCGCGGAGAACATACAAGTGCGTTTCCTTGAACCATGTGCAGAAGTGACCGACTATGTATGTATCAAATGTGGATGCATGCCAGAGGTGGTAGTGTGTGTGCTGTGTGAGGAGCTGCTCCCCCACCGAGTGCAGGCATGTGTCCGGGCGGGCCTGGCTTCTCTGGGCTTCAGAATGGTACTGGGGGAATCCCAGCCTTTGAAAAGGAAACCCAGAGCAGTGTGACAGGCATTATATTATAAGCCAAAACTATTGGATTACAGTACAGATGGGGATCCACGTTGTCTGCTCTGTATAACAGCACACTGTCCAGATATTATTATAAAACAAAAGGAGGTAGGAAGGTACCATTCTTTTGTACACATAAAAGTCTCTGTATAAAATCTGGTCAGAAGACAACACTGAATATATAAACCTGACAATACAAGGGTCTCGGAAGGTCGTCCCATGCGCAGGCAGTACATCTATGGAACAGCCTTCCGAAGGAATTATGCGCAGACAGAAACCTTTTGACCTTTAGGAAATGACTGAAAACAGTACTTTTCAAATAAAAGACCCTCGACCCTGAATGCTAAATAGACTTCTGCCTTGTGCCCTGATGCCTGCGGGCTCCGATGCATTATAAACAAACAAACAAATAAAATAAACAGACACCTGGTTGACTTTATACCCCATGTGCCATGTCACCACAGGTAACTTCTAAATTCTGATGTGTTGGTATGGAGCCCGGAGTGACTGCAGGTTGGGAGGGCACTGCAATCACACCTGCAGTCGCCCCAGCACCCCCCAACAAACACTTACAAGTTTAAGCAACTTCCTGGTTACTTCCAATTTTTTGCAAGCATAAAATTACATATTTGACTCGGAGCAGCTCAGAGCAGCTCTATCTCCACCCGGTAGGTGCTTGAGATTTGGTAAGTCTTTTTCATGGTCGCCAATAACATTTATAATCAGCTGGGTGTAGAAAAGCTAACTTCAAAGGTATCTAGGAGATCGCATAACGGGCAGTATACATTAAAAAGGGCTGGTGAAAGGCAGGCACCCTGTGGCATATCGTACTGTAGCCTCTCTGGTTTGGAGTGGCCTTCACCCCAGACAATTTTAGACATTCTATTCAGCAAAAAGGATTCAATCCAGAGGGCTGCCTCCTCAGAGCAACCAGCAAGATTCTTCAACCGACCTATAAGCTTCCATGGTCAACAGGGTCGGAGGCTGCTGAAAGATCTCGCAACATCAGCCGCCCGACCTTGTTGTTGTCCATAATTTTGAGCATTTCAGTCTGTAGGTCCAACAAAGCACTTTCCGTGCCATGGTGGGACCTGAACCCAGATTGTCTGGGATGAAAAACTTGAGATTTCTCTAGGTGCTCTTGTAACTGAAGAGTAGCAATTGTATCAACCACCTTCAATAAAAACAGCACATTGGTAATTGGTCTGTAATTAGTATAGGCCTTCTGGTCCAATCCTATCTATATCAATAACAGGGTCACTGCCACGTTTTTTAGTGAATCAGGGATGTAACAATCTCTGAAAGTGGCATTAATAAAACGGACCAAGAAGGTGGAGGAAGATACTAAGATGTTCCAATATTATTTTAGAAGGGAGGATCTCACCCTCACAGGTCGTGGGCTTCATTTTGCTTAATGCCTTGGTAAGAAAATCTTCTGAAATTATTTGAAAAGTAAAAACGTGATCACAATCAAGTTTAACCTCATTATTACTTTCCACCGGGGATACAAACATGGGGTTGGTAAGGTTTTAATTAATTTGGACATATGCAGCAATGATCTGGTCTGCAAAAGCCTTCTGTACCGCTTCACAATCCTCATATTCGGGGAAATTTGATGGAGCGTCTAGGTTTTTCTAAATCTCTTGAGTATTTCAAATAGCTTCCTAGAGTCGTTTTTAGAGGCTGACATCAGTAGGTCAAAGAGTGATTTCTTCACTAACAAAATCTCCTCATGGTAAAATTTACCAGGGAAAGGGGCAGCACATTATCACACTTTAGTTGATGGAAAGATAAATTGCTAGAGGCGAGCATGCATAGAATTGAGCTATAGATCACAAATTATTAATTGTGACTATAACATTGCTAATTGGCGATTTGTGCAATACAGGCAGAAGGCGGGCATTAGGAGCACACCTCCGTTTTCAGCACTGCATGTACTCAGGAGGCTGAGTGAGTAGAAAGTTGGAGTCCCTTTTCTTGTCCCAGTTTATCATAAACACTACATATATGTGGGATCACTTGGTGGTATGTTGTTTTTCTTGTGCAGATGTCCTTGGATAATCGTGCTTCCCATATCTGTTATTAATAAATATGGAACAGCTTCTTGCAAAAGAAGGTAAGCACATGTTTGGGGTACTAGGGAAGATCAGTGGAAGTATTTACATGGGTCCTCATTGTTGATATATAATATATATGTGCATTTAGGATAAAGTGACTACAGAAAAGCACAGGAAAAGCAAGTGGACCATTTAGAGACTACTAGTCGAGTGGCTACAACCTGAAGATATGTTGTCTACTATATCATTAATTGATGAAAAGAATAGCTGATGACAGAATTATACGACCTTTTGAAGTTTTACATTTTATTTTATTGTTTTTTTTTACAACGTGCTGAGTTTGTTTTCGAAGCACAGATCCGGTATTCAAACCTCTGTTGCTATGCGTGGTCTTGCTTCCAAGACCAGCATGCTGCCCCTGTGCTATCTTCCGTTCACCAGGATGTCACACATACTCCACCCTACTCTAACAGAAAATGTGTACATATGTTTGAATTGTAGATATAGGAAAGACACAGGAACACATTGGGTTGTCTTGAAAACATTGGTTTTGTCCTGATGAACGCTGCACATGGTTTTAGCACAATCTTATGCTCATAAAAAGGCCGAAACGCAACGTGTCGACTATTGAAGAAATCAAGAGGCTGCAAATAAGGGGCAGGTCATGAAAAGGACTAATAAGACTCTAGGAGTCCCCGATGTGTTGGGGGGGGGGGGTTTCCCCTTTACATCTATGTGTTTTTTAAGTCTGTCTGGGATTTATGTTGAATATATATATATATGGTTTTTCTATCTGATGATCTTTTGATTATATGTTGACTCATGCATTTGTCTAGTTGTACATGTATTGTTTGTTGGTTCACTAGTTTATGTACAGTTTTTAACTTGGATATAATAATACAATAGACTTTTATTTTGCTAAATTGATTGACTAAGCGGTAATGGGTGGAGACGATGTAACATGGAGGCCTTGATCAAGTTACGTTGTTCATGCATATTATACCCTGGAAGATCAAGGCCTACCAGGCAACATGAGTTTATAGATACTTTAGTACAGATGGGTCGCAATGGCATATGAGGAGGAACAGAACATTTTTAGGTGTTGTTTGGTTATTTACCCACCAACTGCCCATGGCCATGGTAATCCCTTTGGGAACACTTGTGTATGCGCCTTGAAACACCTGTGTATGGGTGCGATAAAAATACATAAAATAAATACTTAAAATATCATAACTACCAAACCGGCATAGGTGCACACCACATTAATAGACCAGTTTAAGAAGATTCAACAAAAATGCTAAAGAGGACAAGTAAGTGTCCTGTAGGTAAGGACGCTTGCGTCCCCTGCACACCTCAGCACTGTAAAACAGTCAATCACTAAGGCAATATAAATAATGTAAAGCATTTTTAGAGCACAGCACAGTTAAAATGAAAATGTATTTAATACAAAAATAATAAAGGTGGAAATAAATTTGGCTCAACGCGTTTTGGGCTAAACCCTTCATCAGAGCAAATTATACAACAATCTTCCTCAGATTCTTAATGCAATTCTTAATGAAATGATCTACAAAGTAAATAGACAGAAGGAATAAAGCATTTAATTTTTTGACCATTTGGAAAATATATATATATATTTTAAACTATCATGCCCCATAATGTATAGCTATCCTTCACCTGGATGGCTCACAACATCAATGTACAAAATTCCAAGGATGTCCACTTATTCTGCAGTAGCTCAATTCGTCACAAACCCTTTGTAGTCCACACCTAAAAATAAGAAATAAAAAAGCTGTAACAAGTGCTATTCTAATGGCTATAATCTGTCAAATCTGGCAAATGAATCTGCTTGAAATATTGAGATAGCTATACAGCTTAAAATAAAGCCTCTGGCCTTACCTCTTGAATCAAGAGTGGCTTGGAGAGGATTTCTAGTATTCGCATCAAAAGCTTGTGTTTCAACAGACGAAAGAGCTTAGTTCGTTTTACAATGCTTCAGTGGGCCTCATTACGAGTCCGGTGGTAACCCAGCCGGTGCCCCCGGCAGGGTCACACCTGTCGGGTGCACCGGGCATGGCAGGCAGACTCGGAGTGTGGTGGTCCGGAAACAAGGGTGCAAGTAGGCCCATATTTTTGGCTCGTTCGTGGCTCTTAAATGATAATGTGCTGGCTGTTAGTTTGTAATGTTGACAGAGTTCAGTGATTAATTGAAATGTGGTCGTCCCTGGCAACATTACCAAAAATAAAAACGGACCCATTTATGGTTAGAAATTGTACCCAGGGGTGAACTACTTACCACTCAGGCTTGCTATGGCACTCGTCAGACGCCATATTGTTTCATGTTACAGCAGTGAAATGTTTAATGCTGTTTAGTTTTTACGAAAGGTGGTGAAATAAAGACGTAGGAAATGTTTCTGCATCCATCTAAGGTTACAGTGTTTTTCCTTGCTGCGTCCTTTCTGTTTGCATTCAGCCAATGAGTATTGACTGTTCTATTCTTAGCTCAACTGCTCCCTTGACCTCGCTGTTAAACGCAGTGAGAGAGGGGTTTTAGGATGGCACTCGTAGCAAGGAAGGAAACAAAATATAGCTGGCATGCCCATATCTCCCCCAGGAAAAAAAAGTGGGAGAGGTGCACAGCGTCCATGTGTCCCTGGTCTCTGTGGCAATCCCCCTGAAACCCTTACCCTCACTGTCCACGGAAACAGGGCAAGCAAGGCTGGGAAAGTAGTGGTGAATGGAGTTTGGTAAGTGCGCACTTCAGTGTCTCAGCCATCAATGGCATTGATACTGATAAGGCAGCTGCGGTAGGTGGAGCATGGGGGCGCTGTGGTCTAGCTTCCTTGCGCTCACTTTGTATTGATTGACAAAGATGGTGAAAGCTTTGATCAGAAATACTGTATCTGAGTTCAAGAAAAGTGTCCATAGTAATCACTCTACATGGTGCTTTATAAAAGGTCCACGTCATAGGTGAGCAATTGATAACCAGGTACGGCAGAGCTGAGCTAATCGTGGGGCCAACAGCAGCACACATCATACACAGATACATATATTAATTACATTCAGTATATTTTTAAGAAGTGGTTACTAAGGGGGAGACGGGAGATGACCCTCTTCCCCCTTGCAGGCATCAGAGGTCCCTTCCCAAAATGGAAAATGTTTTTGTGGGTATTTTAAAAAAAAAAACTTATTTTATTAAGCATTTTGTAAACAAACAGTGCACATCACAAGTGTCATAACTGAGATGATTGCTACGACGTTATCGTGCTTCCCTTCAAACCGTGGTTTCCCTTCCCAACACCCCCCTCACCCCTGCGCCTTCCCACGGAGACATGTTGGGTCCAAGAAATTGTTTGTCGCGCTTGGATTTCGAGCGCATCTGTGAACATTCTGGAGCGAGTCTCAAAAAAGGGATTACTTGTAAATGTTGAGAAAGGGTGACCATTCCATTTCTCTGCTCGCTGTGAGTTCATGGGGGGAGGGGGCTCCTGTAATGTTCTCCATCTCCTATATTTCTCTGGCCTTTTGGGTCCAACATCTTTCTGATGGGAGGGTCTGTAATGTCCACTTTATCGTGAGGCATACCCTCGCTGCCAGTAATAGGACATGAGGCATGTGTGGGAGCCGCGACCATCGGCCCTCCCGTTCTTCCAGACCAAAAACGACTAGTCTGGGATTGCAGTCTCGTTCCACTCCTATATTTTTCATCCAGGCCAGAACCTCCTTCCAAAATGCCTGTGCTTTCGGGCACGACCACCACATGTGCCAGTAGTCTGCTTGTTCGCCGCATCCTCTTCAACATATTGAACTCGATTCTCTAAACATCTTGGAGAGGCGCTTGGGGTCATATTGCCAACTATGAAGGAGTTTTAGGCCATGCAGTTTACATTGGGCCGAGATGGAGGTTTTGTGAGCATATTAACAGAGGCGTTTCCAGCAATCTTTGTGCAATGGGAGACCCAGGTCTTTCTCTCACCGCTTCCTGAGAGGTTCATTTGTGTTTTTGTGATTGTGCAGGAGGGTCTAGTATATCTGGGAGATGAGGCATTTCGACAGGGTAGCTTTGCTTAGAATCTTCTCTAGTGGCGTTAGGTCCCTCTGAAGTTTTTCCTTCCATTTTGGGGATGTCAGGACTCCCTTCAGCTGCAAGAATTGGAAAACTCCTATGGGTTTGATCTGTAGCCCCGTTTTTAGTTCTTGGAGTTTGATGTATGAGTCTCTCTTCTCTGTCCTACCCTTTCTAGTCCCTCTCGTACCACCCCTGGAAACACAGTGGATCTCGTTTCTAATAGGGGGGGGGCACAGATGTGGCTCATGGGGGAGGGCCATGTATTGTGACCCTTGATTTCACTTTTGTTCCACCAGAGGTTCAGGAGCGGGCCCAACATTTTATGGCTAATGATTTTACCTGCGAATGCTGATTTTGGGGCCCTGAGCCACTCCCCCAATATTACTGGTCTTAATAGATTGTTTTCTATTTCCACCCATTGTTTGTTTTTGTCTCCTCTCAGGTGCGGCACCAGAGCTCTAAATTGGGCTGCACAATAGTAGGTATAACAGTCTGGGAGGCCCAGTCCCCATCCCCTTTGCGTAAGCAATCCGTTGTTTCTTCCCTTGCCACATAAACTTGGTGATTTTTGCTTTTAGATTTGCAAAATGATTCCCTGGGATTTCTATTGGGAGCATTTGGTATTGATAGATGAACTTGGGGAGGATTGCCATCTTGATTTGCGTTGAGGCGACCCAACCAGGAGATTGTCAGTTTCCTCATAGAGGTCCTTACTTCTCTTGTTGATACCCAGATACTTTAGTGTATGTGAGACGACTGGGATTCCCGAGATGGTCGGGGACTCCTCAATGGCATCCCTCGGGTTGTTATATGGGAAAAGTGTAGATTTCTCTGTGTTGACCTTCAAACCTGCCCATTTGCTGTATTTCCTATGGTTTGCAGGACGCTCGGTATGGAGGCTGAGGGGTTAGCTAGGTATAGGATAAAGTCATCGGCGAACATTGCCAACTTAAATTCACAGTCCCCAATTCTAATCCCTTGAATGGTTGGATCCTTTCTGATCATTTTCCCCAGTGGTTCAATGGATAGAGCGTATAGGAGGGGAGAGAGCGGACATCCCTGCGTGGCTCCCCTTGTGAGGATGAATTCCCCTGATGTTTTGCCATTAACTAGGACCCTTCCCGTAAGGGCCTTGTACAACGCTCCTATCCCTTTTTTGCGAACCTCTCTCCAAAGCCTATGATCTCCAGTGTGGCCCAGAGTACTCCCACTATACCTGATCAAAGGCCTTTTCTGAGTACACGCTGAGCAGAGCTTGTCCTTCCCCTTTCTCCCTCGAGTGTTCCATAATATCTAGCGTTTTGCGCATGGTGTCAGCGCCTTGTCTCCCTTTTATAAAGCCCATCTGATCCGGGTGGATCAGGAGAGGCATAATACCTTCCATGCGTGTGGCCAAGGTTCTTGTGTAAATCTTTGCATCAGTGTTTAGTAGTGATATGGGGCGGTGCGACTTGCAGCTGGTGGGGTCTTTCCCCTTTTGGGGATGACTGCTGTATGGGCTTTTGAGAAGGATGGCAGCACTTGACTGGATTTCTGTATGTGGTTAAATAATTTAGTCATGTGAGGCACCAGAGTGTGTGTAAAGTGCTTATAGAAACCCATTGTGTAGCCATCCTCCCCTTGCGCCCCCCCACCCCTGGCGGAAGCCCATTTATTGCCACCTTTACTTATTCGTGGGTGAATGGGGACTCAAGGGCAGACCGCTCTGCCTGGGTTAGCTGTGTCCCCCTGTCCTGGCTATGTATTCTTGCCTCTCTATTTCCCCCCCAGAGCCTTCCGTTTTATAAAGCTCCTCATAGTAGTCTGCAAAGTGGTCGGCTATGTGCTCCAGGGATGTTGCCCAGCCTCCCTTCTTCCTTCCCAACTCTCTCGACCCATCTCTCGGCCCTCTGAGCTCTCAATTTGGACGCTAGGATTTTGTCTGCCTTGTCACCCTTTTCGTAACATTTTTGCTTTAAAAATGTCATCTTATGTATTGTCCCGTACTTCCAGTGTGTTCAGGTCAGCAGATATTCCTCTTGATGGGTCCCTTGGGAATGTAGTGCGTCTTCTAGATGTTTAATTTCTCTGCCCAATTTCTCCTCCTGCAGTCTCCTCTCGTTTGTTCTTGGCACCTTCCCTCACCAAGGCCCCCCTCCTTGTGGCTTTCGTGGCCTCCCACAGCGTAGTGCCATCCACCTCCCAGTTGTCATTTATTAGGAATTATTCCTCAATAGCGGCTTTGAGCTCCCTGGCGAAGTGCTTGTCTCGCTAGCAGTACTCACTGCAGCGCCACCTGGAGTCCCGCCCAGCTATACCCTCCATCCCAAGGCTCATCGTTACTATATTGTGGTCTGACCACCCCACTTGGCGGATTGTTCTTTCCCTTATCCGTGAGTGGTGCTCACTACTGATTAGTAGATAATCGATTCTAGTGAAAGTAGTGTGGACACTAGACAGGAATGTTTATCCCTTCCTGTCTGGGTGTTGCCCCCTCCAGAAGTCTAGCAAACCCCTATCTGCAAGGGTTTTTAAAAAAAATATTTTACCCCCCCCCCCCCATTCCCCCTCCAGTGCTGCCCCTTTTTGCTCTGGTCTCATTGCTTGTCTATGTATCCATGGGTCCGCCTCCTGTTATGGTTACCCCTCTACTTTTTGCCATAATGGTGGCGAGGGTCTTCTCTTTGAAAGTTTCTGTCCCTGATTGTGGGTGTATACTCCCGCTAAAGTTACCCAAGTTCCTTCCTAGCTTCCCTGTACCATTAGGAGCATACCTTCCATCAATGACTGGACCCTGGGATTCGACGACCGGATCCGTTTGTATATTATTAGCCCCACCCCTCCTTTTGTCTCAGTGGAGGAGGCCCAGAACGTTTGGCCTACCCTTTTCCCCTTAAATGGCATCTGTTCCCCTGCTTTCAATCTGGTGTCTTGGATGAAGAACATGCCGAGCGATGCTCTCTCAAATTTCTGCATCACCAATGACCTTTTGGTGGGGGAGTTCATACCCTTGACTCTTAGTGTGCCCACCCTCACGAGATTGCTTCCTGTCACCTGCCTTACTTTTTGCTAGGTGTGGTCCCTTCTCTCTATTTGCCCCTCCATCTGCTCTCCCACTCTCCATTCGGGTCTCCCCGCTCCCTCTTTCTCCTCTGCACGAAGCCCCATATGTCCACCCTTCCCTAATAACTGAAAACATGGTTAACCAAACAGATCCATGGACTTGAACCCAACCTGTGGTTCTTTTAGTTGAGACGCTCTCCTTAAACTGAGGGCCATTAGGTTATTAGCTCTCCCCACCAGGGGATCTTTAACTTCTTCCCTTCACCTTTACCATTTACGTCTCTGGGCTTTTTTTGTTGTTTGTAGCTGCTTTGAGATCCTGTATTTTCTTCCTACTTTACTTGTTTTGCGCCTTTGGGGTCGAACTTCCATCTTCATTGTCCTTGGGGAGTGGCCCCCCTGAGGACCTGGTGGGCTCCTTGTTTCTATGGTCTCTGTAAGGTGTTGCAGCACTTGCTTTGCTTCTTCCGGTGTGGTAATCTGATAATCTTCTCCCTTGACCTTGAATGTCAACACAAAGGGGTACTCACCTGTATCGTATTCCTCACTGCGTGAGCCACGTGGTAAGTGGTCTGCATTCCCTCCTGCGTCCCAGGGTGAAGCCTGACAAGTCTTTATACATCTTGACCTTCAAACCATGGTATTCGATAACCTGTGCCTGCTTAGCCCTGAGAAGGATTTCTGTTTTCTCTTTATATTCCAGGAATTTCACCACTACAGATCGTGGGCTGCTGCTGAACGCTCTGCCTCCTCTGTGAACTCTTTCAATCTGCACTTCTTTACCTCCCTCCGTCTGAAAGAGGAGGTTCACAATGTCCTGTACTTTCTTCTCGACCTGCGCCGGATTCTCTCTGTCTGTCTCTTCCAGGCTGATTATCCTTACGTTCGATCTCCTTTTCCTGTTCTCCAGGTCGTCTACTTTCAAGGAGAGTTCTTCTCCTCTTAGCTCAATGTCTCTAATTCCAGCATTCAATTTAATTTCCACTAGATCCACATTGACCTGATTATGCTCCAGGTTTTCAACCTTTCCTTCTATTTTCTCCACTTTTCCACACAGTTCTGAGATGTATGTTTGAATGTCAATGCGCAGGGCTCTTATTTCTGCCATTACCCCGGCTACGTATTTTTTGGTGGATGAGTTGTTCATAGTGGTGCCTGCATTTGGGTGGGCTCTTCGCTTGGCCGAATTCTGCCCTTGTAAACTGGTGTAGCCCCTCCAGACCTCGCAACCCTATAATGATGCTTGGAAGGCCGCCCCTTGAAACTTTCTCTTTGGAGCCAACTCTTCGCCTTTGGACCTTGCCTCCTTCCGTGCTGGTGCTGCCCTTGGGATTGACAGGGCCCCGTCAATTCTTCCTTGGATTTCCCCTTGTAGGGGTTTCCCACTTGAACCTCCTTTTCCATAAGGCCTGATCTGTGGGCGGGTGCGTTGTCACACATCTCCTTATGACCCTGCTCGTGTTGTTGAGGGGCCTTGCTCGTGGTGGTGCTCCTCCTCCTTTTATTATTGCTCGCTGCTAGGCTAGGAGTGGGAGGCTGTGGGGGTCTGAACCCCTCCTTGGTTATATTCATCTCCTCTCTCCCCCCCCCCCCCCCCCCCCCCCAATACTCCTCTTGTTTTGACTGTGGGCTTGGGCTCTCTGAGAGCCCTTTGTTGTACGCTCTGTTTGCGCCCGCTGCTGGGAGAGGCTCCTTCCTGGTCCTCTCTCTGTTAGCCCTCCTCGTCGTGTGGATTGGCAATGTCCTAGGGACTGGGCTTTTCTGCTTTATATCCTCTCAGAGGAGGGGGGGTCCATTTACCGCTCTTCCCTCACAGCGCCGACCCCTCTCTGGCAGCATAGGTGGCACTTATCTAGCCCTGTTAGAGGGCGGCGTATTGAAAAAGGCAGGCTCCACCGTATCTTCTTAAGCTCCCCTGCCGGGATCAGGGCTGCTTCTAGTCCGGGGGGGGGGGGGGGTGTCTGCCCCGGTACGCTCCTTCTCTTGTTATGGGAAATCCGAGAGGGAGATGGGTGGTTGCTCCAGTTCCCCTTGCTCCTCTTCTTGGTATGGGTGTCCCTTTTGTGTTACTCTGGTGGGGGGGCATCAGCGTGGGCACGGATGCCTCCCCCTTCCTCTTCCGCCGGGTTCTGGGCAGTCTGATTTGTTGGGGCCCCTCTCACCTTCAATGCGGCTCCCCTCGAGTTCCTCTGTGTCCCGCTCTGTCTGTTATCTCTTGCCGTGAGTCTGCCTCTTCCTTCACTGCGTCTCCGGCTTCTCTCAGATCATGCTTGTTGAGTCAGAGCGCCTTCCTCCTTACCCATCTGATCCGACGCAGGTTTGGGTCTCCTCGGCTAGGTTCCCCAGGTCTGCTGTGTCTGCTCCAGGCGACGCCCTTTGTTCCTGTTCCGTTTCAGCAGGGCAGCTCTCCGAAACTGCTCTTTGGCATCTCCCTTCTTCTTTGCTGGAGGCCTCCACCTCGCAGCCTCTGTTGACGCCCCTCCACCACTTCTCTCACGATTCATGTCCCTGCAGTGGACCGATAACGCTGTGGAGGCCTTGGAGCGGGCTGCACACGTCTACGTTTTGGAAGCGCTGTACCAGCTCTTTACTGCGTTTCTCTGCCCTCCTGCCTTCTTCCTTGCCTCCGACTTCTACGCCTCCATTCTCCCGGCTTATTGTGTTAGGGATACGCTCTTTTTCAACTCTTTACTTTCCCTGGTGCGAGGAGCCAAGCTTCAGGCAGCTGTTGCCATCCACGCCCCCTAGTGGTCTCTTTGTGGGTACTTTTATAAGGCCGAGAGAGAGGCAATGGGCCTCATTACAAGTGCTACGGTCTAGAATTAACGCTGCCGGTATAGCCATACCGGCACCGTTTCCGCGTCTGCCTAATCATGACCTGCGAACCCGGAAATAGCACCACATCCAACCGCCACCGCGGAGTTAAAACTCCCGTAAACTCCTCCTGCACGGAAACCCCTGTTGCCGGCAATACGAAACACCGCGAGCATCACAAGTAGCGCGGACATGGAAACACCGACAACAAAAGGGCGGTAAAACCGTGATCACAGTGGCGGTACCGCCGCCACAGCGAACATGACGTTAAACTGTGCCTGGTGTCCTGAATCAGGCCACAGGTGCACCAAATCAGCCCAGCTGGACCCAGCAGGCCACTGGGAGTGTACAAAAGGGCCACACCCAGCCCAACTCAAAACAGAACCATGCAGGCAGCAGCTCTAGTAGCATTGGGACTGGGCCTACTCGACCAACAGGCAGCACTGCACATGATGGCAGTAATGTTGCAGAGGAGAAGGAGGAGGAGGCGCCGGCGGCAACCAGCTAACCCTGTACCCATGGCAAACCCCATTGTCCAGCCGGCAGCACCCCGCAGGCAGCCTGCAATACCACGCATCAAGGCCTCACCCTGGAACCTCACCCCAGGACAGATCCACACATTATACCGGCTGGACCGTCCAACAATCCTGTACATCACTGGCCTGATAGAGGACGACATCAGCAGCCACATAGACAACCCCACCGCCACCCCCCCCCCACCCTCCTGAAGTTCGTGTCCGTACTGCACTTTCTTGGCACCGTTACCTATCAACACACAGTCGGTGAGCTGCACGGCCTATCACAACCCTGTTTCTCAATAATCCTGGTTCAGGTACTGGATGCCCTGTTGCGCCATGTGTCTGAACAGATTGCCCTACCCCGTACCCTCCCCCAGGTGATTGCCACCAAGTTGGCCTTTCATGCCATAGCAGGCATGCCAAATTGCATAGGTGCAGTCGACTGCACCCACATTGAGCTGACAGTACCACGTGCAATTGAAATGGTGTTCCGCAATAGGAAACAGTACCACTCACTGAATGTACAGATGGTATGTGATGGGACGCAAGTGGTTACACATTGCTGCGCACGTTTCCCGGGCTCAACCCATGACTCAATGGTACTGCGGAATTCAACATTGCCACGGTACATGGAACGCTATGCTGGACAAAGCACATGGCTATTGGGTGAGTACAGCTGCCAATGCTCCGGACCTGTGTAAGTGGGGTGTGTGTGTGTGTGAGACCAGGGCAATGAGCTACGTGAGTAGGCTGCTGCGACTGCACATGCATCACCCCCCGCCCATCCACTGAATAGACAGCAGAACCCAAACTTCACAAAGCAACACATGACAGGAAGCCACAGTGTGGCCGTACACACCCTGCCACCTGACACACACAGCCTGAAATACTGCTGGCACACACACCTGGAGCCACAGCAAACCCCCACCCCCCCATAATATGCAACACAGCACTCACAATGCACATGATGACTGTACATGAGACGTTCTGCATCTACTATATCATCACTGTGGAGTGACCCTGCCATGTGTGCCCATCACTGCACAATGCTATACTCACAAGCCACATGCACACTAATGCATTGGTCAATGTCCAGCTGCCAACCCCCACTATGATGGCCATAGAAGATTAACACCCATCAGTGAAAACACTGCATGACACATACGCATGAATGAACAATGACACAAGATTGCACTGCATCTGATGAAGACATGATACTACCAACACTGACATGTCTCCCACATCTACATCCCATGTAGGAGATGCCGGATGTGCACTCACGCCATGGCTGATGACGCCTGTACGGAGGCCAAGGAACAGGTATGAGGATGCGTACAACAGGGCACATGTCCGCACACGTGGCATGATTGAGAGGACATTTGGACTACTGAAGGCCCGGTTCCGCTCTTTAAGCAGATCTGGCGGATCACTGCTATACAGCCCAGTGAAGACGGGTAAAATTACGCTCGTTTGTGCCATGCTGCACAATCTGTGCCTGCGCAGGAACATTCCAATGCCCCCAGACGGAGATGATGATGATGATGATGATGAAGATGGGGATGGTGACGGACACGGAGATGGGGATGGGAAGGCACAACCACCTCCTGGGAGTCCACTAGATGGACAACGAGCACGGGATGCACTGATTCGCATTTACTTTTGAGAGACAGCACATCCACAGCATTTCAGGGATATGTTGGTGCCACTAAATGAATAAAGGGTATTTCCGTGACCAAATTAATTGTCCCTACGGGTCGGCCATGTGTTTTCAGGCATGGATCTGTCGATCGTAGAAAGATTTCCTATGGACCTTACCCGACTTTTCGTCCACTAAACAAACGATAAATCAGGCTGCTGTGCGCCAACATTATGTGATAATCCTAGCGCTTGCCCCATCGCCCTGGCTGACCTGCTTTTGCGGCACTAAATCATATCCCCCACCCCTGAGCCTGACATCAACAAAGCATTCATACTCCCTGCCTCTCTCCGTGACGTTACTGGGCTGCGTAGCCAAACGCGCCCAGTCGACTTCTAGGCGACTTCACACAGAACCCGTAAAACAACACAGATCATCTCACAACACAGCGCACCACAATTCGGAATATGAAACTGTGGTTTAAAAGCAAGATTGTACAATTGGTAAAGTACATTTATTTGACGTCAAATGTTTAGAGAATATTCATTCGCATTTGTCTTTGCTCTCAATCCGCAAAAGTTCATCTTGAGTCACGCGCTGTTCCTTTGCGGTACACAGGGTGTTGGTTTACGATAAAAGAAGCACTATGGTCACACTGATAATCAACGAGGCACTACACCACTGTAACGGTTGGTATGTTGCTTCTAGCCGCTAGTACCGCGTAAGGGCATATTGGTCCTTTGCGATCGTCCCATAAAATGGTCAGGGTGGTGAAGTTGTTGACATGGAGCTGCACCTGGCAGCTGAAGAACCCGTCGGCCGGGGTCGGGAAATGATGGCATTGGCAGTAGGGAAGGATGTACCTGTATTAAAAACATAAATTAGTCTCTCCAGCCGATCTTCATTAAAATTATTCATTTTATTTATTGGGCCTGAAACTATTTGCTAGCGAGGATAGTGCAACGGAGTATGTTATGTTATTCCCACTAACCCGCCCCCTCTCCTCCGCCTTTTTCAGAGCTGCCGGAGTGCCAGGGGACCACTTCGGCGTTAATAGTGCGCGGTACAAAATGCCACATTGAACGAACAAGTACAACTTAACCGGGCTTTAACGCTACGCTATTGTCAATATATTCCGGTATAAAATCATCTAAAGGGTTACTTACATTAGATTTGCATTTTCCATTGTCTAGGCGTAATGCAGTCCCTAAATACCACTCTGTCTGTGCCAACGATCTTTCTTATAGTGAACAAACGTGAACATCGGTCTCATTTCTGAAATTTCATCCTTATCATCTCTTATGTTATTGCACCCCTCCTTCAAAAGAAGTCTTTAGGCACGGTGCCTGTCTGTCAAGGTAAAAAAACAATAGAACCTTATACTGCGAGTCGTGGGCCGCTACGGCCTGTGAGCAATAAATCGAAGCAGCTGACCTTCACTGTGAACGTGCATACATTCTTCTCCAGCATGGGGTCTGGCATGGATTCACATCCTCATGAATATTCCCCGTCGTCAGGCCGGGAATCCTCGGTATAGAAAAAAATCAGTATCAGTTTCGTTTCTGATCTGTCTTTCTTATTAGTAACCAATCACTGGTCTCTGGGTCATACTGCCCCCAGCCAATGACTGCCCTCTCCCTAAGCCCCGCCTCTGGCAGCCATGCTCAGATTTTTACCGCACGTTCAAGTGTTGGGAGTCCTCGTGCTGTAGCTCTCGAGCTTTTGCTGCGTTTTCACGCTTTTTCAGGAGATTTTTCGGTTAAATTGAGCCTCAAGCTCCACCGTTTCTACATCCGATCAACGGGGACCCGTTTTGGAGTTTTCTACGCCCCTCAAGGGTGAAGATTTTGTCGAGGTACGCTTTTGGAGGATTCCAGAAGTTCCGAGGCCTACCCCGGACATGGCCCAGGAGAAAGGAAGCTCGACGCCCGGGAAGCTGTGCAGGACCTGCCCTGGATGCCAGCTTCAGAATGTGTTCAAGGAGGACGAGCATTCGTTATGCCTCTACTGTCTCCATGAGGACAAGACGCACGTGGAGAAGGACTGTGCGTTTTGTGGGAACATGTCGGAGCGGACCATGAAGGATCGCCACCTCCGTCTCGCCAACTGGCTGGAAGGAAAGAGCCCGTCAGGCGAGAAGAAGAAAAAGAAGTCCAAGCGGTCTTCTAAGTCCAGTGAGGGCGCCCCAGCGACGGGGGCCCAACAAAAGGCCAAGCACCGCGAGTCTGCGGGAACCGGGCGTGTCGAACGGTCGGGCTCCTTGGCTGCCAGGCAGGGCGCATCCTCCCCGGTGCCATCAACCACGAGCCAACGCTCTGGCTCGGATAAGAGGAAGTCCGAGAACCCGGCGAAGCTTCTGGAGAGGCCCCGGTCGATCTCGAAGATTCCGGCAGAGGGGGAGCGAGGCTCAGACCCTCCCCCCAAGGTGAAGGCCCCAGGCGTACAGAAGGTGACGATGGCCTTAATTCACCCTGCTAAGACCTCGCTCGAGGATGTCGCAGCGGCCCTGGCTCAGCCTGTGGAGGCTACGCCAGTGGAGGCAACCTCAGGATTCAGAGTCTCCCGCGGAGGGAGTCGTCTTTCAGGCCCATCGAGAAGACCCCCCACGAAGTCCCCATTGGAAAAGGAGGGGGAGGGGCAGGTGGCCATAGTGGATACGGACACGACCTCTGAAGAAGAGCTCATCGAAGTCGTGGAGGAGGCCCAGCCCATCGGGAGGGATCCCGACGAGGGCGACGACGAGAGCGACGGTGCCGCCGACGAGCTTCCTAAAAGGGCCCTCGCGCCCGTCGTTTCCGGTGCCGCAGGACACTTCGGTGTCCATTTTGTCAGCGATTCAGTCCTTATGCTCCGAGATAAGGACAAGGTTGCCCCTCCCCCCGATGGAAGTACCTGAGCCAGATCCGACGGGAGAACCGGAGCCGGGACCTTTGGAAAGTCCACCGCATAAGAAGAGGTCGCATCCTCCGCCACCTCTCCCACCTCTGCGGCCTGCTCTGCCTTCCCCCCGGTCTACTACCCACGGGGATGATACAGGCATGGTCACGGCTACGACAGGTACAGATGACGATGGGACGTGTCCCCCGTCGCCCCCTGCTCAGGCGTCCCCGCCGACGAAATTGGATCCTTCCATGCCATGATTTCCAGGGCATCCAAGTTCTTCCAGCTCTGCCCCGAAGAGAAGAAGAAGGAAGGGTTCCTTTACCAACGGCGCGAGGCTAAAAGGAAGATGGTCCTCGCCGTACCACTTCTTGATGACATCTGGGATGAGGGACTCGCCCTCCTCGAACCCTGCCACGGCGCCTGCAAAGAGGGACCGGTACGAGAAGAAGTACCGGGTCCCTGACGCTGCCCCCTTGTGCCTTCGGGCGCAACCTACCCCGGATTCGGTCGTCTCAGCGGCAGCAAAGAAGAAAGCTGGGGGAGCATTGGCCTCAACATCAACTTCCCCGCCGGACGGCGAGGGCAGGAAGCTGGACACGATGGGACGACGGGTCATCTCATCCGCAGCAACGACTATCAAGGCGGCTAACGCCCTGGCTATCGTTGCCCGCTACGACAGGGAGTTGTGATTCAAAATCGCCCCTCTATTGGACTTCCTTCCGGACGCCAAAAGGGCTGAGGCCCTTGAAATCTTACAGGAAGGTGAGATTGCTTCGGACCATGCCATCACGGTGGCAACGGACATCGCCGACACGGGTTTCTGTCAGTTGGGCAACGGCGTTTGCCTGAGATGACGAGGATGGCTCAAGGCGACGGATTTCCGCCAGGACGTACAAACCAAAGTTTTGGACATGCCCTTCAACGGGAACAACCTGTTTGGGAAGGCGGTTGATGAGTCCCTTCAGGCTATCAAGACAGACACGGAGACTGCCTGGGCACTGGGAGTGCTCCAACAACGACGGCCGTCCTTTCGGAGCTCCGGAGGCAGACAAGGTGCCTCCAAGGGATCCGGCAGTGGCTCCTCGGCGTACCGCCAAGCAGCAAGATCTTTGTCTCAGGAGGCCTACAGGAGACGCGGCAAGTCAGGTGGTGCCTGTCGTCGACATGGAGGTCAAGCAGGCAAGGCAGCCTCCAAACAAGATTGAACCGACCGCGGGGTCGGGCCCCCGCCGAAGCACCCCGGTGGGAGGCCGGCTGACGAGGTTCGTCAGCGTGTGGGAGTCCATCTCCACCGACCGTTGGGTGCTGGACGCCCTGGCCCAAGGGCACGCTCTCGAGTTCCAGAAGAAGTGCCCTCGCGTTCCACCCGTGGCCAGGAAGGAAAATCACGTCCGTCAACTACTGTTGGAAGTAAGGGCGATGCTCAAGAAAGGTGCCATCGAGCTCGTCCCAAAGAGGCTTCGGGGCTCCAGAGTTTACTCAAGGTACTTCCTCGTAAAGAAGAAGACAGGAGGATGGCGTCCCATCCTGGACCTGCGACGACTGAACAGATACATCAAGGCACAGAAGTTCCGGATGGTCACCCTCCAGCACGTGCTGGGACAGCTGGAGGAGGGCGATTTCCTGTCGTCGTTGGACTTGGAGGATGCGTACTTCCACATCCCCATTCTAAAAAGACACCGAAAGTTCTTCAGGTTCGTGGTCCAAGGGCGGCACTACCGGTTCAAGGCCCTCCCGTTCGGATTGAAGTCGGCACCCAGGGTGTTCACCAAGTGCCTCGCACCGGTGGCGGCGCGGCTGCGCCTGCAGGGGATTCATGTCTACCCCTACCTGGACATGTGGCTCATCCGGGCAAGGACAAGGGAGCTCGCCGTGGAGCACACTGCGAAGACCGTCCAGCTGCTCACGGACCTGGGGTTCTCCATCAACTTTCCAAAATCCAACCTGGTCCCGTCGCAAGTCGCCCTGTTTCTGGGAGCCAAGCTCGACACAGTGGCGTGGCTGGCCTCGCCGTCGGAGGAAAGGACCAGGACCATCCTGGGCAAGGTGCAGCGTCTGCTGGCCACGGACATGGCCAGGGTAAGATCTATCAAGTCCCTACTCGGGATGATGTCCTCCTGCATTTATCTGGTGCGCCTTTGCAGGCTTCGGATGAGCCCCTTACAAGAGTTCCTCGACGCCCACTGGGTCCAGTCGACGGGCAGCTTTGAGGACAGGATCCCACTCAACGAAACGTTCCGTCAGGCGATCCGGTGGTGGGGTACCCGCTCTCATCTGTCGGCGGGCATGGACTTTCAGACCCCAGCTCACCAGGTGACGGTGACGACAGATGCCTCCCTGGAAGGTTGGGGAGCGCACTGCGGAGATCTTCACGCGAGAGGCCTTTGGCTCCCAGAGGAGAAGTCACTCCACATTAACATCTTGGAGCTCCGCGCAGTGTTCTGGACCCTCGGGTCTTTTCTCCCGTCCCTCAAGGGCAAGGTGGTGAGGATCTTCACCGACAAAACCACCACGATGTTCTACATCCGGAAGCAGGGTGGAACCAGATCCCCTGCCCTATCCAAGGAAGCCCAGGATCTGTGGCATTGGGCCGTCGACCAAGGGATGTTTCTGGTGCCTTTTCATCTGGCAGGAATAAAAACACCATTGCTGACTCACTCAGCAGAGAGCTGCGCTCGTGCCATGAGTGGGGACTACGCCAGGATCAAGTGGATCGACTCTTCCGACAATGGGGTGAACCCCAGATCCATCTCTTCGCGACGGCGACGAACTCCAAGTGCCAGAGGTTTGCAAGCAGGTACCCCCAGCCGAGGAGCATGGGCGATGCTTTCTCGTTCCCCTGGGACGGCCTATTTCTTTATGCGTTCCCTCTGTTGCTGCTCCGGCTCATCAATAAGCTCAAGAGGTCCCGGTGCAGGATGATCCTCGTCGCACCGGCGTGGCCGAGACAGATCTGGTTCCCGGACCTTCTGGACTTGTCAGCGTCCACACCAGTCAAGCTGCCGATGGTCGCGGATCTTCTCTGCAGAGAAGGAGGCGCCATTCTTCATCACAACCCAGAGTCGCTGAACTTGCAGGCCTGGCTCCTGCAGCACTAGAGTTTGGAGGGTACGACATCCCAGCCGACTGCAGAGAGGTTCTTGCAAAGGCCAGGGCGTCCTCAACTCTCAAGTGCTACGGACATAAATGGAAGAGGTTCTCTTTCTGGTGCCGTGCACAGAAGATTAACCCTCTGCGGATTACGGCCCCTCAAGTATTGCCGTACCTACTGTCATTGGCCAAGGCTGGACTAGCTCACGCTTCCATCAAAATACATCTGGCCTCCATCTCACGATACACCAGGACTACGGGACGGGCGTCCTTGTGGTCTCATCGGCTGGTGAAGGAATTCATGAAAGGATTGTTCCGATCATTCCCGCCGGTGAAGGCCCCAGCCCCGGCGTGGGAGCTCAACGTGGTGCTGACCAGGCTCAGGGGGGCCCCATTTGAGCCTATGCATTCGGCACCGTTGAAGTTTCTGTCGAGGAAGACAGCTTTTCTGTGGCCATCACCTCCGCACGACAAGTAGGAGAGATCCAGGCCCTATCTTGCAAGCCACCATACTTGACTTTTCACGACACAAGGGTGGTGCTGAGGACGCACCCCTCCTTCATGCCCAAGGTGCCGTCGGACTTCCACCTCAACAAACCCTTGGTGTTGCCAGTTTTCTTCCCGTCGCCTTCGTCACCGGCTGAGAGGACTCTGCACTCGCTGGACATAGCTAGAGCGCTGAAGTTCTACGTGGACCGCACAAAGAAGTTTCGGAAGACATCACAGCTGTTTGTAAACTTCGGACCTGTGAATCAAGGGAAGGCTCTCTCGAAGGCTTCCATTTCCAGATGGCTCTCCGGCGAGATTCTACTGCTTCGATCGGGACTCCAGGGAGGAGTCCAGGGTCGGCCAAGCAGTGCTGCGCAACCTGTTCGCTTAAGGTGAGCCTGTTGAGGAGGTAAGAGATGCTTAATGTTGAGTGTTTTGGTATTGCTTAATGTTGAGCCTGTTGCCACCTCCCGTGGTTCTGCATGTGTATACTGCTATGTATTCTTATATTCATGAGCATGTGAATCCATGCCAGACCCCATGCTGGAGAAGGAACAAGTTACTTACCTGTAACTGTTGTTCTCCAGCATGGGTCTGGCATGGATTCACATTCGAACCCTCCCGCCTACCCCTCTGCGGCTCTTAACTTGGTCATACTGCCACTTTACGTGCTACCAAATCTGAGGATGGCTGCCAGATGCGGGGCTTAGGGAGAGGGCAGTCATTGGCTGGGGGCAGTATGACCCAGAGACCAGTGATTGGTTACTACTAAGAAAGACAGATCAGAAACGAAACTGATACTGATTTTTTTCTACACCGAGGATTCCCGGCCTGACGACGGGGAATATTCATGAGCCTGTGAATCCATGCCAGACCCATGCTGGAGAACAACAGTTACACGTTAGTAACTTGTTCCTTACTTTGCAACATTCTGTGTAAAGCCATCCTTGAGAACTTGAATTTTACACTCCATCTTTGTATATTGTCCGCGTGCTTTGCAACCCTAAAGAACCATAAATATGGAGATAATTGTCTATTTATGTAAAAGTGAGATTCATCGTTTGTTTAGTGGACGAAAGGTCGGGAAAGGTCCATTGCAAATTTTACTTCGATCGACCGATTAATGTTTAAAAACACATGGCCGACCCGTAGGGACAATAAAAATTTAGGACCAGAAATACCCTTTAATTGTACTGCATATGAAATGACGGATGTCCACTCATTATGGTACTTTTCAAAGGTGTTGTATTTTCAATAAACCAGGAAAGGAAGTGCATTGGGTAGGTAAGCTGTACACCCGTGCCCACCCACCACCCAAACGTACACCCCCCCCAACCAGGCCCCAAACAACTAACCCCCTAATGGACCTCCCCCACCACCCAAACATACCCACCCCCTACACCCATGGTGTCCCCAAATGTCATGTTGACTGGCATCCCCACATGCCACTATTTGCGAGGGCGCTTATGCGGTGCCGTGTCCTTGCTGGCGGCTCCAGTCAGCCGACTAGAACGCCTCCATGTCCTGGCAGTGGCACAGCTGGATGTGGTGGTGCTGGCTGAGGTGACTGTCAGTGTGACTTGGCAAGCGCACTTGAAACGCCTGCTGGGCTACCAACATTGACTCAGCAATGCTGGATTGCACACTGTTAACTTCCCTGACATGGCGTGCCAGGGTGACAATGGTGGCCTCAAATCGTCCAATCGACCTGGCGAGCCGCTGCACCGACGTAGCATTGCTCTCACGCTGCAGCCTGGCCTCCTCCCGCTGATGCACGGCCTCCTCACGCTGCTGACTTTCCACCAGCTGCGTCAGGGTGGCCTGTTATTGCTCAAAGTGCTGCAAGCGTGTACTGAGCTCAGCCATGGAGGGAGTTGGGGAGCGCATGGGGCTGTGCAGTTCTTGGGGGCTGAACTGTAGGCCATGGATGGGTGACACCTCATCCATGTTGTCCCCCTCACCCTGTTGTACTGCTTCGGCCTGCATGGCCGGGGCACTTCCATCACTTGATGCAGCCTCCTCAGCTGTGCAGATGGGCTGTGAATCATCATCCGGGCCTAGGGTGGGTGCCTGCATTGGGATGGTGGCGTATGCCGGTGTGCCTGATGTAGCCGGTGTGCCTGACGTAGCCGGTGTGCCTGATGCAGCCGGTGCTTGTGTGCTGGAGCAGCTAGCATCGTCCTCCTGGGCAGAAGTGCTGAGTTGGGCGTGTGCAGGTGGCCGCTGCGTTGCCTCTTGGCCGTCGCTGTCACTTGTCTCGACTGTGGGGATACAGAGTGCATGCTGTTGTGTGATATTACTAGATGTGTCCATCACATGCATCCAACATGATAATCCATGACCACTGCATGTACACACTTGTGACTATTGATGCACTCAGGTGTGTGTGTTTGTGTGTGTGTCTGCTTCCAGTCAGGCACGCACTGTGTGCATTTCCAGGGTTCATGCTTTGGGGATGTGTTACTTGTCATCTGGCCAGTCAGTGGGTCATTGGGTCACTCCTGCCCTGTTGGGGAGGGGCATTGTGAGTGGGTCCATTGGGTCACCCCTGCCCTGTTGGGGGAGGGGGCATTGTGAGTGGGTCCATTGGGTCACTTCTGCCCTGTTGGGGGTGGGGGGGCATGGTGAGTGGGTCCATTGGGTCACTCCTGCCCTGTTGGAGAGGGGCATTGTGAGTGGGTCCATTGGGGTCACTCCTGCCCTGTTGGGGAAGGGGGCATTGTGAGTGGGTCCATTGGGTCACTCCTGCCCTGTTGGGGGTGGGGGGCATGGTGAGTGGGTCCATTGGGTCACTTCTGCCCTGTTGGGGGGGGGCATTGTGAGTGGGTCCATTGGGTCACTCCTGCCCTGTGGGGGGGGGCATTGTGAGTGGGTCCATAGGGTCACTCCCATTCACACTTATGGCTTTGTACTATGTGCACTTACCAGTATTTGCAGGTGGGCTCACTCCTGCCTCTCCTATGCCGTGGATGCCTTCGAGGTGCATGACACTGCTGCAGCGCTCCTCCCACGGTTGCAACTTGAGAGGGGATGCAGGGCCTCCACCAGTGCCAGTGCTGTGTTGGCGGTGTGCAGTCATGAGGTTGCGCACCTGGAGCCTGAGGTCATCCCACCTCTTATGGCAGTCCTTCACAGAGCGTGTGGTCACACCGACCGCTGTGCACTTGCGTGCTGCCTCTGCCCACACCTCCTTGTGCCGTTGCTGAGTAGCGCGCCGCTGGTCTGCACTAAAGAGCATTTCCGCATGCTCAACAATGTGGTCCACCAGAACTGTGAGCTCAGCCTCACTAAAGCGCGGCTTTCGCTGTCTGCTTGCTGGTATCCTGGATGCCATTCGATGAGTTGTCAGTCTCAGGGAGGTAATCTGACCTGTGCTGTCTGAGGAATGCAGTGGATTGTGCTTTATATAATGGCCGCCTCTCTGTTTCCGTTTTTTTCCCGTGGTCATGGTGTTTCCGCTTCCGGTGTTGGTGTTTCCGCTTCCAGTGTTTCTGTGTCGGCGGGGGCGGACACGGGTTTAGCACCTTTTTCTGTGGCGTAAAGTCCATGTGCGTGGGTGTTTACATGACTGCGGTGACTCCATTTCCGCCTCGGTGTGTTGCGCGCAACCCAAGTGCCGTAATCGGCCCTTCTTTCCGCAACCTTGCGGTCGCGGAAGTGGAGTAACCGTCGTCACGGAATCACTGGATTCCGGCACGGCCGACTCGTAATGAGGTCCAATGTTTTTGACTTCAGGCAGTAGCGAGTTTCAGCAGTGGGATGCAAAGAGGGTTAAGGAGCAGAAGCAGTGTGCCTTTCGTGAAGGTGGGGGTGAGATAGTTGGCCAGGTTGCGGGGATAAGGGGGGTCGGGCGCAGGAATTCATTTGAACTGAAACATTATTTGTGTAGAAAGCCTGCTTGAATAAAGTTGGTGTGCAGAAGTAGGAGAGGAGCAGTGGCACATCACTGGCCACCATTGTTCGCTCACCTATAATATGGCCTTACAGTTCTATCTAGCATACTTTAATCTCACCTTACTGTGCTAACCAACATGCTTTTTCCAGCCTGACTGAGAATTTTAGAAACTACTCTTACTTTGCTCACAGGGCATATCTGTATCTGCCCTCACTGAACATATAGAGGTTGGCCTTATTATACAAAATAGAGCTTACTGGAATCTCACCCTACTATGATGACTTAACATACTTAAATCTTGCATTACTATGATAACTGGAAATGCTGGAATTTAACTTTACTGTGATAACTGGAAATAATAAAATCACTCCTTCGTGTGATAGCTAGAGAGGATTGAATCAAGTGGACATATGGAGTCTGGCCTTGCAGTACTTACTGGGCATAATAGAATGTAACCATACTCTGTGAACTGGGCATTCTAGAACCTAAATCTGCACTTATAAATGGGTATACTGTAATATGGCGTTGCTGTACTAACTGGGCATAACTAGTTCTTTCACTGTGTGCCTAAATGGAATCTGGCCATGTTATGCTAATTGTGCATAACAGATTCTGGCACTGCTTTGCTAACTTGGCGTAATGTAAACTGGACTTGCTATATTAATCAATCTTGGTATATGCCAATGCTTAAATGGCCATAATGAAATATAGCACTGCTCTCTTAAAAGGGCCTTGTAGTGTTCGAACTAACTGAATCTGGCACTTCTACTATCGTAACTGGTGTAGTGAGTCAGAAGGAGTCAGACAAAGGGGCGTCGTTTCAACTCAAGGTATCTATTCAAATAATAAGAAAAGGACATTTCTTTCCCTATAACTAGAGGGGTTACCCAACCTAACTGAATTCTAACTCCGGGTGCTTTTTGTCAGGGTGTTTGTCAAACGAAAGAACCAGTCTTCTGTCCAAAACTATCCTTCCCTGACCCTGCCACTAATCAAATGTATTCAGTGAACAAAAATTAAGCCAGGAGAATGACTCCCTTCTCCTAATCCGTCCGGTTCAGCCTTAAGGATTGGCTTCTGATAGTCTTTTGTACGAGTTCTGATAAGCCCTTGTAATTCCTCCCAGGGGCTTCTTTTGGCTTAGTGAAATGCCCAACAATTATTCTTTCTCAGTGTTATATATATATTCCTGTACTTTCTTCATCTTCCTCTTGGCTCTTGCAACAACAGAGATTACTCCCGTAATGTCCTTGGCTTTTTCAACCAACTCTCTGATGAGGGAGACTACTCCTGTAGTAATCTTTATCCTTGATATCACTCTTGCAGTTATTATTGTCTCACTGCAAGTGCGGACAGACTGGAAGAAATTGAAGTTGCTTAGAGTTCTCCTGCTTCCCCCTTTGAGAAGGTATATTAGCAGAGATGCACACAGTTCTTCTATGTAACTCTTTGAGAGTGCTGACAGAATGGTTCCACTCAGGTATAAATCTGCTGGCAGCTTACGATTTGAACCTTAATTAACTGATAGCGGCTTACCTTGATAAAAATAAAATTATGTTCGCTCTTTACTGGATAAAGAATAGAGATTCGGCTCTGGGATATCATTTATTTATCATTTCAAATAAGAAACTAGAGCAGTTAATGATATGCCCTTTTATCTGAAACAGCACCCATCAAGAAACCATAGCTCTGCCATGCTACATTTTAAATTGAACATAATCTCAACTAGGGAAGTGACAGGTTTGAGAATGCGAATTGAATGATCCTTGAGGCTATATAGGCATTGTGCAAAGGTTATTGAAACAAGACGTCATCTTTTACTGGAATGCCTTGTCTTCTCCGCAACCCATTGCAAGATCTTTTTTCCGCTTTGTGCCTGATATAACGCTAATTAACAATCAGTGGTTTTGGGGAAAGATTTTGAACAGCTATGAATTACCCTTTGAATGCTTCAATTTTAAGAGTTGTCGGAAATCACTTTTGGTGAAAAAGTAGGAAATACCTGAAGATTTTGAGTGGCCTGACGTTTTCCTTTTACATGAACTGATACTGCAATTGTTATCCTAAGATAAATTCAAATGAGCTATTTGTCTTGAAAGGTTTTTAAATATGTATTAATATCATAAATTGTCATGTAATGCAATTTTAACAAATGTATAGCTTTGCAAAGGTTTGCATTAACCAAAATTCAAAGAAATAAAATAATATATCACTTTTGCAGTCATTATGTCGAGGGAGATTACTCTGAGGCACTCTTCACTCTTTGTATCTTTTGTTTAATTACTGTGACGAGGGAGAACCCTCCTGAGAAACACTCTTCATTCTTGGTATCTTTCTTGTAATTACTGTGACAAGGGAGATCGCTCCTGAGGCACTATTCCCTCTTGGTATGTTTCTGGCAATTACTGTGATGAGGGAGAATGCTCCTGAAG
Organism: Ambystoma mexicanum; assembly: GCF_040938575.1. Lineage (NCBI taxonomy): Eukaryota > Metazoa > Chordata > Amphibia > Caudata > Ambystomatidae > Ambystoma > Ambystoma mexicanum. The sequence continues at coordinate 693,441,795 of NC_090929.1, read as the reverse complement.
CACTCTTCAGCCTTGTCCAAACCCCTACCTGGTCTCCAGTGGCACTGGTTACCTTCTTTCTAAAGGAGGCATGCCACTGGTTCTTCCTGGGGTGTTAGTCTTGTTGAATGCTCTTCGAGTCTCTCTGCTTCCTGCTGCACCACGCTGGCCACACAGTCTTCTTGGCCTTTCGAGCGTAGTTGAAGGACTGCACGGTCTACTGCTCTGAGGTCAAGCCACTGTCGGCCTCTCTCCAACCTCTGTGTAGGTCTGGTCTCCATATGACTATGAATACTCTGCCAACCATTCCAGAGTGTCCTCTCGACCGAAGACCAACTTCTCCTGCTTACTTCCTCATTCCCAGGTTTGGATCTTCCGGGGCGGACAGGCTTCAGGCCGGGTCCCTCTTTATTGAATTCCTTCTTTGTTTTTATGTTCTGCAACTGGATCCTCACCTGTGGAGTGCCATAGTCCTTCGTTTGTGAGAATGAAGTAGTGTTCATGCCTCCTGTGGGCCACCTCTTCTCAGTACTGTATAGACTGTATAGACTTGGAAAAGGAGTAGTTTGCATCACTCCTTCAATCCTCCTCTTCTCAGCACTTTTGGGAGTTGACTTATCTCTCTGTATGTTCCTCCTCTTCTTGGTATTATTATGTTTTAAGTGAGGAAAGGAGTGTATAATACAGTAACAAACAGTACTGCTTTCAGGTTGGTTCTTGGAGGACCTCAAGGAGTTCAATGAGGGGAGTCTTTCCCTGTGAATTCCCGCTTTCCATCACCCATAGGTGGATTGTTGCGTAGCGTGGTCACCTCCCTTGTCCCACAGGGAAGGGCGTCCCTCTGGGCTGAATTGATGAGATCCCATGAATCGTCACACTGGACACTATGAAATCTGACACTGTCACGCTAACTGGGCGTAGTGGTCTCTACCCATATTATACTGAGCATTATGGAATTTTGCCATGCTCTACTATTGGAAGATAACCTAATCTGTCACTGCTAAGCTAACTAACCCTTATCTTCACAGTGGTGTGAGTATCTGGAACTTTGTTAACAATAGTGTGCTTAGCTAAGCTTTTGATGGTAATACTTGCCAATGATTTGAGTTCCTGGGATTGCCATGGAAATTCCACATAAAAGAAATATATATATCACAACCCCAGTTTCTGAAAGAACCGGGGCTCAGCCTCTATAATTAGGTGCCTCCTGTATGGCTTCAGAAACTAGCCACTAAAAACCAACACACTTGTAACGAACACCTCCTAATAGTTTGCACATAAGTAGTCAGAACAGGTATGCATTGAAAAACACAAAACTAGGGCACTCGATCTGTGCTTTAAAAACTAAAAATCAAAATGTTTTTAACTTCAGTAAATAAGTAGCATAGTTACAGACATGGACTTTCTGAGAATACCATGAGTATAGGAATCGGCACTCCTGTAATCACCAGTCATTCCAACCTTACATCAGGGCTTCGTTGAGTGTAGTTTCACTGTAACTAAATCATGCTCCATTTTTATAGCTTTCCATTTGAGCTTACCCCGATCACCTGATGAGTCTAGTTTGTGGTCACATGATCGCAATTTAAGATGACTCTCAATCTACTACTAAAACTAACGCCATCTTGGAATAGCTCTTCCACAATGCTAATCAATCACGTTATTCTTTCTTGCCAATGTGTAGCCTAGTGCTAGATTCTATAAATGACAAAGTTCGGAGATCCGGGTATTAAGGGGAACTGATTGTTAATTTATAACATTCGCCTGAACATTAATGTTAAATCATTTCATGGGGCTCCATTTAGCAGCCACTAATATATGATGCTATTGCATATGAAATACGGAAATACGGGTAAAACCCTTCTAAACTAAATGAAGGCAAAAAAGTGCTTGTGGCTGCCAGTGCTTGTGCTTAAATGCCGCTAAACAGTAGAAAGCGTGGTAGCTCAAATGCATTTTGCACATGCACAAATGGCATTTGCTCATGCAGGACTGCAACTACACCAATTGTGCATGCCCAGATGCATTTGCCCTCTATTTTTCAATCATCCAGCCACCTGTTGTGCAATGTGCTTGTATGTACAGTTAGTTAGCCTTATACATTTTTGATACATGGATGAATCCTATTCATTGTTTCTCAGAAAATATCTTGTTTAAAAACGATTTTGTGACACTTCTCATTTCTATTTTTAGGTGAAGGGTTCCACAATTACCACCACACCTTCCCTTTTGACTACTCAGCGAGTGAATTTGGCTGCGGATACAACCTCACTACAAGTTTTATTGATCTCATGTGTTTTCTTGGACTTGCCGCGGACTGCAAGCAGGTGTCCAAGGAAGTCATCCTGGCTCGCAAGCAGCGCACTGGCGACGGTAGCCATAGAACTGGCTGAATGTGACAGGACTGGTTTTGGTGTTTCATTTTTATGAACAACAAAAAAACGCTACCAGGATGCTAAAGATGATGACTTTAACCCGTTCCGGCACAGTATTTCTTTTTAATTATGTATTTAAAATAATTATAACTCCATCAATAGGATGCGATGAAAGCTGTTTTGCTCTCTAATTCTTTTTCCATTGCTGTTTCTTATTATGCATACCCCTTTGGCTCAGTGTTCCCTCCTTTACATTTCCATCCCCCTTTTTTTTCTCTCACAAACTCAATGTTGCTTTCCTCATCACTGCTCCGCTTAATTCTCTGCTCGACTTTTTAGCTCTTTCTCTCTGAACACCCGTCTGTCTTTCTGAACCCCCCCTTCCTTTATGTCTCTCTCTCTCTTCCTTTCTGGCAAACAGCCAGCATGGAGAGATCTATTCCTGCTGTACGGTTAACTAAAGGGTTGAGCGAGTGATGGTGAGCCTTTTCCAAGTATCTTTTCTAACTGAAATCAGGTTGCCTGCTCTGAAAAAAATGAGGATGAAATCATTGAAAGAAAATACACCTTTGAAGTGGCAGCTTGTGTTTAAAAAAAAAAAAATTGTCTAAGGAAAATAACTCACAGGTCCCTTCTTGGGTTCTTTTCTTTTGACCTACCTGTTTTGGATGGGTTTGAGCTGCTTGCAGTTTGGGGCTAGACCCACAGAGTCTGGAATATTTGAATGCTGTGTGTGCTATTATTGAATATGAGGTATTTGTAAGGAGGAGTCCGTGAAAACAAATTGCCACAGCTATGCTAGGAATGTGTGCATCAAAAGCCCAGCGGCTGGATGCTCTTTGTAGCTTCCACATTACTTTCTGCAGAGATGGTTTAGGAAAGGTAGAAGAACCTCAGCGATGCACCAGGCGACTGATAATCCTGCTTATCAAAGTCCATGAAAGCTAGCAGACCTTGGGACAGAAATTCACATCTGCAAACCATTGCCGCCAATGCAAGAAATACCCCTTATAGGACGCTCTCCATGTGCACATAATTAAATACGTCTTTAAAATGTAGTACTAGGTGCCTCAAAAGCACAGAGACAACTCTTGATGAAAACTTGGTAATCATTTTTAGTTGTTCTCCCTATACACACTGGCTCGTGCGAAACAGTAAAAGTAATTAATGTCCGCAAACGCTATAACACAGTTCATGAGAGCTCATGTGATGGCCCTTGATCCAGTCTCTTGCTTTGAAAGGTGTGCTTACAAGACATTGGAAAAGATCAACCTTAGCAGTGTACCAGTGCAGGGAGTCTGCAAGAGATGTAAGCTGTCACATGAACTAAAAATCACAGTAAAAACCAAAATGACACACAGAAGTTTTTTGTCATCTATAGATTTACTACAGAGTTTGGACGCCCTGGTTCGAACACTGACATATTGTTGCTCAACATGACATCCCAAAACCAAGTCCCAGCTATGATACTGGCCTTAATATTTAAAAACGCAGGTAGATCCTTATGAAATGTTGGTTCAGACAAAGGGGCTTATTCACAAATACATTAGTAAGAGGGAACGTTGCCCATGTAACTCTGCACCAGCACATCTCATTTCTCAAATCTCGATCGATTCACACAGGGGACTTTAGGTGAAGCAGGTGGGTGGGTGGTGGCACTAGGACCATGCAGCTAGTTCCTTCAAGCATACTGTAGTGTAAGTTCGGTCGGTTGGTTCCCAACATATGGAGTATGCATTGGCTCGCTGGCCTCAAATGGGTATGGGGCTAGTGTTAGCCCACCACCAATTAAACTCGTATGAAGTGTAGGGGTCTGAAAGTGCTTGTCAATGCAAATACATTTTGAAATATATTTGAGTCGGTATGCGCTCATGTTTAGACCCTCCTGCAGCAAACCCATGCCTGCATTGTGTGGTCAGGCTGTTTCACAAAAGAGAATCTGCCCATACAAAAGAATTTTGTGTGGGCAGATTCACTTGTTTGAATCAGCCCAGGTGCAGAATGTGGGTGTTTTGTAAACTTGAATGTGCACAGGGCACCTACAAGTGGAAGCATTTATTTGTGAATAGGGCCAATAGTGTATGACATGAAATCCTTACCAACCCGATGGGCAAAAAGCTTTATTTTGATGGATCAAATAATGCTTTCACGCGATGTGGGCATCATGTGTGCCAGTAATGCCATGCAAAAGGCTTTATTATATGCAACTTCACACAGGTGTGTTTGCGACAACTCGCAAGACTAACCTGTTGCAGGAGCATTTGATAACAATAGTAAATGATCCCTTCACCACAGTTCACACACCTCTAACGAATTGTGCTCATTTCACAGCCTCATAATTCCACACCTTACCACAGCATACATTTAGGATCAATGCCTCATACACAGCACTGAAGAAGATTATTTTAAACCACAATGCACCAACTGACACTCAAGTACCCAGGCTATCTCTCCCTCACACACCCACAACACGCCCTGTCCCACCCCACGTCTCACCCAGTCCTATGCACAACATTCACACACCCTACCTACCTTCTGCAGTGGTTACAGTGCTTACATTAGGGAGGCAGATCAAGCACCAATTTGTCCCAACTAGCGTTTCCCCCAGTGAATAGGCCCACAACACCACAATCTCCACTTAAGGCAATGCACTCGATGTCCCCCACCCATTTCTGTGTTACAAACTGCCCAGAACTACACCTTTGCACCTTTTAATCTGGGTCCCATAACGTGTGCGTGCATACAACCGCTCAGAGATTACACTGATTTGGGCAAACATACAGATGTTCAGGCTGTGTAACACATGGCGGCAGATTAACATCTGCCATGAATCCGGGTTTTTGGGAAAGTTGCCATATCCAATCCACCTACTGGGCATGACCCACAGCAAAGCAGGCAACTGGCAAACAACCCCTTGCACCTGTCCGCAGATAACCCTCTGTAGAAAGGGGCCATGTTAGTGGCAGACATATACTCTAACATAAGAGAAACCATATTTCTTCAGCAGCTGCTCAAACAAGTTCTTATCACTATGGTACTGAAGAACGCACTTTGCACAGGTAACGTTTAGACTAATTGTCAATCAGTCAGTGAGACCTTTTAGAAAGGAGATGATCCCAACCCATATGCAAGGAAGTTGTTTATAAATTCGGCACAAACATTAATGCCCCAGTCATAGTGCAAGCCCACTGTTTGTAGTCTTCTTAGTTAAAAAGAAACTATTTCACCCATTGTTAAAGTAAAAATGTGCTTCACTTTGAGAATTGCCCAGAATCCTGTTCTGTGATCTGCTGCCACTCCTTGGCAGGATTCATAACATGTTGCAGGTCATCTTCACCTGGTCCAACTCCTAAACTCCAGTCTCTCCCTTTTGATTAAAGGCTTTTTGGCTTAAAACGCTGCTAGTGTTTCCTCCAGCCGCGCCCATTCTTCCTCATATGTGCATCAAATCCTGGAACTGTCTACAAGGTATAAGCAATACACAAGTTACCACCATTCAATAGACCAGGCTCTGTACTGTATGTGGGGACAAGATTCTGTGCAGCAACAAGATGAAAATCAAACCTAACAAACTGGCAAGATATTAGGCTGTGTGTCATTGACCTTGAAAAATAGTAATATTTCTAGTAGAACCAAATGTGGTATATACAAAAAAATTACAGAAAGCCTAAAATGGTGATCTTTCAGAATGCGCTTGCTCATGGTTCCACCACCTGGTAGTCAATGTCATCCCTAACTTGTGCCTCTGGATTCAAGTGTTTCAAAAAGATGGGGGTCTGTGACCTCTGGTCCTCAAGATGTTTTGGACTTCAACTCCCATGATCCCGCATTGTTGACTCTGCTATCTAGAGATTATGGGACCTGAATACAAACATCTTGAGAACCACAAATGATGTAGATGTTCGCAACATCTTTCATGTAGCACCATTTTTGTTCTTCAGCGTATCAAAATCCCGTGTGCTGCATACCATTGACCTAATGGAGGGGGATGCAACCTTTGACTCTCCAGATGTTTTAGACAATATATGGAGCTAACGGGATTCATAGTCCAAAACACCTGGCGAGTGAAAGGTTGCAGCCGCGGCAATAGGACAATGCAATGAAGCACGCTGGATTTTGATGCTCTGAAGAAAATGGTGCTGCATGAAAGATATTGCGAAAATCTATATAATTTGGGAGCTCTGTTTTGCAGTGTGTGTGTATGCCTCGTTGCAAACGCTTCATTCCCCCTTTCATTTGGGAGGCCACAACATAACACACTATCTACCACAATCTGTTATGTATGGATAGAAGATAAAAATGTTATTTGTTCAAATACATTTTTATAAATGTAATTACACACTATCGTGTGTTGTGAAAATAAACAAAAGCACTTCCTGGATGCTAAAAGCATCCAGCTACGGCCTCCTAAGGCATTTATCTCTTTTCTTTTTACTGTGCATCTTTGTGTATTTTACTCCGTATGTAGAAGAGTTTAAGTAACCTGGTGTCAGGAAAGAATTCTGGTTGCATCATGATGCATGTTTCATTGTTGTCCTTTAAAAAGTACTGCTTTTATGACACAAAGATGTTTGAACAGCAGAGAATGAGTTCCAGCATGTAGACCCAGAATATAAACACTTAAAACTGTATATGTGTGCAGGTTTTCTCTCTCTCTCTTTTCCGAGGAGTTCAGCAGATGTCCGTCAAAATACTTAGTAGACAGATGCGCATTGGGATGCTGTACCTGCATGGCCCATTCCAAATGGTTTTATAAACTCGCAAATATTCTGAAAAATCCCTGGCCATCAGTGTATGTGCAGTGGCAGACTTTACGTTTACAAAGAAATCAGGATATACCAATCTTAGGTGGATCTACTTTGGACCGATTGAACTGGTGCAATTGAACAGTCATTTTCATTCTAGGGTACATTTTGGTGCTGAAGACTGCAAAATCTGACTACTTTAGCTCCTCACCCACAAAACGAGGCACTTGATAATGACGTTTATAACAGGGTTTGTTCTTAAAACAGTAGGGTTACCTCAACTCTTCTTTTTACACACCAGCCATCACCATGGTTGCATTGTATATCTATGTACACCAGTGAACATGTTTTGCCTTCCATTTCACTTAAAGGTATAACCTGGTGGTATTTTCTTATTAATATTGAAAATTGAGTGGGGCACCTTGTGTGATCCCACACAAATATAGACTCTTACCTCCCACCTTTTTTTGGTTATTTTTTTAAGTGGTAATGGCTTATGAATTACCACTGTTGGCATGCACTTTTACACTTAACCGAATCCTTTCAAGTTTTACACAAAGAGCCAAACTAGTCCCATATAGGGATTGATGATGTTCATTATAAAGATGTTTGACTAATTTAACTGAGTTTTCTAGCATTCTCTCTTCAATGCAGTCCATATTAGAGAGAAAGAGTTGAAAAGACGGGGGGGTGGGTGGGATGCAAAGAGAAGGCATGAAAGTGCCTATATGTGTTGTACGTATTTTTGGATGTTCAATTAATGAATTAAAGCAGTGGTTGATCGTGGCTGACATAAAATTGCAATTCCGGCTGTGTTTTTAGCATTGCAAGAGGAAAAGATTAATAGACTATGGCGCGTGGGTGGTTTGCCATAAAATTAAGCCCAGTGTATTGTCCTTTGATAAATACACAGAGAGCATAATCATGTTGGTTAAGACCTCCTCTCTATCCATGTTAGCCAGGTGCATGACCTATTAATCATTGGATGGGTACTATGGCTTTAGCAGTCGCAAGAACTATAAAACGTTGTAACTGCTTACAAGTGATTTGCAAGTAATACAAATGGGGGGAAAAGAGCCTCTGGAGAGCAAACCGATACACAGGCATAAATAGTACGTCAACACGGCCACTCTCACATTATCTGATTCGCATAACTCAAAAATGAAATTGGTCTTCCACACAAAAAAAACAGATGGAAGTGGATCCTATCTGAGGTTTAGCAACACTCTACCAAACTCCTGGCGAACAGCCAAAGAATAGCAGCCCAGCATATAGTGAATGAATGTTACCAGGGTCAAACACATACAATACATTATTTGACACAGCCAATAAACAACTTTTTGAAGTTAATTGAAGTTCTATTTGTTTTAATGCAAATTGAATTGGTCAATTTGTTTTTTTCGTATTTTATTTTAACACATTTTGTACTACAGTGCGTGCAAATACTCCACTCCCCCCCCCTTTCCCAATCAATATTGCCTGACCCAAACTCACCATCTACCTTTTGGTGGTAAAAACGGTGAGAAAATGGAGGAAAGATTTTGACCAGTTTGGGGTCCACCAAAACCCATATACTCTGTGAAAACATGCCATTCTGTGACAACCGCTAGCATTTGCAGTCCTTTACCAATTACTGTGTGTTTTCGTTATTATACAATGTTAAGATGCTCCAATTGCCTGAAGTTAGGCCTCTTCTGCACAGTTTGTAACCTTCCTACTGGTTGTTACTGCAAGAAATCTACAGCGAGATATTTCACATATGCCCAGTCCTAACAAAGTAACCTTCTCTGATCAAATCGTGCATTATCCACACAGTTCACCCGCAGAACTCTTCTGCAATCTTATGATAAATGTGCTGCTTAAATGTGCTGCTTAATTGTGTATTCACTTCTAAAATAACCCAAAACCTCCTAATCATTTTTCAACTTTTTTTACTCCTCCTTTATCCTCTTGCCCCTCTCCACCCCTTTTAAGCCTGCTTTGATTCTCATTGTGAAGCTGCCATTATAGGAAAAAACATATTCATTGCCTCCTTCAAAAACACCAGCCAAGTAAAAGTGCAGATTAGAAATGGACACTATAACCATAAAAGTACTTTAAGATGACCAGGGTTACAATGGTGATTCTGCATTAAGCGATCGAGAGATTTTATAAGGTACACCTTGGGCTAATGGATTGCTCTTTTACTTTATGTTTACGCAATTAAATGAAAATAGCTATTTTAAAACCACCTCCATATGCTGCCAGCAGGGCCAATCCTAAAATGGCATATTAGGAAGGCACCGACATCTCCAATGATTATTTTTCTTTCATACTTTTTAAAAACGGAATCCTATCTTGTTTTAATCATGTTAATTTCAAATGAAGAATTTTTCCAAGGGCTGTCATTTAAGCTTGGCTGTGGAATAAATAGCACTCGCTCGGACATTTTACATAATTCCAACTCAATGGAGGTATGTATTAGTACGAAAGAGCCTTGGCTGCTCGTCAGTAATAGACCAGAGACAGCACACACTTTTCTAACCTCCTACTATACTAGCAATGCTGCTCCAACCAAAAACATTAATTTAAACAAAGTGAATGTGCTACTGTGATGGTGGTGATTCCTGTATTGCTGAATGCCATGGACATTTAAGTTGATTGGTTAAAAAAAATAAATAGAGTCTAATATAGAGAAGCTCTCTGATGTTTTTTTGTATGGGAAGTATGTAACAACTTAGCAGACCTCATGCAAATTAAAAACACGCAATACCGTCGCAAAGTCATCAAAACCCGTACTTGCAATGGCAGGGTTGCTCTTAGCTGAAGGCTAATGCCAGCCAAGGTGGACTGCTGCTTTATTACTGGTGAACTTTATAAAACGTTTATTTTATATGTGTTTAAATTAAGTTCTGTTGCTATTGAAATGTGAGATTGAACAATGTTTATTAGCAAGTTTCTTTTGCATTGTTGTACCAACATTTGTGTTCTGAAATATAATTTTCAAATAACTTCTGCACGCTGTGCCTTGAGTTTTCTTATAGTGAAACGTACGTTACTGGTGATTGTGGAAGTACTGGAGCAAATTCAATTTAAAACTGGCATCTTACCTGGAGCTGAAAGCTGTTTGGAATTAAAAGCTGTTATTTAAGTGAATCAATAAGTGATTCTGTCATGAATTGAGGATTTTTCCCCAGTTCCAGGAGGCAGTTGTAGTGATCGATATTTCACATATGTTAACTGAGAAATAGAAAGCTATAAGAAAGAAGTATTAACGCGATGCCCCACCGCAGCCACGTACATCTCAGATGATTTAAATAAATGTGAGCCTCAATAAGAGTTTGTCAGCTTTCCAAATAATACTACTGCATCCGATAATTACCAATACTGCATGTTGTATTTCTGTAAATCCACATAATTATGAAAATTCTACCAGGTTGGCGGCAACAAATTCAGATTTCCCTAAATTTCTATCTGTTTTTTCCAGAAACCTCCATGCATTATTTTTCTGTTTTAAAATCCATTGACACCCTCCTTTTGAAGATTAAAATGGCATTCCATACCGCTAATGTATAAAAAATGTAAATGCATGAAAGGGTCAAAAATCCTGACAGAAGTCCTCATGAAGGCAGTTTGTGCAATAAAGGGAAATTGGGCCTCATTACGAGTTTGGAGGCAGCCATGCCTCCAAACTCAGGTCCGGGTCCCTGTTCCCTGAATGGGGAAATACCTGGCCATTCTGACTTTGGAGGGCCCGGTATTTCCCCATTCAGGGAACTCGGACCCAGACCATCCCCATTCCCATTTGAGCCCCCATTGGGCTCAATGGAAATGGGGAGCATGCTAACAACAGGCCCGTTAATGACGGGCCCATTGTTAGCATGCTGGGCCGCACGCGGGACACGCAAAGGATGTGTGGTAAAACCAGATGTCCAGAGCGGGCCTGGCGAGCGGCCCTCGTAATAGGGCAGTAAGGGGTGAACGGCTCTGGCGCTGTAAACCCCTTACCGCCCACCTCGTAATGAGGCCCATTGTGTGTCTCTTCACTGAGGGAAAGAAATTCCTCTGGGGAGTTTTTACAAGTTTAACCTACATCTCTTTGGTGGAGTAAAACATTTGAGGTGTTTTTATGATGTATTTCAACTCATAATCAGACCACAGGATGTATTTGGAAATACCTGCTATTTTTCCAAAACTGCCAAGCTCATAATGTGGCCTATAGAGTAATTTGTCAGCTTCACTTGATGTTTATTTGCAAGTTTATTTTTGATTAAATAATCGATGAAAAACATCACCATTCTCTTTGTTTCAGGCTATATAACAATCAGTTAATTCATAAAACTATGTATACAAATTCATATAATTTGGAAAACATGTTAATCCTGTATTTCACATTGGTAGAAAAATTACATGTGCAATTAAAATAAAAAAGAATGAGGGAAAAATATCCAATTTTACACGACCTCAATTTTTTTACAAATTATGTTTGGACTTCTAATTTTATATTAGTGCAAATATAGCTGAGTCCAATTGCAAAGTTTATACTTGGTTGCGTTGTTTTCTTATGCCTGTTTAAAAAAGGTAGCTTGTGGAATTATCAGTTGCCTGTCTATATGTTCTTTTTACCACTGCCTATCCAACGACCTGCTTTAGGTGGCACAGAGAAGCGGGCAATTCTTAAGCATCCTCTTGTCTGTGCATAAGAGCACATTGATGTTGCTGGGCAAAACGATATGCATGCAATAACAGCAATGTGTTCAACCACCAATCGAAGCATGACGGTGGAAAGATATGTCACGCGTTCATAGTTTTTGGAAGTACCATCTATTGCAGGTATAGTCCTTGCAGTACAAGTAATATACGTGACTGGCATGTAGGCAAACACATCCATCTTTTTCAAAGCATCTGAACAAAACTTACTACTCTAATATGCATCGGATGAGTATTGGATTAAGTTTGTTACAAAAATATTTGTTTTTAGTGCAAAAGGAGCTGATGGCATTTAGCTAAAACAAATGAGAAATGAGCTTCCTTAAAACAGTACATTTTAATTCCACCGATATAATATTACTTCTCCAGCATGGGGTCTGGCATGGATTCACATGCTCATGAATATTCCCCGTCGTCAGGCTGGGAATCCTCGGTAAAGAAAAAACCAGTATCAGTTTCGTTTCTGATCTGTCTTTCGTAGTAATAACCAATCACTGGTCTCTGCGTCATACTGACCACAGCCAATGACTGCCCTCTACCTAAGCACCGCCTCTGGCAGCCATCTTCAGATTTTTACCGCACGTTCATGTGTTGGGATCCTCGTGCTATTGCTCTCGAGCGTTAGTGCTATTTTTTCGCGCTTTTTCACAAAAACTTCGATTCTTTCGGTCAAAAGAGCCTCAAGCTCCACCGATCCTACATCCGATCAACGGGGACCCGTGTCGGATTCATCTGTGCCCCTCAAGGGTGAAGATTTCGTCGAGCTACACTTCGGAGGACTCCAGAAGCTTCTCAGGCCCGGTCTCGGAGATGGCCCAGGAGAAGGGAAGCTCGACGCCCGGAAAGCTGTTCAGGGCCTGCCCTGGATGCCAGCTGCAGAACGTCTTCAAGGAGGACGAACACTCTTTCTGCCTTTACTGCCTTCATGGGGACAAGACGCACGTGGAGAAGGACTGTGCGTTTTGCGGCAACATGTCGGAACGGACCATGAAGGACCGCCATCAACGTCTCGCCAGCTGGCTGGAGGGTAAGAGCCCGTCTGGCGAGAAGAAGAAGAAATCTGAGCGGTCTTCTAAGACCTTTGAGGGCGCCCCGGCGACGGGGGCCCAACATAAGGCCAAGCACCGCGAGTCCGCTGGCACCGGGAGCGCCGAACGGTCGGGCTCTACGGGCGCCAGGCAGGGCGCACCCTCCCCGGCACCATCAACCACGAGCCAACGCTCTGGGTCGGGTTAGAGGAAGGCCGAGCACCCGGCGAAGCTCCTGGAGAGACCCCGGTCGAGCTCTAAGGCAGAGGAGGAGCGTGGCAGTGCCCCCTCCCTCAAGGATAAGGCGGTGAGCGCACCTAAGGTGGTGAAGGCCTTGATCCATTCGACCAAGCCCTCTATCGAAACGGTCGCGGCGGCCCTGGCCCAGCCTGTGGAGGCTGCACCAGTGGTGGCGGCCTCGGGGCCCAGAATCTCCCTGCCTCCTCGGAGGGAGTCTTCTTTCGTGCCCATCGATAGGACCCCCGTGAAACCCTCCGTGGGGAAGAAGGGGGGGCAGGGCGTCGTCGTAGATTCGGCCTCAACCTCAGAAGAGGAACTGATCGAGGTCTTAAGCCACGGCCTAGGCGTGGAACAAGACCAGCCCGTCGGAATGGGCCCCGACGCAGGTGACGACGACGACATCGTCGAGGATACCGACGGGGCCCCTGCTCGCCCGTCGGATTCCCCTCTGCCAGCGCCGCAAGACAACTCAGCGGCCATTTTGTTGGCTATACAGTCCTTATGCTCCGAGATAAGGACGAGACTACCGTTACCGACGGAGGAACCTCTCCCGTCGGGGGATCCAGAACCGGGACCTTCTGGTGTTCCCCCTACCAAGAAAAGAAGGATCCATCCACCGCCTCCTTTTCAACCGTCGCGCCCCGTCCAGCCCTCCTCCCCGTCCACCCGAGGGGATGATACGGGGACTGACACGGCAGCGACGGGTACGGACGACGAGGCATACGACGAGGATTTTCCGTCGTCGCCTCCCACCAGGGCTTCTCCGCCCGACGAGATTGGATCGTTCCACTCAATGATCGCCAGGGCATCCGAGCTTTTCCAACTCTGCCCTGAGGAGAAGAAAAAGGAAGGCTTCCTTTACCAACGGCGCGAGACCAAGAGGAAGACGGTCCTCGCAGTGCCTCTGTTGGACGACATTTGGGATGAGGGCCTTTCCCTCCTCAAGAACCCTTCCACGACGCCAGCGAAAAGAGACCGGTACGAGAAAAAGTACCGGGTCCCGGACTCGGCCCCCCTATGCCTCCGGGCGCAGCCTACCCCGGACTCCGTCGTCTCCGCGGCAGCCAGGAAGAAAGCGGGGGGGGGTGCGGCCTCCACGTCGACTTCCCCGCCGGACGGCGAGGGAAAGAAATTGGATGCCATGGGACGCAGAGTCATCTCGTCGGCGGCGACGACGATTAAAGCGGCCAACGCCTTGGCTATCGTGGCCCGCTACGACAGGGAACTCTGGTACAAGATAGCTCCCCTGCTGGATTTTCTGCCGGACGACAAGAGGGCGGAGGCCCTTGAGATCCTGCAGGAAGGTGAGGTGGCCTCGGACCACGCCATCACCGTGGCGACGGACATCGCCGACACTGGGTTCCGCCAGATGGGCAACGGCGTTTGCCTTCGACGTCGCGGATGGCTCAAGGCTACGGACTTTCGGCAGGACGTCCAGACCAGGGTCCTGGACATGCCCTTCGACGGGAACAACCTGTTTGGGAAGACAGTGGACGATTCCCTTCAGGCCATCAAGGCGGATACTGAGACGGCCCGGGCCCTTGGAGTACTGCAGCAACGGCGGACGCCCTTTCGGAGCGGCGGAGGCAAGGGCGCCTCCAAAGGTTCCGGCGGCGGTTTCGCTTCCTACCGTCAAGCGGCCCGCTCGTCGTCGCAAGAGGCCTACAGAGGACGAGGCAAGTCTGGCGGCCCCCGCCGTCGTCGCCAAGGAGGCCAAGGCGGCAAGGCCGCGTCCAAGCAGGATTGAACCGGCCGTGGGGTCGGGCCCCCACCGGAGCACCCCGGTGGGAGGCCGGCTGGCGGGCTTCGTCAGCGTGTGGGAGTCCATCTCCACCGACCGTTGGGTGCTGGACGCCCTGGCCCGGGGCCACGTGCTCGAGTTTCAAAGAAGGTGCCCGCGCGTCCCCCCCGTGGCCAGGAAAGAACTTCACGTCCCTCAACTTCTCCTGGAGGTAAAGGCGATGCTCAGAAAGGGCGCCATCGAACTCGTCCCAAAGAGGCTTCGGGGCTCCGGAGTCTACTCGCGTTACTTCCTCGTGAAGAAGAAGACGGGAGGATGGCGCCCCATCCTGGACCTGCGACGCCTGAACAAGTTCATCAAGGCGCAGAAGTTCCGGATGGTCACCCTCCAGCACGTCCTGGGTCAGCTGGAGGAAGGAGACTTCCTATCGTCGTTGGATTTGGAGGATGCCTACTTCCACATTCCCATCCTAAAGGGGCACCGAAAATTCCTCAGATTCGTGGTCCAAGGGCGTCATTACCAGTTCAAAGCCCTTCCCTTCGGACTGCGGTCGGCACCCAGGGTTTTCACCAAGTGCCTCGCACCGGTGGCGGCGCAGCTGCGCCGCGAGGGGATTCACGTCTACCCCTACCTGGACGACTGGCTCATCCGCGCCAAGACGAGGGAGCTCGCCGTGGTCCACACGGCAAGGACCGTCCAACTCCTCACGGACCTGGGATTCTCCGTGAACTACGCCAAATCCCACCTGGTGCCCGCGCAAGTCGCACTGTTTCTGGGAGCGAGGCTCGACACAGTGTCCCTTCTGGCCTCCCCGTCGGAGGAGAGGACCAGGACCATCTTGGGCAAGGTGCAACGGATGTTGGTGGCCGACGCGGCCAAGGTGAGGTCCATCAAGTCCCTCCTCGGGATGATGTCTTCCTGCATCTACCTCATTCCCATGTGCAGGCTCCGGATGCGCCCGTTGCAAGAGTTCCTGGATGCGCGCTGGATCCAGACGACGGGCAGCTTCGAGGAAAGGATCAAGCTCGACGAGAGTTTCCGACGAGCGATACGGTGGTGGGGCACCCGCGCGCATCTGACGGCGGGCATGGACTTCCAGACCCCAGCCCACCAGGTGACTGTGACCACGGATGCCTCCCTAGAAGGGTGGGGAGCGCACACCGAAAATCTGCACGCAAGGGGACTCTGGCTCCCGACGGAGAAGTCCCTGCATATCAACGTCCTGGAGCTCCGTGCAGTGTTTTGGGCCCTCAGGTCCTTCCTTCCGTCCCTCAAGGGCAAGGTGGTGAGGATCTTCACCGACAACACCACCACCATGTTTTACATCAGGAAACAGGGCGGAACCAGGTCCCCAGCGCTGTCCAAGGAGGCGCAGGACCTGTGGCATTGGGCCGTCGCCCAAGGGATTCTTCTGGTGCCGTTTCATCTGGCAGGGATAAAAAACACCATCGCCGACTCACTCAGCAGGGAGCTGCGCTCGTGCCACGAGTGGGAACTACGGCAGGATCTGGTGGATCGCCTCTTCCGACGGTGGGGCACACCCCAGATCGACCTGTTCGCGACGGCGACGAACACCAAGTGCCGGAGGTTCGCCAGCAGGTTTCCCCAGACGAGGAGCATGGGCGATGCTTTCTCGTTCCCCTGGGAGGGCCTGTTCCTCTACGCGTTCCCTCCCTTGCCCCTGCTAATCCGGCTCGTCAACCAGCTCAAGAGGTCACGGTGCAGGATGATCCTCGTCGCACCTGCGTGGCCGAGGCAGATATGGTTCCCGGACCTTCTGGACTTGTCGGCGTCCCCGCCAATCAAGCTGCCGGCGGACGCGGATTTACTCTCCAGGGAAGGAGGCGCCATCCTCCACCACGACCCGAAGTCGCTGAACTTGCAGGCCTGGCTCCTGCAGCGCTAGAGTTTGGAGGATACGACATACCGGCCGATTGCAGAGAGGTTCTTGCAAAGGCCAGGGCGTCCTCGACTCTTAAATGCTACGGACACAAATGGAAGAGGTTCTCTGTCTGGTGCTACGCACAGAAGATTAACCCTCTACGGATTACGGCTCCCCAAGTGCTGCCGTACCTGCTGACGCTGGCCAAAGCTGGTCTGGCACACGCGTCCATCAAGATTCATCTTGCTGCGATCTCCCGATACACCAGAACCACGGGCCGGACGTCCTTGTGGTCTCATCGTCTGGTGAAAGAGTTCATGAAGGGACTGTTCAGATCGTTCCCGCCGGTGAAGGCTCCGGCCCCGGCGTGGGAGCTCAACGTGGTGCTGACCAAACTCATGGGACCTCCGTTCGAGCCTCTGCACTCGGCCCCGTTGAAGTTTCTATCGTGGAAAACAGCTTTTCTCGTGGCCATCACCTCCGCACGACGAGTGGGAGAGATCCAGGCCCTTTCCTGCAAGGCCCCGTACTTGACTTTCCACGACACGAGGGTAGTGCTCAGGACGCACCCCTCCTTCATGCCCAAGGTACCGTCGGACTTTCATCTCAACGAACCCTTGGTGTTACCTGTGTTCTTCCCGTCGCCTTCGTCGCCGGCTGAGAGGACTTTGCACTCGCTGGATGTAGCTAGAGCGCTGAAGTTCTACGTGGACCGCACGAAAGGTTTTCGGAAGACGTCACAACTCTTTGTGAACTTTGGACCTGTCAATCAGGGGAAGGCTCTCTCGAAGGCTTCCATCTCCAGATGGCTCTCCGGCTGTATCATGTACTGTCACCGGTTGGCAAACCGACCGCTGCCTGGCCGTCCGAGAGCCCATTCCACCAGAGCGATCGCAGCTACCACGGCGTTCCTATCTGGTGTGCCCCTGCTGGACATATGCAGGGCTGCTACGTGGAGGTCGACGCACACCTTCACGAAATTCTACTGCGTCGACCGGGATTCCAGGGAGGAGTCCAGGGTCGGCCAAGCAGTGCTGCGCAACCTGTTCGCCTGAGGTGAGCCTGGTGAGGAGGTAAGATGCTTAATGTTGAGTTGATGTGATGCTTAATGTTGAGCCTTTGCCACCTCCCGTGGTTGTGCATGTGTGTACTGCTATGTATTCTTTATTCATGAGCATGTGAATCCATGCCAGACCCCATGCTGGAGAAGGAACAAGTTACTTACCTGTAACTGTTGTTCTCCAGCATGGGTCTGGCATGGATTCACATGCGAACCCTCCCGCCTACCCCTCTGCGGCTCTTCACTTGGTCATACTGCCACTTCACGTGCTTCCAAATCTGAAGATGGCTGCCAGAGGCGGTGCTTAGGTAGAGGGCAGTCATTGGCTGTGGTCAGTATGACGCAGAGACCAGTGATTGGTTATTACTACGAAAGACAGATCAGAAACGAAACTGATACTGGTTTTTTCTTTACCGAGGATTCCCAGCCTGACGACGGGGAATATTCATGAGCATGTGAATCCATGCCAGACCCATGCTGGAGAACAACAGTTACAGGTAAGTAACTTGTTCCACATCTACATACCTGGTGCCTGTCCCCTGCTCCACAAAATCAAAAATTCTGGCATCCTTTCTGACTTAATATCTTAGAGCTTCACTGTGCCACCTTTCCGTGGCAAAAAGAATTGGAAAAGGCCTTCGCAATAACAGACCCTTAGCGCTTTAATACTATTTTTATTTTTGGGACTGTTGGCCTGATTTATGGAATTCTTTACATGGTACAACGTCACTTTGTACTGGTGCAGTCACTTTACACCAGTACAAAGTCACTTTGCACTGTGCTATGAATTCTATAAATCCGGCCTATTGTGTCATAAACAGAAATGCAATTCTGGACTAAAACAGCAGAGAGAATTCTTTAATTCCAAGTAAGTTAACCATTTTCTACCTCAAAGCCTGGGAAGAATGCACGTTTAAGGTATTATTTACTGTATTTAACTGCTCTCCCGACTGTAACTGGCAAGAATTCTTTAATGTTGATGTCAAGGATTGACTACTGGAAACCAAAGTACTTCAGCATAGAAGATCCAATTGCAACCACCACATCCAAGGACCTGCTCCTGTAGTTATATTGGAAACCATTTTCCTACATGAATTGTCAGTTATATTCATGGAACTGCTCATGGAGATACTGAGATCAGATTTCCCTGCCCCGTTGTTATTTATCTGATTCACTCCGGCCTTACCTATAGCCACCTTCTCTCTGATCCATGAAAATATGAATCCCATTGCTGACCTTTGCAGAGAATGCTGTCCGTGCCCCTGAACTCCTCTCTTGAGTGGAATTCTACTCCTCTACTAACATGCAGGATCAACATTCACTCAAAATGCACAAGCATCCTCAAGCAAGTAGCCCAAACAAAAATTAATTAAAGACCCTGTAATGGTCAATTCTCAACCAAGCTGTTGTTCGATTTATCAGCATGCTGGTGAGGGAGCAACCTCATGTTTTCAAGTTAGTGTTGTGGGCAGCCAGTATGGGTGACGGTAGAGGGTAGGGTGGTGCAGGCTGAGATCCCCATCCAGGCAAGGCTGCTGACGGGAATTGAAGATTTGGTGGTCCGGATTCCAGGAAATTGTGTATGGTAGATTGCTAGGGGAGGGAGAGACAGGGCTGATTGGAAAGATGGGGAAAATGAGCAGGGCTTTACTGGGGACCGGAAGAAGATAAACAGGGGCTCTTGAGAGTGAGAGGGTTCCAGGCATTAAAGGATTTAAATGTACTTATTGGCAGAAAGAGAGGCACATCTAGGGTGGGGTGGAAGCGGGGCAGCCTACCAAGATATTGGTTTGATGGGAAAGTATCTTTGCATTAGGTAGATCAATATTTTCTTCGCTGCAAATTTCCATAAATTACAAGTCAGCCGGGTGGATATAGCCCAGCGGTGGAAGCAGGCATGTGGAAAACAAAATGTGTGCTTTTGCTCATCGAGAGAAGCATTCTCAGAGCAAACCAAAACGGGATTAGGGTGCAGTGTAAACACAGAGAACAGAGTTATGCAGGGTGGGAATCAGAATGCATTGAAATGGCGAAGATCCATCTTGTCATGCCAGCCAAGATTATTTTGAAAGCTCTGACCCAAATATTCCACAAGATCATCAGAGAAGCCATTGTCCTGGGGTCCAGAGTGGGCCCTGTTTACTAACAACTCTATCTTTGTGGCTAATAGGAAATCAGCTGTTCCATTGCTGGTCATACAAACTCCCTCTTCAGATGGTAATAGCTAAGAAGGTTGGACAGCTGCCTTTAACTGTACGCTTTCCTTAAAGTATAGGCAATTATTTCTATTTATGTACTCCATATCAATCCGTTTCTTTTCAAGTTTCTCTCTTTGTACTTTATAGCATGTTCTGTGGATGTGGCCACTCAGTGACATTTTTCATGTTGTTAGTCATCACTGCTTAGTTTCAGGTACTTTAAAAGAGATCATCAATTTATTTAGTTCAGTACATTTTTTCTGCAGATAACTCTCACAGCCTATTGTCTAGATCCGAGTGTGTTCTCTGTTTTTCCTTCTGTATCCTACAGATCTGAAGGCAAGTCCCTGAACGCTAACACCAGAGAGAATACAACCCGTTAGGGAAGGAAGGCTCAAGTCCATCTTGTAAGAATAACAAGTTTGATCTCACACACAGATGAGGGCAACAACAAAGATCTCTGCTGCTAAGAACCTTCTGCCGAAAAGTAGTACATGCAAAATCCCTATAAAGAAAAACATTGTCATACATGATGCAATACATATGGTAAAATCCCACCCAGCTGGTTGGTGAGCCCTATGCATGATCCGCCTGCTCCATACGAGATGCCAGGACATAGGTTCCACCCCAATCCGTCCATCTTGCATCATGGGTGCAAGTCGATGGACAAAGAACAAATTAACTACACGCCAGACATAATGCAGTTTTATCACTATACTGTGCACCTAGCAGGCATCAAGATGGGCACAAAGGAGGTTCTGGGACACTCTAACCTTCACACACACACATTTCACTCACTCCCTTCCACGCCATCTGGCTCCAAGGTTTCCACCCTCATTTTGCAATACAAATCACAGGATTGTCGTTTCAATGATGTGCCCTGTCTGTCCCTTTGAACATTTCAGGACTTGTTACTTTGGGGTTGGTGGTCAAAGGGCACCTGGTGCCATGAAATTGAGGGGTCTTGAGGTTTAGTCAGTTATATAGCTATAACTCGTGGTCACCTGGGGATGGGCCGAGTCTTGCTTTGCCCAATGTGAGATAACATGCACACCAGGCGCCGGTCTGTGACCACAGCTTTGTAAGGCACATTACTCTTGATTAAAAAACACATCTTTGCAACACTGTTAGACCAATGAATAGGTGTTGTGGCGGTTGGGGGTGTGGGCTGTCCTCATGGGAGCTTGGGCATGGCTGGAGATTTTTCCTTGTTTCTCACTTTGGTCCTAGTGCATGCAATGCTGCAATCGCTGCTCTGGCCTTACCTTATACCTATGATTACTAATATCTATGCAAAATAGTGATGTTACTAGCACCCTGCGCTATACTATGTGGGGTGATTATATTTGATTATATTGACGTGGGGTACTTTGTATTGGGAGGTGGTCCTTTCACCATCGCCCCTACCCCCTGGCCCATCACAGTGCTTCAAATGCATCTTGCCTCACTCTAAAGCACCTAGGGGGTTGGGGCGAGACTGCCCCCTTCCCAACATTCCCCTCTTTCATTACTTAGACAGTAAAAAACTTTAATACCCCTCTGCTCTCGCTGTCTTCTTTCCGCTTTTATGTATGGTTGTTTCCCTTTATCGGTAACCACACCCTGCATATTGACCGCAAACTCTCCCAACTGCATGCATATTCCTCAGGTGAGCAAGTCAGATAGATGTATCTTCACCCCCTGCTAGCTCCACCCAGACCTCTGTAATTGTCTAGATCAGGGGGTGGAGAAATTATAACGTGGTATAGATGGTCAACTTCATCTCCATACGGGATGGGGAGCATTTCATACTTAGGGCCATTTTGCGGGATATCAGTCTACTCCAATATCTTTTGTCTTGCAAGGTGCTTTCGAAACGCTAATTGATACCATAATTCTTGCACTATTAGTTGCTACATGGGCACAACATCGGATGTCCAGTCGACAGGTGCCAAAAATAATAAGAATGAACATGATGATGGGCATTAACATCTTCACAATCGCTCAGAGCCACGACAGGACCTAGCTGAATGACAAGGTAAACCCATCACTGTCCTGTACTCCTCCATCCTTCTTCACACGAACACCCAGGTCATGGACAGCTGCGATGATGTGGGATAATGATGTGTTCTCCGCATCCTCTGGAGGCACAAATGTGCAACAGGAATCCCCAAACTTTTTGCAAACCCCACCTTCCATTGCTGTCAACATGTGCAACACATCTGTTTTGCATCATCATTAGTCTTAATGCACGCAATTCAACCTTGATCACGTTGAACCCATTCTCTGTATCGTTTGCAAGCTGGATGAGTTCCCATCTCACGATCTGCAACCATTTGCATTTGCTGCAGCCTGCACTCCTGGCAAAAGTAAAGATGCAAAAAAGGATTCTGCTGAGCTGAAGAGCCTTTAGATATGTAATTTGATCTTTTCATCCTCTTTGTTTGGTGGAACTGTCCTTTTCCTGGCAGGATGTGGAGCTTTTGTGTGGACAAGATGCCTTTATCTTCATTTCTGATTATGGGGAGTCTAGTATGCCCCTAATCAGGCGGTGCTCCCCCTTCAGATATTCTTCTGGGATTACTAATAGCGCTGAGTGCAATGTGGCCAGCTAACAGCCCCTCCATGATGGTACGAGGTTCAAGTAATCTTCTTGGCCACACACCCAGTAGTAATCCATCATCGCTGCTGTTCCCTTCTTCATGTCTGTGATCAGGAGAGTCTTATTGCAACGTTTGTTCACACTGACAAAGTATATACTCTTGCTGCGGAAATAAAGTCTATATTCTTCTTCCTTGTGAACTCACACCGGCTTTTCA
Organism: Ambystoma mexicanum; assembly: GCF_040938575.1. Classification (NCBI taxonomy): domain Eukaryota; kingdom Metazoa; phylum Chordata; class Amphibia; order Caudata; family Ambystomatidae; genus Ambystoma; species Ambystoma mexicanum. The sequence goes on along the minus strand of NC_090929.1, from coordinate 693,419,060 downwards.
ACATTTCAGGACGTGTTACTTTGGGGTTGGTGGTCTTGAGGTTTAGTCAATTATATGGCTATAACTCGTGGTCGTCTGGGGATGAGCCGGGCCAGGCTTTAGCCAGTGTGAGATAACATGCACATCAGGTGCCTGTCTGTGATCACAGCCTTGTAGGGCACATTCCTCTTGAGTAAAAGACACTTCTTTGGAAACTCTGTTAGAACAATGAATAGGCGTTGTGACAGTTGGGGGTGCGGGCTGTCCTCATGGGAGCTCGGGCATGTCTGCAGATTTTCCTTGTCTCGCAATTCGGACCTAATGCATGATAAGGCATGTATAACACGCCTGTACACAAGTGTTGCTAGGCTTGACAAGGAGGGGGAAACAGGGAACACAAAAAAATTATACAATGCCACATTCACCGTGCCAGCCTTATCTTATAACCATGAATAGTAATATCTATGCAAAATAGTAATGTTGCTCGCGCCCTGCGCTATACTGTGTGGGGTGATTATATTTGATTATATTGAATTGGGGATCTTTGTATTGGGAGGTGGTCCTTTCACTGTACCCGCTCCCCCCTGACCCAACACAGTGCTTCAAATTCAGCTTGTCTCACTCTAAAGCACCTATGGAGGTGGGGTGAGGCTGCCCCTTTCCCAACACGTCCAATGGCCAGCTTTTGTTTATTTGCCTTGATTTAAAAAGTTCTCTGAGGTCACATTGCATCTCAGTGGATGTTTGTGCTAATGAAAAATTAATTTATTTGCTTTATTTTATTTAAGAATTAAATGGTTGTCTTCTTTTATTTACTAGATTTTAACATTTTTTATTTAAATTTGACATTCTTCAAATAATATCCATACAAAATACTTAATAAAGAATTGTCTGGAATATTGTAAATGTTATTTTAATCCCATATGCCACAAGTGCTCTTATTCCATCTATGACAGGATTCAGGCCATGCAAAAATGATGTGCCCAGATCATCGGTAGCAGCTGACTCCCACCAAGCCTAGCTATCTTACCTTGGAACCTTGTATCAGTTTTCAGTTATTCTTTTTAAAAACAATGTTTTTTACTTTATTAACTCAAAGTCCCTCTGAAGCAAGTTGATTAACATGCAATAAGGAAGAGGCACTTTCCTCCAGGTGAGAACTACATCCAACGTACAGCTAGACGCTGGACGTTGGTAAGAAGTACTTGGTAATAGGCGCAATATTGCTTTTGCAAAGCCTGTCACTTCTACTGCCTGGGGTATTAACCGAGTTAAATAACCCTCAACCACCATTCAGTGAATGCCCCTTGCCTTGTACTCTCATGTTACAACCTCCTGCTGGGAAGACTCCACAGCTGTAAATCCACTGGTACCCAAAACACCTATCGGGAAAGGTTATTTTGGTACTGCAGAGGGACTTTTAGACGTCATCATAATCCATACCAGCAAGACTTAACCTAGGGTCAATAAGTCTTCGCCTTGGTTGAGTACCTTAAATGGCATTGCAGGCTATCCCTAACGTTCCCACCTATTTCTTTTGGGAATCCTGGTACTGACTTCACTGTACTAATGCACTCAACACCTAGTACCTGTGCATGGAATTCTCCTAAGGTTTGATTACTCAAATCCAAGAAAGGAAAACACAGGTGATTGGCATCAATCCAGTACTTTAGGTAATTAGCTGTCAAAAACATCATAAAAAGAAAATGTGCACAAAAGAAAGGAAATGGAAATAATTAAATCAGTGTACCAAAACCGCAGGTATGGTATGGTTATTGGTACCTATACAGATTTTGGGCTAAATTGTGCACTAAGAGAACATTTCTGCTAAGGTTCAGTAAAGTCTTCCTGTGACGTGGGTGCCATAGTCCTAATTTCCTGTAGCATTTTGGTTTTAAGAAGAGAGCATTTGGTTCTCCCAGTCTCATGGCCAAATTCTTTCTTCAAAAAATCCACTTTTAGGTTATTTACCACTAAATTGAGTATCATTGACTCCCTCGTCATTTATTTAAAAAGCTGCTTGCAGGGGGGCGTGGCCGGCTGTACATGAAGATGGCCACATAGCAGCAGAGCTCCCTCGTTGTCCTTTGACCCCCTGTTGGTTTAGCATGCCATTTGGCTGAAATAAGATCGCCGGGGGGGGAGGTGGAGCAGTGCGCACCAGGCGCTAGCCAGGTGCATCAAAGTCATCAGCGGGGATTGTAAATGGTGAGAAAGGAGACGAGAGAAGTTGGGACGGTAGTGCACAAGGTGGCGGGCTCATCGCGCTGAAGAGCGACTGAAGATGGGAATGCAGGAGGAGGTCTGCTGCAGCGGGAGACCCGGCTGTGCAGCCGCTGAGGAACTGGGCAGAGGAGGCCCGCTACGCGCAGATGCAAGACACGTCAGAGCGAAGGCAGTTGAAAAAAAGCAAACTGCCAGCAATAGCGCAGGTGCCAATGCGACTTCAGTTTTAGTAACTTGAGCAGCGTGAGAGCCAGCAGGAGAGCAGGTGAGAGGAGCTCCCACCCGGGCAGGGTGACCATTTCTGTGACCACCACACAACAATGAATATGGGGGACTGTACGCAATAACCCTCCATATGAAGATAGTGTGAAGAGCTCAGTGGTTCTGCTCTGGCGGCCTGTTGGGGTTAAGAAAGGAGAAGGGAAAAACGCACAGGAACCCACCACAGCAGGCATAAGGCGAGAAGTGGAAGCAGACAATGATGAGGGAACAGAGATAGCACAGAGTACAGAATATTTGGGCAGCACTGAGTCCTAACAACAGAGCTAGTGCGGGAGGCTCAAGGCGGCAAGCAGAAGCTGAGTAGAGAAAAAAGAACCCTTCATGTCAGAGGGGACCCAGAGTTGAAAAGGACCAAGTGTGAAAAGAGGTTTGCATGGCAGAACAGTAACCAGCCCCTCTGCAGTGGCAGAAGAAAGGTGCCAGGGCACTTGCAAAATGGACGCCTCGAAGATGGATGCTCTTCAGGTACAACTAGCGAAACTCAACAAAACTGTCTCCAGTATGGATGCCAGAACGAAGGAGATGCGTGCTGAAGTGCTGGCAGTAAAGGAAGACACACATACATTTTTGAGCAAACTGACAGAAGTTGAGGGTCAGTGGAGGAAGTAGCAGACAAGGTGTTCTCGCTCAAAACCCAACTGGATGAAGTCAAATTGGCGAGAAATTAGCTGGAAGTCTGCATTAGGTGCTTCAACCTACGCTTCTTTGGCTTTCCGGAAAAGATGGCGATGCAATATCCTTTTTAGAAGCTTTAATATCGAAAATAATGAAATAGACTTCAGCAGACCACTGACAATCCAGAGGGCACACAGGACAAGGAGTAGAGCAGGTGCCAGCATGAAAGCACCACAACCCTTAATTGCCTGTTTCCTGCGCTTTCAGCAAGTCAAACAAGCCCTAACAGTCGCCAAAAAAGTTAACCCAATTATCTGTGATGGTAACAAGATTTATGTGTCAGCGGATTATTGTAGAAAGACATTGGAGGTGTGGAAAAAGTTCCTGATTCTGAGGCCAATGATGAGGAAACGACTTACGGTATGGTTGTCTAGACCCGGCCATAATGTTGATCACGAAAGGACAGAGAACACTTGGGGTTTGTGTGCCAGAATGGTTATGGGAATTTCTTCAAGAACAGCAGGTGCGGCCAATGGAAAGGCAGCGCCGCAACCGACTGAAGACATGAAAAGTGGAAGAGATGGTGTGGAAGAGAGTATAGATGGGCACAGAACAACAACACCAGACAGACTTCCGACAGGTAAATGGAAATAAGTGTGAACAGTCCATGACGCAGGATGGGCATGAAGGACAGAGGCTGAGAGAAAAATCTGGATCCCTGTTAAAGTCTCCACCCTGGTAGGACATATACCCGATCAGGGAAGGGGGTTGGAGGGGTGGCTAGAAGCTTGGTGATGCACATCAGGCATGTGAGTCTAGCAGGTGCCGCATGATAAAGGATGGCAAGGAAACTCAATGGATAAACAGTGGGGGAGGAAGGAGGGTATGCCTGGTGATCTGCAACCACGACCCATAGTGGTGGGAGTTCAGAAGAGTATAACTACAAGGAGGCTCTTAGGATGCTTTAGCAGGGGCATGCAGTTGGGGGTAGGGTGGGGTTCTGATGGTTAATGTTTTGAGTTATTTGACAAATGTGTTGATGCAACTTTCTGGGAGGGCCTGGGCGAGCGAGGTGGAGGGGTATTTGTTGGGAGAAAGTCAGATAGTCACCTAATGTTGAGAAGGGGAGAGAAAGTGAGAATTTTGCATACACCGGAAATCAGATGCAGGGCAGTCTCGACGGGAAGGAAGTAAATGGTGAATAAAATTCGTCAGGTGCTCTCCCTAAATGTTAACGGCCTATCTCATTACATTAAACGCAAGAAGATCTTGCATTATCTAGACTCAAGACAGTAGATATAGCGCTGATTGAAGAAGCACACCTGCAAAGATCAGTGGCAGAGAAGCTGAATAGGGGGTGGTTGGGGAGAGTGCACCACAGCTTTGGCAGACGGGAAGAACATGTAGGGTAGCTATATTGGTTAGGAAAATGCTGCTGGTGAGAGTGCATGAAGTGTTGGCTGATACACAAAAGACAGACTAGTGGCGATCAAGTCCCACATTGGGGGAAAGACAGTCGTAGTGGCATCGGTTTATGCACCTACTTGGGACAAGCAGGCTTTCTTCTTATAGCTCTCCAGAACGCTACTGGAGATGACCAGAGTTAACGTCGTCCTGGAAGGGGATTGGAACCTGGCGCTGGAGCCGTATTTGGATAAGACAGACAGACCAATAGATTGGCTTGGCAAGGAAAGGGAGTGTCTTAAACAACTAATGAGGGATCAATAGCTAGAGGACCCATGGCGGCTGTTTAACCCGAGGGCTAGGGTGTACATGTTCACATCATGTGTGCACGGGACACAATCACAAATTCTTTACTTTTTGACGCCCATGAGGCTCCTGTCTCAAATTTTACGCTCAGAGATACTGGCGGGTGGTGTGCCAGCTCAGGACCCCATAGTGCTTTCACTTGACACAAGGCTTACATGGCACAGGGCTAGCAGGTGAAAAATGAACACACGTCTAGTGAAGAACCCTACAGACAGGACAGAGATGCTCAACTAGATCAATGAATATTTTGACTTCAACGAGGAATCAGTGTGATCAGTAGAGACCCTATCGGTGATGAGTATAGCTTACTGTAGGGGATCCAGATGCAGAAGGGGGCCAGGAAGAAGAAAGCAGAGGAATTTGAGAAGAATGACACGGAGGCAAAGCAACTACAGCAGAAATATGAGAAATGTCAGGACAGGACTACCATGTTAGAGCTCAGAAATGCAAAGTTTCAGATCAATAATTTCTTTACAAAAATGCAGGTGTATGCTCTCTTCTGCCTGAAACTCACTCCGTATGAACAGGGGGAGAAGGCAGGGCAGCTGCTGGTGGCACAAATTAAGCAGAATGTGGAGAATAGCCAGATTGTGATGATTCGAAACAAAGACAGAGCAGCCCATGATGGATATGGATGGCATAATGCGGGAGTTTTGGGAGTTCTATGCAGCTCTATATTCGTCAGATCCAAGTATGGACAAAGAGGCAGAAGATCTGTTTGTCGACAGGTGCCCATCCCGATATTACAAGAGGAGAACCAGCGGAGCAGAGATGAATAACGGGATATCCCTAGGGGAAGATGACTTGCCGGTGCAGTTTTACAAGGTGGGAGGCGCAAGGGTAGCCAAAGTCCTAGTGGAGTGGTTCAATGAGGCAGCGGAAGAGGGTGTACTCAAATCGGAATTCAACACAGCAATACTATCAGTCATCTGAAACCAGGCAGGCATCCAACTCTTTGCAGTAATTATCGGCTGATCAACACAGATCTCAAAAATACTGGCAAAGTGTTAGCAAACAGGCTCAAAAAGGTGATCGCAAAACTAGTCCATGAGTCCAACCTTAAAAGAGACCGCCACTGGCTAAAGATAAGTGACAGGCTTCTACTTAAAACAGTATCACTTAACTTCAAATGCCTCAATAATGCAGCGCCCCCATAACTCACAGAGAGAATGATCAGAAGAACCTTGACTCGCCCTTCCAGAGCGGCCAACTCCCACTGTCTAGAGATACCTAGATTTAAGCTAACCAAATCGGGAGAAAGTAGCTTCCCAGTGAAAGCTGCACAATACTGGAATGCATTACCTCAAACCCACAGAACCGATCACTCCTATCTTAGCTTCAGACGCAACACCTTAAACTGGATGCAGTCCAATGACATATGATCCCGGGGATACCATGTAATATATAACAATGTACCCATCCATACATGTATGTATCTTACTGTACCATCTTCATTGTAATTGATCTGTATCTTTCTGTTTGCACTGCAATTATTTCATGCTGTAACTAAGTCTCATGTATCCTTGTATCTGTTGCGCCAAGGTACCTACGGGTTTGGTGCGCATTACCAAATAAACAAACAAACAAACACAGGTGGGTTATGTGCCGGGGAGAACAGCCAGGAATAGCCTGTGAATGTCCTGTCGCTGGGCGCTGAAAAAGCATTTGACAGGGTCGAGTGGGGGTATTAGTTTTGAACACTGGAAAGGTTTGGTCTTGGGCAGGAATTTATTAGAAATGTATGCTACTAAACACCCAGCCTAGTGCGAAAGTAGGGGGTGGGGGTGGATGTCTTTCGGAGTCATCTAGCATTTGCAGTGGGATAAGGCAAGGTTTCCCCCTCTCACCTCTACTTTTTATTCTGGCATTGGATCTGCTAGCGATGGCCATCAGAATGAACAAAAAGATACCAGGAATGACTACCCCGGTAGCAGAGCAAAAAGCGTTTCTTTATGCAGATGACATAATCTGACACTGGCTGACGGAATCCTCTGTAAAGAATCTAATGCGTGTGGTTAATGCATTTTCCTCTTTCTCAGTATATAAAATAAACTGGGAGAAGTGCGAGGTCATGCTGTTGAATGAGAGAAGGTTCAGATCCTGTATAGAGGGGACACGCTTAAGTTGGGGGGAGGGGTGGCTTACTTACCTGGGGATCCGTTTGACCAAAGGGCTATCAAACATTGTTAAAGACCATGCAGCCCGAGTTTGCGAGATGGTTATCGCTGAACTTATCCATATGGGATTGAGTGCAACTCATCAAGATGGTAGTGGTAGCGAGGTTTAATTATATATTCAGTATGCTGCCTTTAAGAATTCCTGCGGCAGTGATGAGGAAGATAATGCAATGGATTACATCTTTGGTTTGAGGGGGAGCAGAAGACGGAGGCTGAAAGGGGAGAAGCTTTACCCACCAGTGTATGCGGTAGGTCTGCGTCTGACAAACATGGAGCTATACTATCTGTCTTCCCAATTGTACCAAGTGCAGGTGTTCTTCCACGATAAGGGGGATTGGCCTAAATGGGCAGAGTGGGAAGAGAAAGTATGCCAGAAGAGTGAGACAGGAGTGTTGTTCAGTGGAGATAAGAATGACAAGGAACATCCCATAACAGGCATGAATATTGCGGCATGGGAGAAAGTGCACAGACTTCTCAAAGTAGACAGCCAATGGCATGAGGAAGCACCTGTATGCAAAACAAACAAATAGGTAGAGACACCACAGTATTCTGGAAAGCATGGTGTGAAGGGGATAAGGCAAATCAAAGACCTCTTGATGGGATGAAGGTACATGACCTTTGAGGAAGCCAGAAATAGAGTTTTGGAAGTTTATACAAATATCACACTGCATTGCAGCGGGTGATGAGGGCGCGTGAAGGGATCATTGGTAGCTCTCGATCAGTACCTTGCTGATGAGGTGGAATAAGGGGAAAGGAATAGTCAGAGCCATATATGCCAAACTAGCCGGCGAACTGTATGCAGCACAAAGTAGAGAGGGGATTCTAATCAGGTGGCAAGAACTGCTGGGAGACCGATTCACAGATGACACAGTGGGTAGCATGTTTCACTATGCAGGAGGTGCGAAAGAAGCCAGGCTAAAATTCACGCACTTCAAAGCACATTTGGAATAACCAATGGCATTTCCCAATGACTGTGAACATCAGCTTATTCTGTATTTCTTTTTGCTTCTCTGTTTGCTTTCTGCTCAACCCTGAATCCATCAACTGGTTTTTGGTATATTACCTCCATATTTTTCTTGGATGACATGATACATCTCTACATCCCACCTTTTTTTCATTTTGTTTTCCTTTTCTTTCCTTTTTTGTTATGTGTTCTTTTCACCCTCCTCTACATTTTTTGCCAAATATTGTATATGGCTTGGATACCTTTTCCTCTATAACCTACCCATCATGATGGTTTGCAATCGGATTCATTGTTCTTAATTATATTGTGACTTCATGCCTTTTTGTTTATGTATTTGCTTTCAATTTATGGTTAATTTTATGTATCACGTTTGTTTAAGACAGCCTTGAGGATGACCAGTTTGGTAGAAACACGTGTCGGCTGTTCAGAACCCGATTAAATATATTTGTGAAATCAACATAAGTGTATCTGTTACTACAGTATCTGTTTTATAATTCTGGCAGTGACATCTGTTTCTGGCAGTGCACAAGTTACCATACTTCCAACCCACTTGGATCATTTTACTAAATCTGAGCCCTTTTTTGGATGGGCTCTGTGGAAGTGTAAACGCTGCAGGCCATTACCTTAGTTACTTCACAGGCAGATAATATAGCATACAGGTACTTTTGTCAAACCCTTTACCCTTAATCACTTCTACACTTCAATGCATATGTAGTTTCTCTCAAAGTCAAAAAACATGTTTTACTCCTTTTTCACAATGATATCAAATGATTTTATTCATGTCTTCTCATCCTTTCAATGACTGGTGAGGCTGACAGTGCTTGGCCAATGCAGACATACAGTCCATCTTCAGGGTATCAAACTGTCATTATTTTAAATGAAGAACTCCTCAAAGGGACACATTTACAACCATGTACAGGTTATCTTTTTCCTAAAGAAATGTGTACAAACTCTGCATTAATAGGTTTTACACATAGTTGTAGAATCTGATGGTTGTCGGTACCAAGCTCTCAAGTTGCCCACAAAAGTTGTATATAGATGCAAGCATCCTCCTTCAGACTCCATGTGCATCAGATCAACTTTGTGCCCACATTCTGTGTACCTCTCCTGAGTGGATGGGTTCCTGTATTCGGTATCTGATTAGCAGACCTTCCCCAAGGTGCATACTTTTTTCTGTTCCTCTACATGGATTCTCAATTGGTGGGATCTTCATCCTTCACCCCCTTATATCTTTGCTAGTAGACACAGGTCTAGTGGGACTTGCAGTCCATTGGATTGATGATCTCTGCTGGCTTCTCAGTTGTCAGGACTCTCTTGTTGGCGCTGCTGGCTGAATGATTTCTCCGCCTACAAATACCATTGAACTTGGGGTCCCTTGGATTCCCCCATAGATGTCCTTAGCAACACCCACGCAACAGTCATGGTACAGTATGGCTGACGTTCTGCAAGCCAATACTACAAGTGTACCCTCAAGTTGGAGCTGTTTCATCCGTCTGCTGCTCCCTGGTTCCCTTTCGCTCCTAGCTGCAGATGTTCTGGCACATCACCACCATGGAAAGGGAATCTGGAATTTCACACACTGCATGGATGGCGTTACTGGGATGTCTTCCAGGTCAAATGGCGATGACATGACCAGTAATGCCTCTCCAAGCCCCTGGTCAGCATCTTTCAGACTGCTATAATTCAGGGAATCTGGTGCACTGCTCTCTGCAGTTTTACTCCGCTTGCTGGAATCTATGTTAACCACACATTTTCACAGGAGAAGTGGGTGGTGATATACCATTAAGCTATTTGTAAAGGTTGCCGTGAATAGTACAGCAACAGTCCTACCAAGCTCCCTGGTTGTTTAGTGGGGACCACAACACCATTTATCTTGTAAAAAGGTAATTCAAACATGATTAAGGGTTAAAAAAAAGGCCCCAAATAAATGTTCTTCTGTTCATGTTAAGGTTGGTTCCTGCTCTCTTGAGGCAGTTTAACATAACAAAAAGCAAATGTGGGATGGGTACAAAGTGTCCCAAATCAAACATAAAGTGTCCCAAGAAAAAGGGCTCTTACAATGTTGCTGTTTCAGCCCCTAGCAAAGACACATTCTCTGGTTATGTCATTTTTCTTGTGCAGATGAGAGTATGTTGAGGAGTCATTGTCCCGGATATCAAGTCTGTACTGCAGCCTGATGCTTGATTCTGTAGTTGTTCTGGAGCTAGCCTTAAAGTAAGACCCTGAGCTGTATGTAGACAGTAAACCACCCTAAGGTATTTACATGATCCTCTTTGGTGCCTTCACGATTTCTCAACCTGAACTCACTCTCTTACTCAACTTCCCTCCATGAGCATGTACCTGGGGACCTCCTCTTACTCCTCACCTCTCTTTCTCTCTGTCTCTGTTCTTCTCTTGCACCTCCCCAAAGATTCTCCTTGAGCTTGTTCCTTCACCCGTCCAAGGCCTCTACATGTCTTCTCTTAGTCTCTGCCTCCCCCCTCTTGCTATTTTATCCCCCCTCTGATCTTCCTTTACCCCTCTTCTCTCCTCCTGATGATTCTCTGCTTTACATCTGCACTCCAATAACCTTCATTTTAATCATCTAATCACTGTTAACCATCTTCTCTTTAGGCACCTCCTTATCCAGCTCTATATATATAGGACTGGTTCTTTCAGTCTCTTCTCCATTGTTCCTCTCACCAACTCTTCCTAAGCTTCTCTCCCCACCAACTTCTTGGCCAGCTCTTTAAACAGAGATAGCTTTGCAATATCATTCTTCCAACTTTCAGGGTATTTGTATCCTCCAGCATCCTGATAGTATCTACCCTCTTGGGTTTCTATCTCCCAAGCTCTCTGAGTCTGCCTCTTTCAAGCCTCCCGCGTCTCTCTCCCCTGTCTCCTGGGTTTCTCTCTACCAGGCATTGGGTCTTTTTCTACCTAATTCACTGGGTCTTTCTTCAAGCCACTTATCTCCTCATCTCAGCCTCCTGGGCCCTTCTCTCCCTAGCCCCCTCTACTCAATTAGCTTATCAGGCCTTCAGTGTATGTATTTTGAGACCTAGTGAGGTGATTGATTATGTTTTCCAACTTGGATCGGGTGTCCCTCTCCTTTGCACTCTGGTTTTGGATATGGTTTCTGCACCCGCATAAGAGAAGCCAAGTGAGGCAGGCACTGTTCTCTCCACCAGAATCATTCCCACCTCCCTTAAAAAACAGAATCTTGTATGGTGGTAATGTGATGAGCAGCCTCTGCCCCACTCCCTCCTCCCCCCACCACACACAGCATGGTGATGGTAGCCAGATGGTCCTTCCAATGCTGTGCCCAGGCATAGCATCCCCTTTCTTGCTCAGCAGCTGGCCACTTGACAAAACCAGCATCCACCAGTAGGGTCAAGCAGGGGACATCATCACAAAGTTTAAGAAGCACAAAGGAAAACAATCTTCCATGTTACTGGATTAGGCATTCTACATTTTGCACATTTGATCGGAGATCGAATGATAGCCTAATGCTGCAGACGAGCAAACTTTGTGATCTCCAGTGGAAGACGAACTGCCTATAATAAGCTGTATAAACAATTTCGAGCATGAAGATATGGTGGCTAGGAAAATCAGACATGAGTAGCCATTTGACATCATCCCTGGTTGTAGCTACATCTTGATATCAGAATATTCAGGACATAATGAGGTCCTGCACTAATAGAACACTGACAAAGTCAGGTGGAAGTTCCGAGGCACTGATTTGACTCCTCCTAAAACTTCATTGTTAGTGATTTTTAGTTTTAAGAGAAAAACAACAGAAAATAAGATGATTTATTTCTGAAAAATGCAGATTTCAATACAAACAAAGTTTCTGTTCCCACCCACTGTGGATACTCTTGAGAAGATTAACCTGGTGTTGCATATTGTTGCCCATCTCTCATACTTGCGTTGGTTCACCTGTTTCTTGTAGCTGGTATGCAAACAGTCCCTTCCTGCCAGTGGCAAAAGATCACCTGAGGACCCGGGCCTTCACCATCAAGACGGATTATGCACTAACCTTACTTGAAACTTAACTGCCTTCCTTTTCATTTTCAGAAGGTCTCACAGGTTCTCCTGTTAAAGTATAATAAGCTATGTTTGGGAACATAGAACAGATCCCAGTACATAAAGACGTTTTGGTTTCTAATTTCACTATTTCATAGTCGAGAAACAATGTGTCAGACCTTTTCTGGCTCTATATAATCTAAGCAAGGTGTTAATCCTGAAGACGTTGCACATGAAGACATTTTCTTCAACTGTGGATTTGTTGAAAATAGGGTATTGGCTATTGGTAGTACATCTTCATGACACATATTTTCATAACCACATATCAAAGGATCACAACGATGTTTGACTGGTGGCCACTAATTCTTTTTTTGCCAGTGCCTCTTACTCTGAGAAGGCCTTTGGTCAACCCAAGGTTGTTTACAAAGTTCTCATCCTTGGTGTTGTCGCCCATATTTGGATGTCTGTCTGATGTCAGCCTCTTGATCAATGATCAAGACAATTCCACAAAAAATATAATTCATGTATCCATGTACAAGAATATTGTGATAAGATAGTATGTATTACATTTCTGTTTGGATTCATTTATAACAACATTGTCTACTAATGTAATAACTTCAAACAATAAAACTACACATATGTTGCCTACATTCTCTAAGTAACCAGAATGGTTTGGAAAAAGCCACTTCATTCCCCGATTATGGGCATCTTTGATTGCCCAAACACTGCAAATATGATCATTCACAGACTTCATGCCAAGAGCATGAACAACCTTAGAGATAAGGAGAGCAAAGGTCTATGTGCAGTGTTTTTTTTAAACCTCAGTGGTAAACGCCTGGTGAGTCAAGCCCATATGCTCTTTTCGCACTTGGCAAATGCAGAGAAGTTCTGGACTTTTACCATTGCTGGAAAATATCTATGTCTGTTATGATGAAATGCCCAGCAAAACACAGTAGACATAGGTACAGTTCAACAGCTTCAAGTTGAGTTGGAAGTATGTATATAGGGCCTAGGAGTTTGTCTAAACATAAAAGGAGAATTCTATTTAAAGAAAAGTGTGAGAATGGATAACTCAGCGTTGTTGTATTCACCTAAAGAAAAGACAGGGGCTCTGTCCAATTCTTCCCTTTCTTTGGGACATAATTGTAGCAATCACAATGGACAGTGAAAGTCACAAGGGTAATGACCCGTTTAGGACCAATGGTCCTTTCAGGAATCCATTGTCTAGTGGCTTCTGCTACTAGCTAGTATTGTTTCCCCCTTGGTTTAGGATATTACCTGCAACATTCTCCAACTAGCTGGTATTTCCTTACCCCATTGACCTAGAAAAGGCACTGGCATGCTACCACCTCTACTAGTAAGTATTCCTCAACCCTTGCTTGGGGTATAACTTTTGCCACACTCCGACCAGCTAGTATTTCTTTCCCCTTGCCTAGGGTCATTGACATGCTGTGTTACTTTTACCTATGTGCAGCACTCTGCGACAAAGAGTACCATACAGGGTTGTCCTATTCACAAATGCAGCTCAGAAAACATAGGTGGAGCCCTGGTTGAGTTGTCACATAGGGTGACAGTGACCCAAGGATGAGACAAGCCAACAGAACTCAAGGTCAAGTGTGTTATTATGGGAGCTTTACATTAGAATAGCAGGTAGAACAGGAGTAAAGTGAACCTGAAATGTGAGAAATAACCACGTGGTCCAAGCTAACAGAAAGTTCAAACCCAGCTGAAAGTCCAAACATTAACTGAAAGCCTAGGATGGAATCCCTTCCCAGACTGAGCTCTTGAATAGATGCACACATCAAGTGTCTCGGATCTGACAAACTCTTGGGTCACTCTGATATTTACAACTTCAGGTTTCAGTGTTCCCCAGATGGTGGGTCCCCCCAATCTCTCTGGCTTCCCAGTGTAAGTACTTGTCTCGTTCTGGGTTCTTTGAGACTATGAACATGCACCAGAATTAAGGGGATTTCACCAGAATTAAGGGGATTTCTCCTCTGTAGCCTTCCTCCATCTCCAGACTTGATATTTCCTTTACTTTTTCTGATCACATTTTTACCTCGCCCAGCAATTTACCTCTCAGCTAACAGAGCTCCCAAGAGGTGCTCATAATGATATGGAAGTGGAATTAGGGTCTTTGGTAGACAGTGTGGTAAGTCCCAACGGCCTGGATGTGACCCTTGCAAGGTTAGGAGTTTACGGGGGTGATCAGCTACTCTGACTCCCCCTGCCCTTTCTTATTGTGCTTATGCTTCAGCCCAGCAGGCTGCTGCACTGTCCAGCTGTTTCAGTTTCACTTCTCCACCCATCTGTTTATACTTGCATCCCATGTACCAATTCCTCTTCTCTGTTACCTAGCTTACTGTGGCTCTCTACTCCTCTACTTCCTTTATCAGCTTCTGAACCAAATCCGTGTCACCTATCTCCAATTCTTCCTCACTGTGTAGCCACCCCAGTTCTTGTTAATCTTCACCTACCCCTCTATTCACTGTCTTACTTCCTTCACCTCTTTTTGTATTGTCCGCCCGACTAATGCCATCACCCCTGTCACCAGTGTTGTTAACATTTCAACTATGCCTTTCACCTTTTTCACCCCTTTGGGCACCTTTCTCTTTCTGGCTACTTTTGAGCTGGCCCCGGCAGGCCTGGCTTTCTGTATAGTCAATATGTCCCAAACCTCTCCTGTTTTACTTACCATTTTTACCACTTGCTCCCCAATCATATCACTACCAATGTTCTCACGCTTTGCCCCTTTGGGCCCCATCTTCATTGTTATGTGTTTTTCCCCAGGTACAAAGATCATAACATTTTAACCTTACCTGACGCGATGGTATTCCTTTAGGGAACGTCACAGTCTGCGTCATGAATGCTTGACGTGTGACTGACTCGGCCTCGGCTCTACTGTACTTTCTGAGGTCATTGACCGGCACTAATGGACTCTCCCTGTTATCAAATAAATACCCTCAATGGTCCTTGCGGAAGCAATTTTTGCAGCATGAAACCCAATGCTCCCTGAATGCATGATTGACTCTTCGTCAGCCAAATAAGCCTTTCAGAGGTCGATGTTTGTTATGCATTTCCTATATATTCATATTATGAACCTCAATAAACCAAAATGGGCCTAATTTTGATTTTGGTGGTGCAGAAAAAATGATGGTAGTTCCTTTACTCCCACTTTTCATTGGCTGTAACGGAATTACCGCCACTTTTACCGCTCCACCGAATTCCGAGTTTAGAGGTAACCTGGAGGATTCTTCTCCAACAAAATTCTGAGAGGAACCTCAGTACCTGCCAACAGACGCATCAGAGGTGATGGTGTGGACAGCAGAACATTGTAAATAAGTTTTGTTTTGGGAAAAAGGTGCAAAATGTCAAAATTTGAAGAAAACAAAATACCCCCAAAAATGACATGTTAACCTTTGTACAATTTAGTTCAACTTAGTTTGATGCATTTTTTTGGGTGTTGAAGAATACACATTCAATTCAGGGTAGACATTTGAAAAGAAAGTCTTTTACTTTAAGATTCAGGTTGGAATTCGTTTAGATAGGATTGAATCATATGACACTCACTGAGACTTAACCACTTTCGATAGGCATTGAACCATTCATTTTCTAAGGAGATAACCTGCAAATAGGGGCAGTTATCTTTCCTAACATAACAAACACTAATAATTCAGGATCCATGAGAGTCTACCTTGTGGTAACGGGAGAGTATTCCTTGCTGAGTTTTGGTAATAATGTTTTGCAATGAGTCCCACTGCATGAAGCATTGCAAACTTGAAAGGTGTTAATAAAGCAACTCATCTCTAATTGGGGTCATGTCTCCTGTGACAGATGTAAAAATTCAGGTAGTGCCCCATCCCAGTATTTAAGGAGGGACATAAACATTGAGTGTGTGCCCTCATCCTCGCAGGACAGCAGAGATTAAAAAACTTTGTGTGTGCTGCCATAGCATTGAGACAGAAGAGATGTACAAGTTGAGTGTGTACCCTCCACTCCTGCGAGACACAAGAGATTCTCAAATTCAGTGTGTGCCCCTACTCCTGCAAGACAGGAGAGACATTAAAATGGAGTGTGTGAATGACTCCTTTCAATCATTGGAACATCTACGGTAAATTGATATGCATCCTTGTGTTATGCTCTGACACACGAAACCAGACAGAAGTGATGTAACAATTCAGACTCTGCCCCCCCGTAACAAGGTCAGGATCCCGTCCTTATCAGGATAGGGTGCAGTCCCCTCTCAGTAGGAGGGGTGGAGACAGTTAGGAAGGAACCTTGTGCCCATCATGCCCGGAAGGGGGCCAGTAAGAAAGAGGGCCCCAAATCCTAACCTCTCCCCATGTTCCAAGTTGCATACAAGCAGTACTTCAGTACCTCACCCCATGGCAGTGACCCAAAATGCTGGCCAAATGTTCTTCTCTCTTTTCAGGAAGAAACAAGGCCCACAACAACAAGAAACATTAGTTCCTCACACCATGGTGGTAGAGGGAGGAGCGCATTTGGCCAAGGGAACCAAAGGCCAGTGCACCAGCAAAGAAACCGATGTGCAAAATGTGTGCAGCGAGAAGAAGACAGCAGAAGAGCGGGAATTCGGGGAACACCTACGTGGCTTCTCTCTACACCATGCACTGCACCCTAATCATGGTGGAACCGGAACAGGCACTGCCATGGGCCACCAAGACCACTACAGAAAATAACACCACCAGCCCAATGACGGACCTACCTCTGGGGAGTTCAGGCTGGACCGACCTGCCCTTACACGAACCGGGACAACTGCCATTTTTGATCTGCAGTGCCACTTTGTGGAGAAAGGGGGAAGGGCTTAAAGGGCCATATAAAGAATGTTCTGTCTCTAACACTCCCAGGGAAGACAGGGCAAGATTAACCGGGGACAGAGAGCCAAACCAGAGACAGGAAGTGATGGGATAAAAATGATCAGCATGAAACAGGAAGTGTGGGTTGTTCTGGTGAGGTCAGAGGAGCTGGTGGAAGACCAAGAGACCAGCAGGAGGAAGGATGAAAGAGTGTGGAGTCGACTTTTGTAGCAGGTGAGGTACTGGATAGCAAATGCAATTGGTACTGCATTGTGACTGTGCATGCACTTGTATCAAGTGTATTTAAGAAGTGTGAGAGTGAATGGATTGCGTTTGAATAGTAGTAGTGTGGAGAGAGGGGAAGTGGAAGTAGTAGTGTGGACAAAGGGGACAGTGGTAGTAAGAGGAATAAAAGTATGCCACATCCAAAATAAGAAACAACTTAGACGGTAGGGTGGAACATTCTGTATATACTAACTATACTGAGAGTAGCGAGCCCTGAGTTGGGGTGGTATTGGTTCAATTAGACAAGAGATAGAGAGAGAGAGGGAGAGTCCTATGGCCCAACCAAAGATTAAATTAGAAACCCTTAAACGTCTTTGAGTGTTGGAGTGTTCTTTGGGTTATGTGTGCCATCCCACCTGAGTGATACAGAAGAGATGTACACAATAAGTGGGCCTTTCCAGTTCTGCAAAAGAGAAGAGTTGTAAAAATGGAGTGTGCACCCACATCACTGCAGGACAAGAGATGCATGCAATTTAGGCTATGTCCGTCCCTGCGATGCAGGAGAGACATCAGCATTGATTTTGTTGCCGCACATCTGCAAGACACGAGAGGCAAAAACTGAGTGTGTGTCTTCACCCCTGCTAGATACGAGGGACATAAAAGTGTACCGTATGCCCCAGCTTCTGCGAGACTGGGGTGGTGTAAAATTTCAGGCTGTGCCCGACCCTTGTGAGACAGGAGAGACATGAAAAGTTAGTGTGTGCCCTCACTTCTGCAGAAGAGGCAAACACATTCAGATGGTGCCACCTTCCCTATGAGACAGAGACGTAAGTATTCAGGCTGTACTCCCACCATTGTGAGAAAATGGAGACCTACAAATTGTGTGTGTGCCACCCTGCAAGAAAGTAGAAATGTATACATTTTGTGTGTGTGCTGCCTCTCCTGCAAAGCAACAGAGATATAGAAATTTAGACTGTCTCCAACCCTGTGTGACAGCAGAGATATATAAAGTGAGTGTGTGCCTCCATCCCTGCGAGACAGGAGATAAATATTCAGGCTGTAGCCCCACCCCTGCGAGCGAGATGTAAACATTGATTGTGTGCCCCCACTTCTGCAAGGCAGGAAAGACATACAAATTGAAAGAATGCCCCCCACCCCTGTGAGACAGGAGAGACATAAACACTGAGTGTGTGAATGACTCTGTTTAATCACTGGAACATCGGCAGTAAACTGATCATGCATACCTGCATTATGCACTGATAGTAGACACACAAAATGTAGCATAATCTGTAACTCACACTCTGTGCAAGTGTGACATAAAAATGTGTGTTCATCATCACCTTGGTCACTACCATTCTTCAGTTTAGGTCTACTTGATCGAGAATTTTTTGACCTTTCCAATTTGACCTAATTTCTTTGAGTTGTTCTTTTTGCTCTAAAATGCTGGCTGGCATAGACCCCCCCCCCCCCCCCCGCCGGAACACCTCCCTCTTCCCCCACCTTAACCTATTCCCTTACCCAACCCAATATATATATTTAATTACATGTAAAGGTCAATTTATTTTCTATCAAGTATGCTAATACCCCATCCATCACCACTGAAATATAATTTAATCTGTAGAATAATGGAAACCACAGTAGCCACCACCCAGTTTTCACTGTCTTCTGACTTTGAGGATTCTATCAGTGTCATTATGAAAGCAATGGCATATTGCCATAGCCCACTGGGATATTGTGCTCATTCATTTTATTGAACGGGAGTTGTTCTACATGAGCTGTACAGGTGTTTTTCCTGCAGTCACAGACACTGGTAAGAGGAGCACCAGGCATGCGCTCTGTGCACTAGCTGGGGGTGGGGGGATTTGGGGGGGTGAGCAGCTTAGGATGTCAATGGCTACACACACAAGTCCTACTGGCCACCCAGACCGCTTGGTAGAACCATTACTGCAGTGGGTCATCATTATTTCCAAGCTGGCATGTGTCACTCAAATACACATCCACCATCTGTAATGATGTATGACCAGTACTGCTCCCTGTCGCTCTCCCAGGCCCAGACATACAGAAAAATGCAGAATCTGGAAGTAAGTCGCACAGGGTTGCGTACGTATGAGGACTACACATGATACATGGGGTGCTCCTGCACCTTGCAAAGTTGCAGTGCGGAGGGCGCGAACAGTGGAAGACAGAATGCTTGGCTGTTTTTGTATTTGCCTGTCCTTAAAGCCGTCTGCTCTGCAAGCAAGTGATCATGCAAATGCCTCTTGAGTGCAGTCTCAGACATTCCAACTGTCCCTTCTGTATGTGTTGTCCTACTTCCCACAGTATAGGATGCAGCCACTTGAACCTTAAAATGGGGCAGCTCAATGTTTACTGCCATGTGTTTTATACGTGGGTCATTCTGGAAGATAACCAGTAGTTCTGTCACAACCTGTGCAATGTTTGACTCACCTGTATCATAAAATTCCATTGCTCTTCTGGACAGGTTAGTTTTGAGCACGTAGGTCAAGGCAAGCACCTCACTCAGTGACAAGGAACTTCGGCTCACCCACTGTATGGCTTTCTCAAAAGCCCTTGCAAAAAGTAGACCTTGCACAAGAGCTGCCACTGAGTCAAGGTGAAGCAGGGCCCATCCTCTGCTAGACTGTGACTGTAGCTAAAATCACTCACAGCATTTCCCTACTCACACAGTTGATCAAGCATATGTAATGATGAATTACAGCGGGTTGGAACTGACATTTTTAGTTGTGGGGGTGTGGGAGTTTGTGCTGCACCTGTAACACATTCAAAGACTTTCTGACACTGTATGACCAGCTGAAATTAAAGCAGATCTTTTGTGGACAAGGGAGAAATTGGTGACAAAACAGGTCACCACAACATGAGATCATGTGCAAAACATGGCACATGCATCGTGTTCCTGAGCCTTAGAGCAGCAATGACTTTGAAGCCATAGTCTGCTTCTGCAAAGACCAATGCTAGCTGTGGGGGAGTCAGCCACTCTGCCACAGCCTGCTCCACTTCCTTCCAGATGTCTGCACCTGCGTGGCTCCAACCATCAACACCTGGATACACAAAGTGGCTTGTTGCTAGCAAGCAAGCAGCTGATCAGATGACTTTCTTTGCTCGCCTCTAGAGGACAAGGTGACCCAATGCACTGTTTTATCAATCATGGGATTACATCACTTCTGTCCATGGGGAACCCTTCCCTGTGAGGCTAGGCAGGGGAGGCAACTACCTGATAATCCCCATTGGGGTGGTAAAAAGTGGTAGGACCTCACAGGGAGGGATTTCCCTCACAGGAATGAGGATTCTCCTTCTACGATGGAACTCCATAACCTGTGTGCCCCTGAGATCCCTACAAATCACAGCTAATCACCCTCAGAGTACTACAGTTATGTATTGCATTACTCCATTTTGTACTCAGTTAGAGACTGACCAAAATATGACCAGGAAAAGACAAGGGGGGTCATTACGACCATGGCGCAAAGGGATACCGGGCACCGGTAATGACATTGGTGCCGGTAAACCCTTTGCGCCCTATTCTGAGGTCCCTTTGCGGGTCCCTCCCTTAATGCCTGGTTTTACCAGGCGTTATGGACAGGACCCGCAAAGGGATACCGGGGTCAATAACGGTACCGCCATTTGCGGTACCGTTATTGACACCTTCCCATTGAGCCCTATGGGGGCTCAAATGGGAATGGGGAATGGCTTTTCAAATGGGGACTTACCGGTCCCGCCAAGGTCGGAATAGACCGGTAAGTCCCCATACCACCAAGTCGGTGACAGTACCGATATTGGTGCTAGTCATGGCGCTAATAGCGCCATGACTAACACCAACCTCGGAATGAGAGCCAAGGGCATTTGCATACCTTTTTTCCAAGTACTGAGCTATACAGTACTGAGAAGAGGAGGCCCCACAAAGACATGAAGATCACCCCGCGAATATCAGGGAAAGACTTTGGCAGTCCACTGATGAGGCATCAGCTACAGAACATAAAGAGATAGAAAGGACTATGCAAAAGGAGATGCCAGAGCGAATGCTGGAAACCCCGGGAAGTGGAGAAGCAAGCTGCAAGGGTAGGTCCTTGAAGGAGAGGATACCGAATCCAGGTTGGAGGGGTGACCCGGAGAAGGCAGGAGTGTTGAGGCAACCAGCAGTTGGTAGAAGGTCGTCGGTGGCATGACCTTCCTGAGGTGGACCATTCAGTCTGACAACTGTGCCAAACCCAAAAGACCAAGGACCCTCCATGATCCGTGCAGAGTGGCGGAGAGCAGAGAACAGCAGAGAAGGAACGGCCAAGCAGAACGGCCGAACCCAAGACCCGAGAAAGAACCAGCGATGTGGTTGCTGAAGCAAGAAGGTAATCGGGCAACTGTAGATGTACTAGGGGTTTGTGGAGGATTGAAGAGTGCAGTGGGAGTCATCTCCCTCGTCACAGTAGCCAGCCTAAAGCTACTGACCCTGAAGAGTGCATCAGGAATAATCTCCCTTGTCACAGTAGCCATCCTAAAGCTCCTGACCCTGAAGAGTGCACCAGGAGTCATCTCCCTCATCACAGTAGCCAACCTAAAGCTACTGACTTTGAAGATTACATAAGGAGGCATCTCCCTCATCACAGTAGCCACCCTAAAGCTACTGACATTGAAGAGTGCATCAGGAGTCATCTCCCACGTCACAGTAGCCACTCTAAGTCTACTGACCCTGATGAGTGGATCAGGAGTCATCTCCCTCATTACAGTGTTTATAAGGAAGAGTCTGTCAGGAGTGATCTCCCTTATTTAAGGGGTTATCAGAGAAGCAAGATTAATAAAGAGAGAACTAAAGACAGAGTGGAAAGCCTTGGGCTCAATCTCCCCGGCTGTAGTGGCTCTAAGGTTTACAATCCAAGTACCTGGAGGAGAGCTTGGAAGGAGTTGCAGGAACTCATGGGAAAAGTCATGAGAACTATGTAAGGCATTTAGGACACCAGGAGAAGGGAGTCATTTGCTTGGTTGGTGAATCAGATTCTATCTCATATTACCAATAGGGTAAGCCCGATAGGAACCATGTGTTATTCTAGAACAGTCAACACTGTTGAAGGCTGGTGATATCAGAAGAAGGGAGCCATTCTTCTGTTTCCCTTTGAACTTATGCTTTTGGTTCACATAGGCTGTGACGGATTCCTACAAAGAACAAAGAGAAGGGAGTCGTCCTCCTAGATGACATTAGTTGGTTATATTTTAGTGGTAGGGCTAGAGCAGAGGAGAATTTTGGACAGAGGACTTTTTTTGTGTGTTGGACAATCATCCTGACGACGAACACCTGAGTTTCCTTAGTTAGGTAGGGAATACTCTTTTAGAATAGGGAGAGTTAGGTTTCCTTTCTTATTTAATAAAGGTTTATAGCTAAAATGCCACATCACTCTGTGTCCGACTCCTTCCACCAGCCTGCCACACCTGTTACAACCATGTAACCAGTGCTTTGCCCACTTGCCCACAAATCCATATTGAAGTGGAATTGTCCTCCTTCTGACCTATCCAAGGTCTTTCTCTCTACAAGAACTACTGTATCATGTAAGCCAGGTACAGCCTTGCATGAAAAGTAAGCCTAGTTGGGAATTTGCCACTGGGTATCAGAACTTGTCATCAGCTCTATAAAACCTTTGTTTTCAACAAAGGTGCATGGCAGGAAATCTACTGCCAGTATTATCACCAATTTAGCATTGGCCATCTTTACTCATGCATGGTTACAAATACAATGATAATTCTAACTGCACTCAAATAACTTACTGAGGTCAGACCTGGTGGCTGCAAGGGCACCTGCAAGCAGAACTCGTAGTAAGGCGGTCCGATAGCAAAGGTGCTGGTAGCGATACCGGCGCCGGTGTTGCCTTAGCGCCATACTTGTAATGAGGCCCAATGACTACAGCTACTGTAATCTCTTGCAGCAGAATCAACATTCATTGATTACACCTGCACTGGCACTTTGCTGCAAGTGAGACTGCCTCCCTGATGACGTGATAAGCCAAAAACCGGTCGTAGGAGAACATCAGTAGCTGTAGAGGTGAATTGTGCAGGGAACCAGAGTGCGCCCCTTCCATCCAGTGCTTTTTATGTTTAAGGTATTCTGGAGGGTGGAAGCTCTAGGGTCCTATAGGGTGCTGCACCAAGGTTACATATGCCTGGCTTTGGAGTGCCACACTGTGGGCTACTCCCCTCCATCCCCCACTGTCAGTGTTTGGGAGTGAGCAGGTTCCCTGCAAACCTATTGACTACAGCTACCGTAATTCCTTGCAGCAGAATCAACATTGATTACACCTGCATTGGCACTTTGCTGCAAGTGAGACTGTCTCCCTGATGACGTGATAAGCACAGAAACCGGTCGGAGGAGAACATCAGTAGCTATTGAGGTGAATTGTGCAGGAAACCAGAGTGCGCCTGCCCTGCAAGCCAGTGCTATTATATATATATATATATATATATATATATATATATATATATATATATATATATATATATATATATAATGTATTTATTTATTTGTAACGCACCGGGGACCCACAAACATCTGGGCGCACAAAAGCACAAGTAGACGAGCATATAGGACAGGACACAAAGATAATTAATTCAAGGTTAAACAACAGCCTCACCATAGTAGGAAGTGTAGGATACTATCTGAAAAGTAAAGTTTTCAATTATGCACGAAAAGTTTTCACCCATTTGTCCAGACGAAGGGTACTTGGCAAGGAGTTCCATACCTGCGCTGCCCGCATGGGGAAATCCCTTCCTAGACCCCCCAACCCTTTTGAAATTGTGCATATTAATCATTCCAAGATTGGCAGAGTGTAAAATAAGTTTATGTTTGTATAGTGTAATACGGGCCTTCCGGTATGCCAGCACCTTGCCATAGAGGCATTTATGCAGCAGGGTGGCTGTTTTAAAGTGAATCAGAGTGGGGTTGGGGAGTCAATGTAAAGATATCCTCCCAGATGATATATGTGCTCACTCAAATGATGGACGCCACGTTGAGGAATCATATAAAGACCAGGCATTTATTAAAAGGTAAGTGGTGTATCATCTGGCTGTAGCCACCCCCACCAAGCCATCTCTCTTAACCCTTGATAGCATAAGTGAAGAGGCAGGTAAAGGGAACAAGGAGAAAGAAGTTGTAGAAACACAGCAACAGAAGTGAAGGAAGTACATCAAAACACTCACGTCTCGGGATGTCCTTAATGATGCGGATGGCATCATTTTAGAGGGTTTGAAGTGGATGCAGGCACTTTTTGCTGGCCCCTGTCAATAATGAGTGGCAGTAATCGAGACATGAAAGAATAATAGCTCGAGCAACTGAAGAACAGTTTGCTACAGAAATGAACGGCTTGCTATTCTTACGAAGTCTCAGGTAGTAGTGACAATCCTTTGAGATGGAACTTGCCTGAGTCTCAGCGCCAAGAGATGAGTTAAGAAAGACGGCAACTGAGATAGGACAATCCTTAATACGAATACAAGAGTACTCTTTCCCTAGTTTAGCTCTGGCCACAGAGCTTCCGAACAGCAATCATTTCGTTTTTGCTCTGTAGAGGCAGAGCCAGATTTCCGTCATTCACTGTTCAAAGACACCATAGATGGTATTCAAATTCCTGGTATCTATTTCATGATCCCCAAAGATTTCCAAAATCATTTGGGTATCATCTGTGTAATTTGTAAAAGGGATCCTGCTGGTCTCTAATATATGGCAAAGTGGTCTAACATTCAGATTAAAGAGCGTAGGCATAATGCAAGCCCCCCTGTGGTACCCTGTATAAATGGGGGCAGGCTTTGAAGAGGCCCTCTCCCAACCCTCTCCCAACATACCAAGGGTTCTCTTCTCAGCCAGATAAAAATTATTGAATCCAACTCATGGAATGTGGAGTGCAATTCCCTACATCTGAGAGAGTGTGGAGAAGGTGGACATGGTCAAGCAAATCAAAAGCCGTGGACAAATCGAGGAGGACCAGAAGCCACAATTTCCCCTGGGCCAAAATCTCAAGCATATTAGTCTGCAGGTCTGTCCAGGGAGTGGCCTGAGGTGGCACATGCTACCCCTGGAATCGGATTTGCCACCCCAGGTGCCACCACATTACTTTGAGAGAGAGAGAGGGAAAGGGAGAGAGAGAGAGAGGGAGGGGGGGAGGGAGAGAGAGAGAGAGAGAGAGAGAGGGAGAGGGAGGGAGAGAGAAAGAGAGGGAGAGAGAGAGAGGGAGGGAGAGAGAGAGAGAGAGGGGGAGAAAGGGGGAGAGAAAGAGAGAGAGAGAGGCAGAGAGAGAGAGAGAGAGGGAAAGGGGGAGAGAGAGAGAGAGGGAGAGAGAGAGAGAGGGGCAGAGAGAGAGCGAGAGGGAGAGAGAGAGAGAGAGGGGGGAGGGAGGGAGGGAGCGAGAAGGAGGGAGAGGGAGAGAGAGAGGGAGAGATAGAGGGAGAGAGAGAGAGGGAGGGAGAGAGAGAGAGAGGGGGGAGAAAGGGGGAGAGAAAGAGAGAGAGAGAGAGAGGCAGAGAGAGAGAGAGAGAGAGGGGGGAGGGAGAAAAAGAGGGAGAGGGAGATAGGGAGAGGGAGAGAGAGAGAGAGAGAGAGAGAGAGAGAGAGGGAGAGAGGGGGAGAGAGGGAGAGAGAGAGAGAGAGAGAGAACAACAGCCAAATACCCCACTCAGTCAATGTCGTACCACTGCCTGCCTCGCACTCAGATGTTCTCCTTATTCACAAAGCCTCACTATTCCTTCAGACATTCACCTCAGTCCGAGACTCTGCCTTACCCTCAGACATGCATGTACCTCACTCTAAGACTATTACCTTAATGTCAGACCCTCACATATTGGCTGGGTAACAATGGAAAAGTAAATTTGATAGTGGGTAGATATTATTGTGTGTGTACAGGAGACAGGTAAGACCCTGGGATGGATGACGTGCAGATTACCTTTGTTTGTGATAGTGAGAACAAGGCAGAGCACTGAGCAGCATGCATAATTTAGTTCTGTTTTTATGGTCTGGTGAGATATCAGTGGGTAGTTAGAATGTTACTTTGTGCTCAAATGGAGAATTGTTGCAGTGGGGCACGCCTATATCTTTTAATGTTTACTTTTGGTTCATAGGTGGTGCTTCAGCTCTTTGTGTCAGCAGGGGCGTAGGAGACACATAAAATCTGCGGGGAACAGGGGACACCTTGGGGACTTGGGCGGGGAGAGGCAGGAATTGCCTGCCCGCAGATACTCCTATACATCTTTCCCCCGTCGCTGACATATGCAGTAGATCGTACAGGAGCTTACCCAAATGTATGAAAATAATTTGGTCTTAATAATATTCCCCCCACAGGCCTTCTTTTTCTCTTCCGCCTCAGTTGGTGTGATGATCCGTTTCACTTCTTGTGTTTCTCCAGGTCTCCCAGCGATAGACCTTTAGAGAGATCTTTTATAATATTCTCAACTGCTCTTAAAGTGCAAATGCTTTATGGAGTTTCGCCAACTCATCCTATCCTATTCCACTTGAACCCTCAATGATGGAACATGAGTGTGCCCCTTAACAGCAGTATATGAGCTGCAATAGTACCTCGACAGAGGTATTCACTGGATTTACATGGATAGCGGAACAAGTGCTGTTGTGAATCTCGAGGCTCTGCTTTATTTTTTCTGGGTCACCCAGATGGCTTATGGTGGTCTCTATTAAAACTTGTCTAAAACTCATTAGTCAGCTTGTGGTGGGTACAAGAAATTCATTTGCATCCCTATTTTAAAAAAAACAACCGTTTGGGTTTTAATGTAGGCATGGAAAAGGCATTTGCCAGGCACCGCCATAGTGGTATTAGGTACCCTCTGATGGTAGCAGCTGCAAAATGGTGCAAGTACTGGACATTTAATGGCAGTGCCTGGCAAATGCCCAATAAGTATACACAAGCAAACACTTGCCATTGCTGGGTTTTAGCAGGACTTCAGTGAAGGAAATGCAAAGTGCTAATAGAGTGGCTGAAGGCATCCCTGGATAAGACATTTGTATTACACCAGTAGTATGTTCCCAGCTCCAATTAAGTTATTAACTACACAGGGATTTGTAGTATGATATGATATATGGCCTTTATAACACACCTATACACAAGTGTTTCAAGGTGCGATGAGGCAAGGGAGGGGGAACAGAGGGAAGACAGACAACAATCCTACTAGGCCAGGTGTCACTCAGATCGCGCAAGTGCATGGGAAGGGGGAGAATGAAAGTACGGAGGGCGCGGGGGGAGGAGCCAGTGCATTACATGGGATAATAAGATAAATAAACAAAGTAAAAGTAAGGTCAGCAGGTGGCAAATGACAGGGTAAGTGCAGACAACAGGTGTCAAGTGCTGGTAGTGGGAATGTAGGGCTACAGAAAACAGTCCCCAAGTGCGAAGGTTGCCAGGAAGGCAGTGCAGGAGTGCGACTAGCAGGGAGGGGGCCTGGGTCCGAGATCAGAGGGTGGCCAGGTAACCAGTGCAGTTTCAGTACCAGCCAGGAAGTCAGCAGGGGAGAGGAGGAGAAAAAGGTTTTGAGGTGCTTCCGGAACCAGAGATGATTCTCCTCAAGTTTCAGGGAGGCACGGAGGCTGTTCCAGAGGGAGGCCCCAGCCGAAGAAAGAGATCTACCACCAACTCGTTGCTTGGAGGAGCGTCTGATCCTGAGGGAGTTGGAGGCAGATGAGCGAAAAGCTTGAGAAAGAAGATATTTAGGAAGAGAGAGTTGAATGAAGGTATTGAAGCCCCAGGCCCCAGAAGGCCTTATGGACAATGCAGAGGGTTTTGAACTTAATCCTCACAGCCACTGGGAGCCAATGCAGAGATTTCAGTCCTGGAGAGATACGATCCCTGGGCTTGAGGCCAAGGGCAAGTATCGCAGTCCTGTTCTGGATAAGTTGCAGAGGGCGGAAAGTAGCAGGCAGATTTAGAAAGAGGCTGTTGCAACAGTCCAGCCGAGAGAGAACCAGATCTCTGGAGACAGTGAGCTTCTGGGGGAAGGAGAGAAATAGAAGAATACCTCTGAGGAGGTGCAGCTGGTAGTGAGACTTCTTAGAGACGTCAGAGACGTGAGGGGAGAAGGAGAGTGTGGAGTCAAAGATGACGCCAAAGTTTTTGGCCTCACAGGTGGGAGCAGGAAGAGGGCCAGGAGGGGCTGGCCAGAGAGTGACATGAAAGGAGGGAGCGGGTGTGCCGATGAGGCGAATCACGGTCTTACTGGCATTAAGGCAGAGATCATTGGTGGCACACCACTCCTGTATGGCGGGCAGACAGTCAGAGATGAGAGAGGGAGAAGAGGTGGATGAGGGTAGCCTGAAAGTGAGCTGAGTGTCATCCGCATAGCACTGGAAGTTGGGACAGAGCGCGGCAATGCGGTGGCCAAGAAGTACCAGGTATTGGTTGAACAGCCAAGGAGAGAGGTTAGACCCCTGGGGAACACCACATGTCGAGATAGAGATAGAGATAGAGGAGAGGAAGGACCCAAGTTGAACCTAGGTGGGTCGATCAGAGAAGAAGTCAGCCACGCCAGGGCCTGACCGGTGATCCCCAGGTTATCGCGGAGACGGTTGAGCAGGATGGCATGGTTGACTGTGTCAAAGGCAGAAGAGAGATCAAGTAAGATGAGAACACAGGGGGTGTTGGAATCAAGGTTGGAGAGTAGGTCTTCACAGATGTTCAGGAGATATGTTTCCATGCTTCTGGCAGCTCTGACGCCAGACTGATGATCATGGAGACAACCAACATATTCAGTGTGAAGATTGAGCTGGGAGATGGCCAGCTTTTCCAAGAGTTTGCCCAGGAAAGCAGTGATGGAGAGTGGGCGATAGTTAGCTGGGCAAGGCGGGTCGGCGGAGAGTTTCTTAAGGAGAGGGTGCACAAGGGAGTGCTTCAGGGTTGAAGGGAAGACTCCAGTGGTGAAGGAGTGGTTGCAGAAGTCGGCCAGTGCAGCAGCCAGGGAGTCAATGTGGTCCTCGATGGAGGAACAGGGATGAACCTGTTTTGATGAGACATTCATAGATAGAACTTGTCTCAAAACCTTGTCTGGTGAGAAAAGGGAAAAGGCAGAGAAGGAGGGGGAGAGGGGGCTGAAGAAGGGTCAGAGGAAGAGCAGGGAGTAGAGGGAGGAAGGGGAAAGGAGGAGAGAGAGGACAGGATGTCCTGAGTTTTAGAGATGAAATGAGAAGGCAGTGTCGTGCTGTGCAAACATCCCTAAGTGAATGGATTTATCTAAATCCGAAGCACATCCTATGCCATTTCTGCCCTACACCACTCTCCCTGTGTTCTGGTCTTTCCTGAACCCCTCTCTCCCCTGCACACACTAGTCACCCCGTGCTGCAAACCATCCCCATCTTTCATCTGCACTCTGTTCTTGTTCCCATCTCTCCCCTCCCTTGCTCCTCTCTTTTTCTGTCCTCTGCACCCTTTCAACCTTTTTTCACTTTGTATTCCCCCACTCTACTGCATCCCAGTCACTCACTTACCATTCCCCCATGGCCAGAACCCCACAACTCTCATATGTACACTTACTCAGCACTTTCTCCTCAGTCTTCAGAGCACCCTCGATATCCTTGGGCACTTTTCTACAACTATTAGTCATGCTCCATTGTCGTACCTCATTTTGGGGTCTTCTCCGGGTCACTGTGGAGGTAAGGCCCAGCCAGTGCTGTGCACACATGCTTGTATTTATTATTTACACTATAATGCTGCTTGCCGCTTGCCGGATGCTCCCCCCCCCATACCGGCTTGCACCGCACTGGTCTGAGACCACATGTTTGCCTCACCTGCACTGTATGCAGTGTCAGTATACATGCACTCATCGCTCTGTGATGATAAAGTCCAGGTATGGACCCAGCAGGGGGTTGAGGGGGACAAGTGGGTAATGGGGATTATAAGCCATTTGAACTTCCATAAACTGGTGCACTGTTCTGGATGTGCTAAGGGAACGGAAGGGAAGATGGCAACATGCTTCTTTTCACAGCAACAGCATTAATACTGCATACACCATAGGGACCCCTGGGAGCTCTCTGAGGCAAACACACAACACAAGGGAAAGGAAACTGCAACAGAGCATGGACAGGAATGTGCACTGGCACACAGGTCCATGGGGGAAAGAGGCCCGCTAACAAGGCCATACAGTGCTGTTTCGGGTCACTGTCACCAGGTAAGTAGCACGATGTAAGTGACTGGCCTGCACTTATTTTCAGGGTGTTGAGAGCTGTGGGGTCAGGTCTTTGTAGTATTTACACATTAGCCTGCAGTGCAGGTCTAAGTAATTTCTCATTTCTGCATTCATGTAATACAGACTATTCTTTGTAGTCGACACAATTTCCAAACAGTCATCTCCCTATCATGGCTTTTTAATTCCCACAAGGCGCAGGTGGCGTGGCGGTGGTGGTGCTCTGACCACACACTACACTTATGGTTCCTAAATCCGAATTCGAATTCTGCAGAGCATAAACAAACTCCCGCCTGGACCCAGGCCAACCGCTCCCTGCGACGCACACCTTCCCTCAGCCACAGCCACCACAGTACCGTAGTTGAGTTCAACTGCTTCAAATGAATCCACAGACGTGTGAGTTCATCCCTTTGCTGCGGGTACAGGCTGAGGCAACTTGCATTTCACACCCACTTTTATGGTCCTCACGAATGCCCTCATTATCGGGAAGACCACACTGCACAATACACCCCATTATGAGCTTCAACATAAACAAATAGCTTAATTTTCCAAACAATGGAGACCTTCCCAGAATAGCGCTCCGGTGTATGTGCTCCAGGTATGTCACCACAAACCAGTTTGCCTGCGGAGACCTACAAAGAGTTCCACCAGCGGGTAAAAATCGGTAAATATTGAATCCCTCTGAGCTGGGGGCTTTTTTCTGAAGTCGCATAGGTTTGCGATACACTCGTGAGCACATTGCGCGACACAGGGGTCTTGGGTGTTGATTTATCATTTATGTTCTGTAATGGGGCTATGTGATACCTGAACAGTGCATGCAACACATCAGGGACGTATGTATTTTGCTCATCGTTTAAAAGTGCACATTGCGTGCACAGAACAGCCCAATTTAGCACTTGTGTGCTGTTGGGTCAACTGCATGCAATTTGAAACCTTCACGAGGCATGGGGCGAAGCCTGTCTTTTCCTCTTATCATGAAATAAAATGAGGGTTCGACCCTCAGGTTTTTCAATTCATGATGAAACATTAAGAGGCCAGGATTCCATGATCATTTTGCAACGTGCTGCACGTGTTTAGAAACTGTATAAATATGACATTGGCACATTCCCCCTAATAAATCCTCCCTATGCCGGCCTGCACTGCACCTGGGAGAGGGGGGCCATTTGACTTAGCTTAAGTACAGTAGCTGAGGTCTCAGGAGGGCGAGTCGAAGTCAGAGTCTGACTCTGTCTCCCTCGATATTAACACACGCTGTTAGTCAGTCACTCTCAGCAGGAGCATGCGTCGCTGCCTGGCTTCTCCTTCGTTCTGGAAGCTGAGGCTCGGCAGCAGTGCACTGCGCAGGGGCACGTGCCTTTCCCCGGCCTGGGCACATTCCAAATGCGCAGGCTTGGGGCACGCATGAGCAAGCAGCAGAAGTTCTTGTTTTAGCCCGCTGCTGCAGACAGTCTGAAGTTAACTTGTACGCATGACCAGGGATGTCATTTCACCAAAATGCCAGGGGTAGCGGAAGTGACATCACACAACCCTTGACCTCTGATGACAACACAGGAGGTGATGTCATTTGACCCCACCCTGAAGTGATATCACGGGAAGCGATGGAACTCAACCTTTCACCCCTTGACAAAACAGGAAGTGGCATCACATAGCATTGTTCCTAAGTACACTACGAAAAATATGTTTACGATATCACTATAATGTGATGTACATTTCATACAAGAATGGATCGCCACATGTATCGTTAGGATCAGTGTGTATAGACCCATATTACCAAATTACCTTGAATGCAAGCAGACATCCATGGCCAAATGATAATGATGTGTTATTATATAGCACTTACGCTTAAGCACTTTATATAGAAAAAATATACACCCAATATCACCCAACCTGTCTTGGTACTCATTTATCAACCTCAGAAGGATGAAAAGATGAGTTGAGGTGTTTAAGAACAGACTAAATCAGTGACTCACCCCCTGAAGTGTGCCTGAAATGAAACATTAATGAGTCTAGCAATTATTGTATAGAATTCCAGAAAGACACATATGAAAGTGTTAGACTTGTGGCACCCCTGTTCTTTTTTTTTCTTCTTTTTTTTAGAGGCCTGAACATGAAAGCCAGCCACTCCAGAAGTAAAGAGACACATGGTGCTGGCCAAAGCCCAGGAACTTGCATTACAAAAACAAAACAAACAAAAAAATGGACACTTCTTTTTATTTTCATTTTTTTTAGGGGTAGCCAGGGAGACCACAGGGGTAGCAAGGGAGATATCAGAGGTCTCCGTTGTGACCTCTGGCAACCCCTAAATGACGTCCCTGCGCATGACATCTGCAGCCTGCAGTGCAGGCTGCAGATGTATTTTACATGTTGAAGTGACACAAATTCTGGGGGGGATAAATGACATTACATCCCCCCCACCTAAAATTGTGGGTGGGATTTGTACCCCCTGTCCCTCCCATGTCCTACACCCATGTTGGAGCTCGTAACAGTCGCTGGCGCCACCCTCCACCAATTCCCCGACTGCTGTTCATTTTATTCCTACGGCTGGGCTGGCGCTATTGTTTTTCATGTGTTTATGTGTATACTTTTCTGTTTATTTTCATGTTTAATGATATGCCACATTGCAGTACAAACCACTAAGAACCTGCTATCCCCTTCAGGCGAGTCCCTAACATCAAAGTCAGAGTTCGTTCAGCCTGTTATGCAGCATTTGTTTCTCTCCTGTCAAGATGGCTCTATCAGGCACTACTTTCCACAATTTCTAGTGTTGGGGAGCAGAAGAGTGGGTACTCTGTTCAGTAATGTGGGTATTGTCTCGTAATCCTTAAGGATTAATGATTACGTTGCACCGAGTTAGACTGGTCATCTCTTCCCACATCAGCTGAATTTCAAGGGTTTTGTTGCGTTACATCTGCACAATTTAACTGCACCTTAACAAATTTTTTTCCATTGAATAAATATATATATATATATATATCACACGGCCACGGTAGTTATGGTTAAGTTGCTGTTTCCATAGGAAGAATAATTCCGCTCCCCCTGGACGAATCCTCACCAAACTTTGCAAAAAATGTATAGGGCCACTCTGATTTTTTTTGCAAAGTTTGGTGATGTTTGGTCCAGGGGGACAAAAGTTATAGCGGGGGTCCCAAAACATCTTTTTTTCCCATAGACTGAATGAGGGAAAAACTTTGCGCATGCCTACAGCCCAAACCGCTAGACGGATTGTCATCAAATTTGCGGCAGGGGCAGGGCCTTGGTCCCAAAAGTGTAAACTTTTGTAAATTTGGTGCCTATCCATCCAGTAGTTTCCTTTAAAATGAACTAAAAATATGTCTAAAAAAATAAGTGATATGTTTGTCCACTCCGCGGTCACAGTTCCCTGTTCGCTCTGCGGACAAGATACCGAATGGCCAGGGGGGTGGAGTCCGCGGACATGCGACGTCTTCGCCGATTGGCTACAGCGAGCCATGATGTACGTTAGAATATGTGGATGCGCCCGACATCTTGGATCCGAAGACAGCGCGGTCGCCACCAGAGGCGAAATGCTGTTTTGGAAACTGTTTTGCTCTCCTACAGTGCGTGGTGAGGATCACAGAGTAAGAGATGGCTTAAATACTGTATTTGTTTGGGCGGCAGGTGATAATGATGTATTTGCTATGCAAAATGATGTTTGGGAAAGTCTTCTGAACACCGTCAGTGCTTGGAGAGGTTCAGAGCGTAAGGGATGACTGAAATACTGTAATTGTTTGAGCAGCAACTGTTAATGATGTATTCTGCATTGCCGCCTTGTTCAGGATATTTGAACATGCAGAAAATGAGGGGTGTGATAAGGGTAGTATTTTAGTCCGTGCTGTGTAGAGGCACCTTGAAAATGTTCGAAGGACACGCGTTGTGTTACTGACCATTCAAATTTAGTACATGACGTTATTAGATGACATTTTCCTATGGGTCTGTTATTGATTAGTATGCCACCATGGTTATGACATGCTGCGGTGGTTGTGGCCAGGGCCTACAGTCTTGGATGCATGGCCAGAGGCCATACTTTCAAGACTGTAGGCCCTGGTCACAACCACCGCAGCATGTCACAACCATGGATACACCTGTAGTATTGACTAACGATTACATGGTTGTGGGGAGTGTGTACAGCACCCAAGAACAAAATTATAAGCGCTGGAGGTGTAAGCCAGTGCACACCCACACATTGTAATATCTATGGACATACAGCTAGGAGTGCAGTCTCTGGCTAGAGCAAGTGAAGCAAACTACACCTATTAATACACCCGTACTACTGCACATCACTGAGGTGGTTGTGGGCAGGATGTACAGTTTTGATTGCATGGCTGCAGGCTGTAGCCCATACAACATACTCCTAAAACCCTAGGCCCTTCCCACAACCACTGCATCATATTAGAACAATGCATACACCTGTAGTATATGTTAGCATATCAGATGGTTCTGGGGAGGGTGTACTGTCTTGGGTGCTTGGCCTGTAGTATTGACTAATGATTACATGGTTGTAGGGAGTGTGTACAGCACCCAAGAACAAAGTTATAAGCGCTGGAGGTGTAAGCAAGTGCACACCCACACATTGCAATAGGCCCTGCCCACATCCAACGCATCATATTAGAGCAATGCATACAGCTGTAGTATATGTTAGCATGTCAGATGGTTCTGGGGAGGGTGTACTGTCTTTGGTGCATGGCCGAAGCAGTGGAGTTATAAGCCAATGTACACGTATACATTCAAATGTATGCAGACATATATCCAAATCTGTAGGTCCAGCCAACAAGCACTACAGTATATTAGACAGGCACGTTAGTGGCTAGGTTGTTATGGTGGAGCTGCTGTTTCCATAGGAAGAACACTTTTTGACTGCCTTATACCTGTGCTATACTTGGATGAATCGTCACCAAAGTTTGAAAAAAAAATTGTATCGCTCACTGTGACTTTATTTGGAAAGTTTGATGACGTTTGGTGCAGGGGGCGCAAGTTATAAGGGGCAGTGGTTCTCAAAAGGTCTCTTTTCCCCTTAGATTGAATGGGGGAAAAGTACGTGCACATGAACATGTGACTCATTCCCTGATAGGTTGTACAACAGCGTACAGTAAGTGAGCTTTTTTCGGTGCCCCCCTATGTTTTATTCATGTTTTAGTGTACGCGGATATCGCCAGTAATACATTGAAAACAAGACTGCATTGGACTTCACACACTCATGTAACAGTATTTCAGAAGGTGACCTTTGGGGGGGCCGGAATGGGATGTGGAAGCACAAAATGAAAAAGTGGAGCTTTTTTCTCACCAAAGTGATACGTTTAAATGGAAGTTCCTCCTTACTGTTCCACGAACAATTACTGCGTGTGGGTTAAAATGTTTTTGGAATAAAATTGCCGTCAGACTGCCGTCCTCAGTTTTGTAAACTACGGCACCCATCTGCAGCGTTTGCTGGAAACATCCCTTCGGGATGTGTATGGGAGTAGCGGTTCTCATAATTGGATTGCAATATGTTGCTTCAAAGAAAGAATGTATTTGGCTTCTGAGTGAAGGCCACATGAGTTTCTTTTTTGGTTGACCGCTCAATACGCCTGTGCATCTGAGTGAAAGTATAAGGGGCAATTGTTTTTTGACCTTCAGTGAAAAGGGAAACTTACTGGCAGTTCACGGAATGAAAGGGTCGAAGAAAATAGCAATTGATAACGTTATGTTTTAAAAAGTTTGTAAGAGACATGGAATATCAGTATACAAAGAATCATCCATGTGAACACATTGGTGTACCTTGCACAAACAGAATGGAGGCAGTAAATATTGAGTAAGTTTAATTTTGCCCACTCTGCAGCGAACCGCGCTTTATTGTTCTCTTACCGCACATCTAATTGTGCCAATATAATTGTCGTATTATCTTTCAGCGCTATTACATTATTGCAGTAATATTTGAGAGTGCCCAGGTTGACCATTTGTAGTGTATGACTGCACTCATACTTTTTTAGCATTACTATTTCTTATTTGAAACAGGGGCATAGGAGACCCATAAAATCTGGGGAGGACAGGGGACACCTTGGGGACTTGGGCGGGGAGAGGCAGGAATTGCCTGCTCGCAGATACTCCTTTACATCTTTCCCCTGTCGCTGACATATGCAGTAGATTGGACAGGAGTTTACCCAAATGTATGGAAATAATTTGGTCTTAATAATATTCCCCCCACAGGCCTTGTTTTTCTCTTCCGCCTCAGTTGGTGTGATGATCCGTTTCACTTCTTGTGTTTCTCCAGGTCTCCCAGCGATGGACCTTTAGAGAGATCTTTTATAATACTCTCACCTGCTCTTTAAGTGCAAATGCTTTATGGAGTTTCGCCAACTCATCCTATCCTATTACACTTGAACCCTCAATGATGGAACATGAGTGTGCCCCTTTACAGCAGTATATGAGCTGCAATAGTACCTCGGCACCAGGGTATTCACTGGATTTACATGAGGCTCTGCTTTATTTTTTCTGGGTCACCCAGATGGCTTATGGTGGTCTCTATTAAAACTTGTCTAAAACTCATTAGTCAGCTTGTGGTGGGTACCAGAAATTCATTTGCATCCCTATTTTAAAACAAGCTTTGGCAACGCCAACCGTTTGGGTTTTAATGTAGGCATGGAAAAGGCACTTGCCAGGCACCGCCATAGTGGTATTAGGTACCCTCTGATGGTAGCAGCTGCAAAATGGTGCAAGTACTGGACATTTAATGGCAGTGCCTGGCAAATGGCCAATGCGTATACACAAGCAAACACTTGCCATTGCTGGGTTTAAGCAGGACTTCAGTGAAGGAAATGCAAAGTGCTAATAGAGTGGCTGAAGGCATCCCTGGATAAGACATTTGTATTACACCAGTAGTATGTTCCCAGCTCCAATTAAGTTATTAACTACACAGTGATTTGTAGTATGATATGATATATGGCCTTTATAACACACCTATACACAGGTGTTTCAAGGTGCGATGAGGCAAGGGAGGGGGAACAGAGGGAAGACAGACAACAATCCTACTAGGCCAGGTGTCACTCAGATCGTGCAAGTGCATGGGAAGGGGAAGAAGGAAAGTACGGAGGGGGAGGGGGGAGGAGCCAGTGCAGTACATGGGATAATAAGATAAATAAACAAAGTAAAAGTAAGGTCAGCAGGTGGCAAATGACAGGGTAAGTGCAGACAACAGG
Source organism: Ambystoma mexicanum (assembly GCF_040938575.1). Taxonomy (NCBI): domain Eukaryota; kingdom Metazoa; phylum Chordata; class Amphibia; order Caudata; family Ambystomatidae; genus Ambystoma; species Ambystoma mexicanum. The sequence goes on along the minus strand of NC_090929.1, from coordinate 693,381,652 downwards.
TGTCAAGTGCTGGTAGTGGGAATGTAGGGATACAGAAAACAGTCCCCAAGTGCAAAGGTTGCCAGGAAGGCAGTGCAGGAGTGCGACTAGCAGGGAGGGGGCCTGGGTCCGAGATCAGAGGGTGGCCAGGTAACCAGTGCAGTTTCAGTATCAGCCAGAAAGTCAGCAGGGGAGAGGAGGAGAAAAAGCAGAAGCAAAGAGAAAGGTTTTGAGGTGCTTCCGGAACCGGAGATGATTCTCCTCAAGTTTCAGGGAGGCAGGGAGGCTGTTCCAGAGAGAGGCCCCAGCCGAAGAAAGAGATCTACCACCAACTCGTTGCTTGGAGGAGCGTCTGATCCTGAGGGAGTTGGAGGCAGATGAGCGAAAAGCTTGAGAAGGAAGATATTTAGGAAGAGAGAGTTGAAGGTATTGAAGCCCCAGGCCCCAGATGGCCTTATGGACAATGCAGAGGGTTTTGAACTTAATCCTCACAGCCACTGGGAGCCAATGCAGAGATTTCAGTCCTGGAGAGATACGATCCCTGGGCTTGAGGCCAAGGGCAAGTATCGCAGTCCTGTTTTGGATGAGTTGCAGAGGGTGGAAAGTAGCAGGCAGATTTAGAAAGAGGATGTTGCAACAGTCCAGCCTAGAGAGAACCAAATCTCTGGAAACAGTGAGCTTCTGTGGGAAGGAGAGAAATGGAAGAATACCTCTGAGGAGGTGCAGTTGGTAGTGAGACTTCTTAGAGACGTCAGAGACGTGAGGAGAGAAGGAGAGTGTGGAGTCAAAGATGACGCCAACGTTTTTGGCCTCACAGGTGGGAGCAGGAAGAAGGCCAAGAGAGGCTGGCCAGAGAGTCACACGTAAGGAGGGAGCGGGTGTGCCGATGAGGTGAATCTCGGTCTTACTGGCATCAAGGCAGAGATCATTGGCGGCACACCACTCCTGTATGGCGGGCAGACAGTCAGAGATGAGAGAGGGAGAAGAGGTGGATGAGGGTAGCCTGAAAGTGAGCTGAGTGTCATCCGCATAGCACTGGAAGTTGGGACAGAGCGCGGAAATGCGGTGGCCAAGAAGTACCAGGTATTGGTTGAACAGCCAAGGAGAGAGGTTAGACCCCTGGGGAACACCATATGTCGAGATAGAGATAGAGGAGAAGAAGGACCCAAGTTGAACCTAGGTGGGTCGATCAGAGAAGAAAGAAGTCAGCCATGCCAGGGCCTGACCGGTGATCCCCAGGTTATCGCGGAGACGGTTGAGCAGGATGGCATGGTTGACTGTGTCAAAGGCAGAAGAGTGATCAAGTAAGATGAGGACACAGGGGGTGTTGGAATCAAGGTTGGAGAGCAGGTCTTCACGGATGTTCAGGAGAGCATTTTCCATGCTTCTGGCAGCTCTGACGCCAGACTGATGATCATGGAGACAACCAACATATTCAGTGTGAAGATTGAGCTGGGAGATGGCCAGCTTTTCCAAGAGTTTGCCCAGGAAAGCAGTGATGGAGATTGGGCAATAGTTAGCTGGGCAAGGCGGGTCGGCAGAGAGTTTCTTAAGGAGAGGGTGCACAAGGGAGTGCTTCAGGGTTGAAGGGAAGACTCCAGTGGTGAAGGAGTGGTTGCAGAAGTCGGCCAGTGCAGCAGTCAGGGAGTCAATATGGTCCTCGATGGCTTTGGAGGAACAGGGATGAACCTGTTTTGATGAGACTTTCATAGATCGAACTTGTCTCGAAACCTTGTCTGGGGAGAAAAGGGAAAAGACAGAGAAAGAGGGGGAGAGGTGGCCGAAGAAGGGTCAGAGGAAGAGCAGGGATTAGAGGGAGGAAGGGGAAAGGAGGAGAGAGAGGACAGGATGTCCTGAGTTTTAGAGATGAAATGAGAAGCCAGTGCCGTGCCGTGCAAACATCCCTAAGTCAATGGCTTTATCTAAATCCGAAGCACATCCTATGCCATTTCTGCCCTACACCACTCTCCCTGTGTTCTGGTCTTTCCTGAACCCCTCTCTCCCCTGCACACACTAGTCACCCCGTGCTGCAAACCATCCCCATCTTTCATCTGCACTCCATTCTTGTTCCCATCCCTCCCCTCCCTTGCTCCTCTCTTTTTCTGTCCTCTGCACCCTTTCAACCCTTTTTCACTTTGTATTCCCCCACTCTACTGCACCCCAGTCCCTCACTTCCCATTCCCCCATGGCCAGAACCCCACAACTCTCATATGTACACTTACTCAGCAATTTCTCCTCAGTCTTCAGAGCACCCTCGATATCCTTGGGCGCTTTTTTACAATTATTAGTCATGCTCCATTGTCGTACCTCATTTTGGGGTCTTCTCCAGGTCACTGTGGAGACAAGGCCCAGCCAGTGCTGTGCACACATGCTTGTATTTATTATTTACACTATAATGCTGCTTGCTGCTTGCCGGATGCTGCCCCCCCCCCATACCGGCCTGCACCGCACTGGTCTGAGACCACATGTTTGCCTCACCTGCACTGTATGCAGTGTCAGTATACATACACTCATCGCTCTGTGATGATGAAGTCCAGGTATGGACCCAGCAGGGGATTGAGGAGGACAAGTGGGTAATGGGGATTATAAGCCACTTGAACTTCCATAAACTGCTGCACTGTTCTGGATGTGCTAAGGGAACGGAAGGGAAGATGGCAACATGCTTCTTTTCACAGCAACAGCATTAATACTGCATACACCATAGGGACCCCTGGGAGCTCTCTGAGGCAAACACACAACACAAGGGAAAGGAAACTGCAACAGAGCATGGACAGGAATGTGCACTGGCACGCAGGTCCATGGGGGAAAGAGGCCCGCTAACAAGGCCATACAGTGCTGTTTCGGGTCACTGTCACCAGGTAAGTAGCACGATGTAAGTGACTGGCCTGCACTTATTTTCAGGGTGTTGAGAGCTGTGGGGTCAGGTCTTTGTAGTATTTACACATTAGCTAAGGTCTAAGTAATTTCTCATTTCTGCATTAATGTAATACAGACTATTCTTTGTAGTCGACACAATTTCCAAATAGTCATCTCCCTATCATGGCTTTTTAATTGTCACAAGGCTCAGGTGGCGTGGCGGTGGTGGTGCTCTGACCTCACACTACACTTATGGTTCCTAAATCCGAATTCGAACTCTGCAGAGCCTAAACAAACTCCCCCCTGGACCCAGGCCAACCGCTCCCTGCGACGCACACCTCCCCTCAGCCACAGCCACCACAGTACTGTAGTTGAGTTCAACTGCTTCAAATGAATCCACAGACGTGTGAGTTCATCCCTTTGCTGCGGGTACAGGCTGAGGCAACTTGCATTTCACACCCACTTTTATGGTCCTCACGAATGCCCTCATTATCGGGAAGACCACACTGCACAATACACCCCATTATGAGCTTCAACATAAACAAATAGCTTAATTTTCCAAACAATGGAGACCTTCCCAGAATAGCGCTCCGGTGTATGTGCTCCAGGTATGTCACCACAAACCAGTTTGCCTGCGGAGACCTACAAAGAGTTACACCAGCGGGTAAAAATCGGTAAATATTGAATCCCTCTGAGCTGGGGGCTTTTTTCTGAAGTCGCATAGGTTTGCGATACACTCGTGAGCACATTGCGTGACACAGGGGTCTTGGGTGTTGATTTATCATTTATGTTCTGCAATGGGGCTATGTGGTACCTGAACAGTGCATGCAACACATCAGGGACGTATGTATTTTGCTCATCGTTTAAAAGTGCACATTGCGTGCACAGAACAACCCAATTTAGCACTTGTGTGCTGTTGGGTCACCTGCATGCAATTTGAAACCTTCACGAGGCATGGCGCGAAGCCTGTCTTTTCCTCTTATCATGAAATAAAATGAGGGTTCGACCCTCAGGTTTTTCAATTCATGATGAAACATTAAGAGGCCAGGATTCCATGATCAGTTTGCAACATGCTGCACGTGTTTAGAAACTGTATAAATATGACGTTGGCACATTCCCCCTAATACATCCTCCCTATGCCGGCCTGCACTGCACCTGGGAGAGGGGGGCCATTTGACTTACCTTAAGTACAGTAGCTGAGGTCTCAGGAGGGCGAGTCGAAGTCAGAGTCTGACTCTGTCTCCCTCGATATTAACACATGCTGTTAGTCAGTCACTCTCAGCAGGTGTACGCGTTGCTGCCTGGCTTCTCCTTTGTTCTTGAAGCCGAGGCTCGGCAGCAGTGCACTGCGCAGGGGCACGTGCATTTCCCCGGCCTGGGCACATTCCAAATGCGCAGGCTCGGGGCACGCATGAGCAAGCAGCAGAAGTTCTTGTTTTAGAACGCTGCTGCAGACAGTCTGAAGTTAACTTGTACTTTTGCACGCATGACCAGGGATGTCATTTCACCAAAATGCCAGGGGTAGCGGAAGTGACATCACACGACCCTTGACCTCTGATGACATCACAGGAGGTGATGTCATTTGACCCCACCCTGAAGTGATATCACGGGAAGCGATGGAACTCAACCTTTCACCCCTTGACAAAACAGGAAGTGGCATCACATAGCATTGTTCCTAAGTACACTACGAAAAATATGTTTATGATATCACTATAATGTGATGTACATTTCATACAATAATGGATCGCCACGTGTATCGTTAGAATCAGTGTGTATAGACCCATATTACCAAATTACTGTGAATGCAAGCAGACATCCATCGCCAAATGATAATGATGTGTTATTATATAGCACTTACGCTTAAGCACTTTATATAGAAAAAATATACACCCAATATCACCCAACCTGTCGTGGTACTCATTTATCGACCTCAGAAGGATGAAAAGCTGAGTTGAGGTGTTTAAGAACAGACTAAATCAGTGACTCACCCCCTGAAGTGGGCCTGAAAAGAAATTTTAATGAATCTAGCAATTATTGTATAGAATTCCAGAACGACACATATAAAAGTGTTAGACTTGTGGCACCCCTGTTCTTTTTTTTTTCTTCTTTTTTTTTTAGAGGCCTGAACAAGAAAGCCAGCCACTCCAGAAGTAAAGAGACACATGGTGCTGGCCAAAGCCAAGGAACTTGCATTACAAAAACAAAACAAAAAAAAAAAAATGGACACTTCTTTTTATTTTCATTTTTTTTAGGGGTAGCCAGGGAGACCACAGGGGTAGCAAGGGAGATATCAGAGGTCTCCATTGTGACCTCTGGCGACCCCTTTATGACATCCCTGCGCATGACATCTGCAGCCTGCAGTGCAGGCTGCAGACGTATTTTACATGTTGAAGTGACACAAATTCTGGGGGGGATAAATTACATTATATCCCCCCCACCTAAAATTGTGGGGGGAATTTGTCCCCCCTGTCCCTCCTATGTCCTACACCCATGATTTGAAACCTTAACTATCTCCACATAGCTTTTTGTAAACCTTTGCAGGTTTTTTTAGTCTTCTTTGAAATCACGTGACGTAATTTTTTTTCATTCTCCCTTTTTCATTTCATAACTGAATTATCCTCTTCCTGTGTAGTTGGCATTTTTTTTCTCTTACGGCGAATGCAAAATCTCGGTGTTTGTAGCTTGGCACTATAGGTACAAATGGACATTGTAAGGGAGAATTCTCTCTTTAGGCTGAATTTCCTCACCTAGTGAGTCCCCCAGCAGCTTTGCTGGATTTCTGGAGTTTGTTTTTTTCTCCTGTCAAGAGTGAGACTCTTTTTCTCCCACTCTTGGACATGATTTATGGTGTTCCTTTGACTGTGAATGTGTTTTATGGGCTATGGGGTCCTTTACTCCATAGGGTCTCATGTGTTTTTACTATGTGTGTTACACAGCACCCTCCGTGCAGTGACACAGGGGTGTCATAGTGACACGCCACCATAGACTCCGTACCCTGGGACTGACTACTGTCTCCCAGGGCATGTAAAGTCACCATTGGCTTTACTAGTCCCAAATTATTAACAGAAACCGGTACAAACCATCATATTGTGGACGTACTGGTCGGGGTAATTCGATTGCCCCGGGGTCTGTTAGTCGAGGGGGCACGTCTCCGTCCCCCCTGATCGAGTTTTGGCTGGTGGCAGTGGATACTACTTTTTATATTCGACCGCGAATATATCCCTATGGGATTTTCCCATTGTTCGAGGCTACCAACTTTAATTATTTAATTCTCATAGCCTCGAACATACTGCCGGTTAATTTAATTATTATTAATTCGCCGGTTGGTATTTTTTGCCAGGACTCGATTCTAAAATGGCGTTTGTGTTCTCTTCTGTGACTCCAACCCAAGTCGAGCCCTTTGTTCCAGTTTTTGGCGGGCTTCTCCACAGAATCCTCCAAAAGTGGTGCCACTCTGCCTGGGTACCACAGGGGGTGTGGGAGGGGATTTAGGCACCCTGAACTGAGTTACCTTGGTAACTCAAGTCGCACTCTTGTGTGATTAGCCCAAGTGGTGAGCCGGCCGGCTCACCACTTAGCATGTTTGATTGACAGCTAGGCTGAGTGAATGGGGGTGTGCTGCATAAAAGCAGGGCTTTGGGGACTGGAACTTCAGAAGTTGCCACAGGACCTGAGAATCCGACGAGGGAGAAGCTGAGCCGACCTACCACGACGGCACCACCGGTGGAGCCCTGCGTAACCGACTCACCACTTTCCGAAGACAGAGAAGATCTCCTGGTTGGAGAGGCTTCTTCCCCTGACTGGTGGGCACAACCAGTTTACCTTCTTTTCCTCACATCCCTGGACGTCTTGTGGTCGAATTGCCCGTGCCAAGCACCCCGGCAACCGGATAGCCACTTACCACTGGACTGCGAATAAAAGGACCGCTCCTTTTACCTGAGAACACCGCGGCTGGTTTCTTCCCTGGCAGTGCAACGGACTCCTGTCTTCCTCCCCGACGAGATCCTCTCTTCCCCCGGACGAAGCACCGACTTGCATCCGCTGCCAGGAACAACTGCCCCCGCTGGAGTATTCTCACCACTTTAAGGTACCATGTCCGCCAGGCCTCCCTTTCTAAAGATTGCTACAAGGTAATAATAATCCCTTAAACTTCTGGACTGGGCTGGCCGCCTTGACCATCTAACTGGTCCCTTTCTTTGGTCCTTCTCTTTTTGAACCTTTTCAAGACTTTTGTGCACTGCAACCGTGTGACCTTGGACACATTTAGTTCTGATCCTCTTAAAGTGGATCCGGCCTTCTGAACTCTAACTTCACGGTTTTACTTTGCCTTCCTCTCTTGTTGTGTTCTTGTGAAAGTGTTGGGGTCTGTTTCAATTTATGTCTGCTTTTCTCTCCATTTTTTAAAAACGAATTATTAGAGTGCCATCTGCGTTAAGCGCTCAGCGCTGTCTGAAAATAAGTGGGGCTTTACTTAAGAATTGTCTAATATTCTTTTAAGGGAGTGTATATCTTTTAGTGACCGTGTTTTTGAACTGCTTAACATTCGTGCCTGTGTGTTTTACTAGATGTGGTTTTAAATAAATAATTATATCTCTTTTACACCAAGCTCTGGTCAGTGTTTACTTGTTCTACTATGTTATTTTGACCTATTGTGAATACTCTGTATACTGCCTAACTCTTCTTGAGGGAAGTCTGACTGCTCAGCCACAGCTACCAAGTGAATCTGTGTGGTACAGACTGCTATCAAGTGGGTTTACTGCCAAACACCTGTAGTCTTAAATCTTTTGCAGTGGTCCCATAGGGAACTGCACAGGTTTCTGTATAACACTGGTGTACAGCGGTGGGATTTGTATTGAGTATACACTTTAGAGTGCTTTTTGAACACTTTAGGACAACTAACCATAGAGCTTAGCACTAAAAAGCTGATTTTCTAACTATGTCTGCTATGGAGAGTTATACCCTAGAATCATTGTCTGCCAAAACTGCTGATTGCTTAAAAGTATTGTGTAGACATAAGAATCTCTCTGAGAAGGGCAAGAAAATGGAACTTATAGAAAGATTGTTAGAAAACCAAAGTCTGGGTGGTACAGAGGAATCTACCCCCCCCAGCAAATGTAGAAAACAGTGATGGTATTGATCTGAATCAAAGTCTTGATAATGAGTCAGAAGAGGAAAGTGAACCTAATGAAGTTAGCCACTCTGGGCCTCTGTCTGCCTTACCTACTGTACCTACTGGGCCTATACCAGGTCCTACATGTAACCCTGCTTATTTTGAACTTGAAAAATGAAGCTTGAATTAGAGTACAAACGTGTTATTGCTCAATCTGAAAGAAACCGAGAGCTAGAGTTCAGAAGAATTAATGCCCAGGCTGAGCAGAAGCAAGCTGATTTAAGACTCAGAGAAATAGAGCTTAATCCTGAACTAGAAATGAAAAAGTTGTCTGTGGAAAATGCTTCTCTCTCCTCTGGTTCCTCTAGGAGTTTCAGTCCCAAAAGACCCCGGATGCCTAAGGAATTAGTGGGTATGTATGAACCTAAGTTGGATGTGTTGGATTGGTTAAAAATGTTTGAGTATAATCATGGGCTCCAGGACATCACAGGGAATGAGTTACTTCCCTGGTTGTTCTCTAGGCTTCCCCCTGTTGCAACTGATGTGGTAATGGAGTTGGGGGAGGTGGATAAGAAGGATTATGAATGTGTGAAGCTAGCTTTGATAGCTAGATTTGGGAAGACCCCTTCCAAGTACCTTAAGAGGTATATGACCCTCAAAAAGAATGATGGTACTCCTTAGGCTACCTTGGTAAGTGAGTGTTTGAAAAACTTAGATGGATGGATTAAGGGTTACAAGGTGAACACTTATGAGGGAATGAGAAATCTTGTTATGTTGGAGTCAATTTATGATGCCTGCTCTCCTGAGCTCAGACAGCACTTGGCTGATTCAAAGGAATTAGATTCCAGGAAACTAGCTAAGGCTGCTGACTTGTGGGTTGCCAACAGGGCCAATCACAAGGATTCAGGGGTCACTCAGAAAAAGGATGAGGGAAAGTAGCCACCAAAAGGGAACCAAGAGATTTCTAATACCTCCCAACCCAAAGAGGGCCACAAACAACAAAATAACCAGGGTAAGCCCCAGGGTAAACCACAACAGGCTAGTGTAACTTCTGGTCACAAACCAGAAGGAGGTCAGGCCAAGCTACCCTTCCAGAGAGCATTTGGAACATGCTATCTCTGTGGGGCAACTACCACATCAAAGGAGATCCCAGATGTAAGGGTAAACCTACAGGGATCAGCACAGTCTCCTTAGCCTTCACTCCTGAGGAGGAAGTCCAAATGGCTAGTGCTCACTTTGAAGTCTTTGCTGAAGAACCTTTGCGTCTTCAAGCAAGTGTAACAGTAGAGTCCATGGGTCTGGTTAGTGATCAGAATAGGAGTGTGTACAACTCCATACCAGAAAACTCTAAAGTTTATTATATGAACAGTGTTCTTGTCAATGGCCAGGATACCCCTGCCAGGCGAGACTCTGGGGCCAGCAGAACAGTAGTGGATGAAAGCTTTTTCAGGCCTGAGGATGTTGCTAAGGCACCCAAAGGTCCCACTAAGATGTCTGGAGGCCCTGTCCAAATGGTTCCAATTATACCAGCCCTCATTCAGTGTAATGACATGACAGTGTTGATTCCTGTCAGTGTTCAGACTGAGGTGCCTGGGAGAGTCCTGTTGGGGAATGATCTAAGAACTCTAGGAGTAGTATCCAGTACCCCCAGGCCTCCCAGTATGGAGACCCAGAACCAAACCAAATTGGCTAGAGAGGCCACCTTAAGGAGCCACTCTAAGCCTGTGGGAACCTCTACTGAGAACCCCACTACAAGCCCTGGTGTTGGTAAATTGACCTCTCACCCAGGCAAATTTCAGGCTAACATGTTAGGGAAATGGGAGCCCCAACCAAGCTCCACCATTGTTCCCCCAGTTATAGAGTCTGTGACTCCCCCTGCTTCTGAGGAAGAGGTGGATAGACGTCCTGGAACCCTAACTAGGCCTAAGAGAACTGGTAATTCTCAGTGCTGGTGGAAAACCAGAAAAGAAAAGTCTAAGGTCAAAAACCTTCAGACTGTTGGACCTTCCACAGAAGACTCCAACCCAATTCCTAGTCTTAAGGGGGAAACTCCTAAAGTAGGTAAAGGTAGATGTAAGAGGAAGGAGAAGCCTGTATCTTGCTTATCTCCATCCCCTCCAACCACAAGGCCTAAAACCCAACCTTCTCCCAACAGAGAGGTGGGGAGGACCTCTGGAGGCCCCTCTAGATCTAAAGGAATCCTTTATAAGGACCCCTTGAAAAAGACTAACACAGGTTCAGAAATTGTAACAACTTCTGAGGGACTGGTCAACCAGATCCCCTATAACTTTAAAAAGACTGATGTTCCTCAAAGGGTTTGTAGGTCATATAGCTTACAAAGGAAAACCTTTGATTTGACCATAGAACATAGGTCAGGGTGTCACCACCAAAATGCTGATGGTCTCTCTAGGATGTATGTCATCGACTAGAGGTATGAGATTCATCCAGGAGTGGATTAAATCCTCCTGTCCCTTAGTCTGGGGGGGGGGGCGAGTGTTAGGGAGAATTCTCTTTTTAGGCTGAATTTCCTAACCTAGTGAGTCCCCCAGCAGCTTTGCTGGATTTCTGGAGTTTGTTTTTTTCTCCTGCCAAGAGTGAGACTCTTTTTCTCCCACTCTTGGACATGATTTATGGTGTTCCTTTGACTGTTAATGTGTTTTATGGGCTATGGGGTACTTTACTCCATAGGGTCTCATGTGTTTTACTATGTGTGTTACACCGCACCCTCCGTGCAGTGACACAGGGGTGTCATAGTGACACCCCACCATAGACTCCATACCCTGGGACTGACTACTGTCTCCCAGGGCATGTAAAGTCACCATTGGCTTTACTAGTCCCAAATTATTAACAGAAACCCGTACAAACCATCATATTGTGGACATACTGGTCGGGGCAATTCGATTGCCCCGGGGTCTGTTAGTCGAGGGGGCACGTCTCCGCCCCCCCTGATCGAGTTTTGGCTGGTGGCAGTGGATACTACTTTTTATATTCGTCCGCGAATATATCCCTGTGGGATTTTCCCATTGTTCGAGGCTACCAACTTTAATTATTTAATTCTCATAGCCTCGAACATACCTCCGGTTTATTTATTTAATATTAATTCGCCGGTTGGTATTTTTTGCCAGGACTCGATTCTAAAATGGCGTTTGTGTTCTCTTCTGTGACTCCAACCCAAGTTGAGCCCTTTGTTCCACTTTTTGGCGGGCTTCTCCACAGAAGCCTCCAAAAGTGGTGCCACTCTGTCTGGGTACCACAGGGGGTGTGGGTGGGGGTTTAGGCTCCCTGGACTGAGTTACCTTGGTAACTCAAGTCGTACTCTTGTGTGATTAGCCCAAGTGGTGAGCCGGCCGGCTCACCACTTAGCATGTATGATTGACAGCTAGGCTGAGTGAATGGGGGTGTGCTGCATAAAAGCAGGGCTTTGGGGACTGGAACTTCAGAAGTCGCCACAGGACCTGAGAATCCGACGAGGGAGAAGCTGAGCTGACCTACCACGACGACACCACCGGTGGAGCCCTGCGGAACCGACTCACCACTTCCCGACAACAGAGAAGATCTCCCGGCTGGAGAGGATTCTTCCCTGAATGGTGGGCACAACCAGTTTACCTTCTTTTCCTCGCATCCCAGGACGTCTTGTGGTCGAATTGCCCGTGCCAAGCACCCCGGCAACCGGATAGCCACTTACCACTGGACCGCGAATAAAAGGACCGCTCCTTTTACCTGAGAACTCCGTGGCTGGTTTCTTCCCTGGCAGTGCAACGGACTCCTGTCTTCCTCCCCGACGAGATCCTCTCTTCCCCCGGACGAAGCACCGACTTGCATCCGCTGCCAGGAACAACTGCCCCCGCTGGAGTATTCTCACCACTTTAAGGTACCGTGCCCGCCAGGCCTCCCTTTCTAAAGATTGCTACAAGGTAATAATAATCCCTTAAACTTCTGGACTGGGCTGGCCGCCTTGACCATCTAAATGGTCCCTTTCTTTGGTCCAACTCTTTTTGAACCTTTTCAAGACTTTTGTGCACTGCAAACGTGAGACCTTGGACCCATTTAGTTCTGATCCTCTTAAAGTGGATCCGGCCTTCTGAACTCTAACTTCACGGTTTTACTTTGCCTTCCTCTCTTGTTGTGTTCTTGTGAAAGTGTTGGGGTATGTTTCAACTTATGTCTGCTTTTCTCTCCCTTTTTTGCAACCGAATTATTAGAGTGCCATCTGCGTTAAGCGCTCAACGCTGTCTGAAAATAAGTGGGGCTTTACTTAAGAATTGTCTAATATTCATTTAAGGGAGTGTATAGCTTTTAGTGACCGTGTTTTTGAACTGCTTAACATTAGTGCCTGTGTGTTTTACTAGATGTGGTTTTAAATAAATAATTATATCTCTTTTACACCAAGCTCTGGTCAGTGTTTACTTGTTCTACTATGTTCTTTTGACCTATTGTGAATACTCTGTATACTGCCTAACTCTTCTTGAGGGAAGTCTGACTGCTCAGCCACAGCTACCAAGTGAATCTGTGTGGTACAGACTGCTCCCAAGTGGGTTTACTGCCAAACATCTGTAGTCTTAAATCTTTTGCAGTGGTCCCAGAGGGAACTGCACAGGTTTCTGTCTAACAGACATTAGTAACATTTTATTAAAATGTCATGTTTGAACACGTACCTTTGTGCAGTACTTTGCACATGTTATGTGTCTTTTTTGAAATTTTTTGGTACAGGTTGGTTATTGACACGTATTTTCTGTAACCTTTCCCGCCTAGGTATATCTTGCCGTATTGTGTGTGTCATGGGTTTCACTTGCTGTGTGACGGCTTCTTCGGATGGCAAATGCAGCTGCTGGTGAGCGGTTGCCTGTCCATAACAATTATGTGGAATGAGACTTTAAGTCCGCTTTGTCCGTACGCTGAACTCGCTATGCGGAACAACGTCACTTCATTTATGGTGCTGTAGGCTGGAGGTCACGACGACTTTTGGGAAATCACTGTGGAAACAAAGCGACTGCTTCAACGAATTCCCAAAATGTTTGTCTGCCAAAAAAACAACGTGTTCGTGATCTTCGACATTTGCAATGCCGCCCTTAGAAGTATTGTTATGATTGTACTAAAAATGACCTTACTACGATGGTCTCTGTCACTTTGTTGTTAAATAAACCTACTTTGCAAACTGTAAAATTTTCACGTTTTCTTTTACATTGAACTGCATCATTTCCAAATGTTAGTTATTAGGTTGTACGTCCCCGTATGTTTGTTTACAAGTGCGGCGTCACGTCACGTACTTGTGCTTTTTGCAGCCTACCCTGGAAAGGAAAGAGGGGCTATGTATGGAATAACCTCCTTCCATTTCTATGGTGGCCATCTTGAAAGAGGATTTCGTTTTGTAATCTGAACTGCGACCGCTGCCCCGGGTTACAACAACTAATCGTCCTTTTCAGTAGCACATGTTACTGCTTTGCTAATTTAGAGTATTACTAGCAAAGATTATGGCGTCTATGTACTTTACTGTGAAATATGCAGTATTTGGAGTGTATGCCCATTTTTTTTCCCTTAAACTGTGAAAGGTTGTTCTTATCACATTATTATCCTTTTTTACGGGTGGGTTTATTTTTTGACACGGCAGGCAACAAGGGAATTTGCGAACGGCAATGAGCAAAAAGGCAATAAACGGTAATATGCGTTGGTAGATGTACGGCGATACATTTTGCCCGTTTGTTATGTGCAAGGTAGCGCCACTGTTTCTTATGCTTTCTCAAATCACCAGTGCGCTGTTTCTTAGGGAGGAAGGATGCTTTCAGATTATTTTTTTTCAGATAAGTACAACATTTGCTAATGATATATGTGTAGTGCATTGGTAATCCCTGCATACCAATACATGTTGGCGTTGTGTACGGCAAATGTTGACGGTGGACGTTCCGACATAAATATAACATCTATTTTCACACTGCCCATGAGGCATAGATGGTATAGTTAAGTGTGTACTAATTCCGGGACATATCACGGTGCTGTAAGCCAGCATACTTTCATGTGGCATTCTTCGCAAGGTGTATACTGTTTGCCAAACGACTCTTGGTAAAGGTTACGTTGCCCCACTGAAAATCTGTGACATGCAGTACAAAATTTCTTTCTTAGCAAGACCTTACACTTAAATTGTCCTACTAAAAACCCGTACAATCCACACAAAAAAAATCTTTGTTAAGGGGACGCTATGGTTAAATTGCACTACTAAAAACCTGTGAAATTCAATAAAAGTTTTTACAAACGTGACATAATACAAAAGTCTCATTATGGTTCAAAGTTCGCTAGTTATGGTACGCTAAGCAACCATACCTCCCCGCAGCAGTGTGCACTGCTAACAGTAACACCCAGAACATCAAAGATGACATCACAAATGTCATTGATGAAATCACTGATGACATCACATGTGTATGTACTTTTCATGGAATTTGTGTACTAGGGATTTTTATTATAATGTTCCGAAAAAGTGTCAAGGATATTGCAATAAATATCATACCGTTATTAGTGCTTTGAACGATGCATTGATATAAATAGCATTGAATTATGGGATTCTATCTAGTATACTGAGCTACTAATGGAGAAACATAGCATTGTGTGCAGAGTACAATATGAAAGTATAATATTTGTAATGTTAATATGTTGAATAATGAAATGATAATTGTCCTGAAATGTTCGAAAATTCACAAAATGGGGGTGTTCTGAGGACGTTATTCGTATTGTGTGATTGCTTAGCTGTATGCAATGAGGGAATGGCACAGAGAGTAAAGTGGATGCCGTCCGCGGACACCACGGCTGTTCGTGGACAAGGCGTGCTACATCCGGGTTTTTCCAGGAAATCCAACATGGAAAGAAGACTGTACGGATCAGCCAATCAGATGTCGAGGTTGTGGATTTGTGTTGAAAGAGACTGTGTGTGGTGAAGATGGCAGAAGTAGAGAAAGTCAGGGTGTTGGTGCTTGGAGATATGTTTGTGTATGGTTTACAACAGTACGCTCAATGCAGGCATGTTGCAAAGAACTTTGATGTGAAAGGAGTGGAGGTGGTGTGGAGCACTGTGTCTGATTGCAATGTACAGGGAATTGTACAGGTTTGTGAGGATATGGCCACGATGAACAGTCCGCATGTGGTAGTTTTGCACTATGGTGCTTTCCATTTGGGCAACGTCAGTGCCCCTAATTTGTTGGCTGATTTGGAACGCTTGGTTGAAGCCATAATGAAGATCCTTCCAAATGCGAAAGTAATTTTTTCTGGATTACTACCTAGGGCAATATGGGACAATAGTTCAGTTTTTTGTCCTCAGCAAAACATTGCTAGGTGTGTCATCAACCGAGGCATGTGTGCCTTCATGCTTAGAGCTGGTATGCTCTTCTGTAATAATGAGAATATTGATGCCAGTAATGCTGTTAATTTTAAAGAAGATGGCATTTCTTTATCTTTTACGGGAAATGCCTTTCTATTTTGGAATGCAAGGGTTGCTTTGGAGAAGGTTATGTGAAGATTTTAGGAGTAAAGTAAGAAAAAAAAACAAGAAAAAAATACAAAATAACAGGTGTCTGCCAAGCATCTGTAAAAAAAAAAAAAACGTCTCTTTTCAGAGCCAACTTCAAAGGGGAAATGGGGCACACTATTTAAATTTACATTCACCACGCTCAGATTTTTGATATGTCCGCGGATATGGCAGTAGTCCGTGGACATGAAAATCACTACGAGGGGGTTAGTATGTTCTATGTTACATGTATATGAAGTCAGGGATATTATGGTTAAATTGTGCTACTAAAAACCTATGAAATTCAGTGAAAAAACTTTGTTAAAGGGACGTTATGGTTAAGTTGCGCTACTAAAAACCTATGAAATTAAGTAAAAAAACTTTGTTAAAGGGACGTTATGGTTAAGTTGCGCTACTAAAAACCTATGAAATTCAGTGAAAAAACTTTGTTAAAGGGACGTTATGGTTCAAAGTAAAACCGAAAAACCCCTGAAATTCGGCAGTTATGGTAACATAAGCAACCATAACTCGCGCCACCGTGCACTGCTAACACTAACACCCAGGACATCAAAGATGACATCACAAATGTCATTGATGACATCACTGATGACATCACATGGCTGGCTCTCCCTTTTTATCCTTTACTGACATATCGAAGCCACATAGTTTTCTTCAGTAACAGTCAGGAAGTAAAAATTGAAAAGGTACTATATTTGTAGACTTAGGGTCAAGTCACATAATATGAAACATATACATAGCGGAAGACACAGGCTTGAAAGAGAGCAATCCTTTCTGTGCATGAAGATAATCATTAGGGTTATCAGCACTTTCTCATAGTTTTATTTTTATTACTCTACCTTCCCTGTATATGCTCATATTTGTATACATTATACTCACTCTCCTTTCCTTTGGGTGCAGTCACATCATGTGATACACATACATATGGTAAGTAGCAGCTTTGAAACAGAGCAATAGTTTCTCTGCATAAAGACAATCAGTTAGGTTATGAACTCTTTTTACTACTACTTCTGCTTTTTTATTTACTTCACTGTCCCTGTATATAGTCATATTTGTATGTGTTGTTGTCTCTTTGTGTTTTGTAATAATTATGTATTAAGTGGGTTTTATTATCTACTTATTACATGTTTCACAGTACGCAAAACTCTAATAAGAAAGCATTTATCATTTCAGTATTCAACATGGCAAGATTATGAATATGGCACCTTCATCATGTATGCTGCACACACTGCCTATGTTTCTGCATGAGTAGCTTAGTATACTGGATAGAACTTCATAATAGAATGCTATTTATACCAATACATTGCTTAATGCACTAATTAGCTCATGATATTTATCCCAATGATCCTTGACAGTTTTTGGTCAGCATTATAAGAATCCCTTGTACAGAGTTTTTATGAAAAGTAAATGCACATGAGATGTCATCAGTGATGTCATCAATGACATTTGTGATTTCATCTTTGATGTCCTGGGTGTTAGTGTTAGCAGTGCACGGTGGCGCGAGTTATGGTTGCTTATGTTACCATAACTGCCGAATTTCAGGGGTTTTTCGGTTTTACTTTGAACCATAACGTCCCTTTAACAAAGTTTTTTCACTGAATTTCATAAGTTTTTAGTACCGCAACTTAACCATAACGTCCCTTTAACAAAGTTTTTTTACTGAATATATATATATATATATATATTTTTTTTTTTTTACAGGACCTGCAGTAGCGGCCCTGTAGTTATGATTAAATTGATTGCTCAACTCATAGAAAGAGCATATTTTGGGAGGCTAATAATTTCGCCCCCATGGAGGAATCCTCACAAAACTCTGCAAAATAAGGATATGGTCCAGTCGAAATGGTCCTGGAAAGTTTGGTGCGGTTTTGTCCAGGGGCGGGGGGGTAGCAAAGTTATAAAGAGGGCCCAAAATATGTGAAATTCTCATAGACGCAATGGAAAAAAAATGTTGGCCGTGCCTACAGCCCAAACCGCTGGACGGATTGTCACCAAATTTGAACCAGGAGCAGCGGCTTGGTCCCGAAAGCACGCCTTGGTAGATTGTGTGTAAATCCATCCAGTAGTTTTGTAAAAAATGGGCAAAAAGTAGGTAAACATGTTTTGGGTGATATCTGGGTCTAGTCCCGGGGTTCACTTCCAGATTCGGAGTCCGCGGACACGTCAGTGCTAATCAGGGGCTGGTATGATATCCGTGGACATTGTATGCACCGGCTGATTTGATGGTAAAAACATGAGGTCCATCATATTTTTACAACATTTATACAATAATTGCTAGACTCATTAAAGGCTTATTTCAGGCACACTTCAGGGGGTGAGTCACTGATTTAGTCTGTTCTTAAACACCTAAACTCAGCCTTTCATCGTTCTGAGGTCGATAAATGAGTACCAACACAGGTTGGGTGAATATTTTTTCTATATAAAGCGCTTAAGAGTAAGTGCTATATAATAACGTATCATTATCATTTGGCCATGCATTCACAGTAATTTGGTTATATGAGTCTATTCACACTAATTCTAACTATTCATATGGTGATCCATTCTTGTATGAAATGTACATCACATTATAGTGATATCGTAACCACACTTTTCATAGTGTAGTGTACTTGGGGACAATGCTATGTGATGCCACTTCCTGTTTTGTCAAGGGGTGAAATGTCGTGTTCAATCACTTCCTGTGATAGCACTTCGGGGTGGGGTCAAATTGCATCACTTCCTGTGATGTCATCAAAGGTCAAGGGTCATGTGATGTCACTTCCGCTACCCCTGGCATTTTGGTGAAATTACGTCCCTGGGCATGGTAGAAAACAGTAAGACAGACACAAGTGATCGCAGTTGAAGGGTGTTTATTGGACTTCAATAGGGTTTGAAAAACGCCTATCTAATTCTAAATTTTAAAATGGGAGCAAGCTACGACCATCAAATAATAATAACGCAGTCCTAGTGGTGTCTTGTCAAAATAATACGGGCCTATACTAATAAACCTATTGCCAATCCTTACTTCTAGATACAACTAGTGTGGGAAACAATGTTATGCTAAAGAAAAGTGTTCAAGAAATAATTTGTCAGGATATTCAAGCCGTTGGCTTCCCTTCCCCACATTTTCAGCAGGGGATAAGGCTGCACACTCGAGCTCAGCAAAATCTCTGGTTTCTCTAACACGAGGATGCAGTTCAACTGTCAGTATCAGGTTCTTCTGTACCAAAGTCTCTTTGCAATTCAAAATCTCTTATATCAGAAGGCATGATACGACAAACAAACATTCAGAAGTTACTTTCTCCTCAGGATTCTCATGTGAAACTTCTTTGGTGATTTTTGATCCCCCCCGGCTCCCCCTACGCCGGCTCAGACCCACTTTAACACATGACCTTCTTGGGTGATGTTCGCGTCAGCCCGGTTCCCCCTCACCGGGCTCAGACTTACTGTAACACAAGGCTTTCAATTGATCTCGGTCCGCCGGGCTCGGGCCTCCTTTATCCACTTTGCCACAAACTTTCTTTACTGTATCAACATCGAAGGCTTTTCATTGTGCGTGTGATTTGGCTTGACCCGTTGCAGGACCACTTTGATTCACATTTATTCATTCACTTTCAAATGATCTCCCTCTGCCGGGCTCGGTTCAAATGTATCTAATTTTGTTACTTCGCAACAGGATACCTTACAGAGACCTTCGATTGAGCTCCCATGCAGTTCCGGACCACTCTGTCAAATGTATTGTAGCTTGCTTTAAAGTTCAATCACTCATCAGCAGTTTAAATTCACTCGCATCTCTCATCACACATCTTTTAACTATGTTCATTCCAGCACTCGCCTCATACAATGTTGTTGCTTGCAACCTTGGCTTCAACAGACACCAGTCTCATATTGGCCTCCCCAACTCACTGGCTTTGTTGTTTTTACCATAGCTGCTGTGTTCTTGAAGCCAAGGATAGTACTAAAGTGGCTGTCGATTCTCCCCGCCTTGATTATTGACACAGGAGGGCCCCGGGTATCTCCGACACACAATGCAGGATTCTTCAGCCTGTTTTCCTGGTTTTATGTTTTCCAATCTCGAGGACTTGTGAAAACAATGGTTGCTTATCGAAAAAGTCAATGGTACTTCCCTCCTTTTGATCCCTTTCTGTTTCACTGCCTTTCTCCTCTCGTTGCCTTTCTTCTCTCATTAAACTGCCATCTTGGAACTGCTGTTTCGTCAGGTGTTTTGCCACGCTCTACCTTTTATCCGTATGGGGAAGTGTAATGGAAGTAATGCCTGAGTGATTGTCGATAATTGCTTGACATCGCCTGACCATAGTATTGGGACATGTCAGGTACACGGCTCAGGTGTTAGTCTGTTTTCCCTCAGTGCGGGCTGTCAGTGAGAAAGTGTTTGCCTTGTAAAAGGGGTGGAGGTAGAGTTACAGGGAAGGGGATACCATATCTCACCAGCTGGTATCCCACTCTCACTCCCCGAAGACTCCTCAACCAGGTGATACTCTCACACTGGTCCACCCCCAGGAACTGGATCTAAAAAACGATGGCCATGTCCTGGCCACCTGGATGACAGATCCCCGGGGACCAGTGGGTGAGACACCTTCTGGTTTCTCACAGTAGTTAAGATGGCTATGGCTGTGAAGAAGCAGAGTGTGTGGATGGTGGGAGATTCCTGTATCCATTCATTGAAAGTTTATAGTGAATCTTGTGGCATCCCTGCTTCTATTGGATTGGATGAAGTGGATGTTTTGTGGTATGTAGATTGCGGATTAAACTGAGTAACCTTACTACCATTCTGTGAGATGATGGCTCACTTTAAACGTCCACATATTATTGTTGTGCATTGGGGAGACAACAGTTTGGGCTATGTGACTCCAGGATCTTTGCAGGTTGCACTGAAGGCTATGTTGAGAAACCTAATGGAACTGTTTCCAGATGCGAAGATTATTTTCCTGAAATCAATCGAAGACAAATATGGAGACGTGCAAATTTGTTTTGTCCACAGATGAAAGAAGGTAGACGACTAAAATATCAAGTTGGGTGATGTAAATAATTTTTGAGTCGATGGAGTGAATTTCACTGATGTCGGAAATCAGATTTCATTTTTCAATATCCAAAATGCACTGAAACGATTTTTGTGAAATATGTTAAGTATTATTTTTGTAGTTGTAGTAAATAAAAAACAAAAACAAAAAAATCAGAAGCCGTTTTTGTGAAAAGTTGGAAAAATAAATAAGTTCAGTAGAACATTTGTTAGTTCAGTTTATAAAACCCCCCACAAAATACAAAAGAGATTCTTTAAGAGTCACCAGCGAAAAACAATTAAAATGATTTTAATTCCCCCACCCTACTCTTGGAATATTCCAGATGTCCGCAGACTATCGTACTGTCCGCTGACTATGCAATCTCCAAAAAGTCCTAATGTATTATTTTTTTTACTCTATTTTTTAACTGGGAAAGGTGGCTAAACAAACCTTTTTTTGTTTCTGACTTTTATATTTTTGCTTGGATTTTGTTTTTTTTTGCAGGACAAGCGAAAAGGTAAGGTTGTGGAGTGAAGGGCAGGAACAGACATCAACCATAGATATGGAGGGGCAGGTGGAGCGGGGAAGATGATGGGCGGGCCTTAAATGTATGGTAGGGGCAGTTTTTCTCATGCTCCTTGACGGTACCCTTGAGAGTACTTCAAAACGGCTCCGTCTATAGAACGGTGTGTCACAGTACATGCAGAAAACTATAACCCTCAAAATGTAAGGATCGACAGCCTCCTGTATGGCCTGTGAGTCAGCTGGCGGGATCCTCTACCCCCACAGGAGTACGCTGTGTGGTGGCAGGTGCAGTTGAGGAAGATGGGGTAGAGGACATTAACCTGCTTCTCATTAAGAAAGGAGCAACTTTTCTCAGAGCACCTGATGTTTGGATCTGGTGTGGCGGTGCATGGAGGAGGTCCTGAAGGAGTACTGCCTGTGTTGTCTGCGACTGAGTATGACCCCACACTCAATGCATTCAACACAGGCAACCAGAGCCTTTGGGACCTCGTCTACAGTCTTAAAGAACCGCCACACTCATGACTGTCTCTGGGCGCTGGAGGTAGGCACTTCCTCTACCTTTTCTTCATATCTTTATTATCCCCCTCTGCATCACTTTTAGAAAGAGTACTTTTTGGCAGCTGATAACTTTGACCCCATTTCATGAATGGTCACTAAACTTTGCAGAGAGGCACATGGTCATTGGATGTTTGAAGACGTGAAGTCCGTT
The DNA here is from genome assembly GCF_040938575.1 of Ambystoma mexicanum. NCBI lineage: Eukaryota > Metazoa > Chordata > Amphibia > Caudata > Ambystomatidae > Ambystoma > Ambystoma mexicanum. The sequence continues at coordinate 693,359,969 of NC_090929.1, read as the reverse complement.
ATAATTTTTGAAATGGTCGCCATATTGGATGGGCAGATAACGGCCTTTGTCCGCGGACAACGATGGGAGCAAAAGAAGTCTAGAAAATATATTTGGTGTTATTTTGTGGATGAAAGAGGGGTTGGAAAAGGTGGGTGAGTTGAAAAAAAGTTGATGTGGAGCTCTTTATATAGGCGAAAAAAGCAGTGTAGGTGATAGTGTGTGTGCTGTGAATTTATGTGTCTGTGGACATTATTGGGATTGGGGTGTGGAGGGGTCTGGGTGAGTGTTTTTATTTAAAGGTGTATTGTACATACTTGTTATATTGTTTAATTCTGTTGTGATGGTTCTGGCCACTGGCCACATATACTAAAGTAATATGTATATAGTGATTATAGGTAGTATAAGGGGAGTGTACCATATTTGTAATATTGTGTCATTATATAATTGATGTGTATATAGTATTTTAGACTGGAGTACAATTGAGGATAGTGCTCCTTGATCTCTCCTCCAACTTTGAAACAGTGAACCATTCTATGTTTATTTAACGCCACCATGATACCTTTCACATCACAAACCGGGCACTGGACTGGCTGACCTTTTTCCTGTCTAGCTGCCCTTTCCAGCTGTAACTGAGCTGTTTGTCCTCCAGCACCTCACTTTCTATCTGCAGGGTCTCCCAGAGTTCTGTCCTATTGCTGTGGCTCTTTAAAATGTATCTTGCCCCTCTGGCTCACCTGGCTCACCTCATCTGCTCCTTCTCTCCTAATTTCCGGTGCTCTCCTTGAAACTTCCCTCTACTACGTTCATATCTGCCTCTCTGACCTCCGATTGTCTGACCGCCGTCCAAGCATGATGTGCAGCTAACGATCTTTGTGTGAATGCCAGTAAGATGGAGAGTTTTTTTATTGGGACTCCTGTGCCTAGTTTCCTTCCTACTTTCTGGCTGCTCTCCATCCTGTGAGGCCAAAAACTTTGGGGCTATTTGTAACAACTCTCTTTCCTTGACTCCTCACATGCTGAACCTTTTGAAGAAGGGCCATTTTGAGATTTACCACTTTACAGGAATTCTACGTTTCCTTACAATCCTTCAGAAGCTGAATGTTTCGAGAGCCCATGTCTTCTGTAGGCTGCACTACTGCAACAGCATCTTTGTGAAGTTCCCCCTTTCGTTCGTACGGTCCCTTTATTTAAATCCAGAATATTGCTACATGAAATATGCTTGGCCTTTAGGTTATGTATCATATGTAGGCAGTCCTAAAATGTCTACAGTGGGTTCTGGTGGCTATAAGGATGAGATTGAAGACCCTCTGTGTGATCCACAAGGCGTTCAGGGACCTGGGAGCACGCTATTTCCAACTTTCTGTTGCTAAATACTGCCCTCCTGGAGCCTTAAGCTTGTGTAACTCCAATTGTCTGCCTGTGAAACGTTTCTCCATACAGAGAGGAGAAGGTAGATCTCTCTGTTTAGATGGTGCCTTTCTTTGGAACAGTGTCCCTGTGTCTTTTAGACTTTGAGCTGGACTTCCTTAAGTTCCAAAAATGTTACAAAACTCTGCTTTTGTCTTCCTCTTTCCCTCTCTCGTTTCTCTGCTAACGGATCTCACTGCCACTGAGAGTGGTGGCCTCGTGCCTCATTAACTTCCTAGGTGTGAGGCACTATACCTAGTTGACACTAGTACCTACCACCCTTCAGCACTGCCCTTGCGGGGCCCACTGTCTGGCAGCTGTGCACCCCACCCTTGAGACTCTGCCAGCCTAGCAATTAGATAGTGGCCTCCCATATTGGCACCCATTGGCTCTTCCTTCCCGGGCTGCCATCAGCACTTGCACATCCCTAGTTCCCGTTTCATTAATAACCTTCTCTTACTGCACAATGCATATGTGCATTTAAAGTAGTATGTTGTACCATTTTATATATAAGTAAAGGAAATGCAGATGGAAAATAGTTGTAGAACATTGTTAAGTGACAGCTGGTGTGTGGAAGTTCAATATGTTGATAGCGTTACATGTAGAGTTTTTGGAAGTGATTGCTGGATGGATGTGTGACTGCAGGCAATGAAGAGTGTTGCCAACATAAAGTGAAATGCATAGAAGTGCTTTTTTGTCTGATGGTGTGCACGTGCTACCCGGGTGTTTTAATGATGCCTGGTTTGGAAAGGGGACTGCGGAGACCGTGGATAGATATAAAGGTCCATTGATTATGGTCGTTGTTCTATGCTAGAGAAAAGTATTTGTGACAGAAAATTGTTTCTGCTCTTTTTTCTTTTTCTCTACTATACAATTGCCCATTATTTCCATTAGCATATAGCAAAATGCTAATGGAAATGTTGGAGAAACGTATTGTCTAACCACTTTTTTCAGAAATCTAAAGTAGATGGAATCTATAAGATATGTTTTATTTTGTTCTATGTTTTAACGGTGAAAGGTGGCTCCAAAAGGAACCTTTTTTGGTGTTTATATATGTATTTATTTATTTTGCAGGAGAGGCCAGGAAGTAAGGTGGGGGAGTGAAATTAGGGAAGGGACACCAACCAGAAATACTGAGGTGCAGGTGGAAAGGGGAGCATGTGGGTGGGCCTTAAATCTAAGGTAAGGGTCAGTGTTTCTCATGTCCTTTGATTGCGGCGTCGAAAAGCACTTCTCCCCCTGCAGAGTGAAGTGTTGCAGTGTGTAGAGAGTAATGTTGTCTTCGAAAGATATGGATTAACAGCCTCTTTTATGTCTTGCAAGGTGGGGAACTTGTAGCACATTAGGGTGCACTGGTAAAAACCCATGAAATTCAGTGAACAAACTTTCTTAAAGGGACATTATGGTTAAGTTACCCTAATAAAAACCTATTAAATTCAGTGATAAAACATTGTTAAAAGGACGTTATGGTTACAAGTAAAACTAAAAAGCCCTTGAAATTCACCAGTTGTGGTAAGTCAGGCAACCATAACTCGCACCACCACCACCGTGCACTGCTAAGACTAACACACAGGACATGAAAGATGACCTCACACAATCTTTTCCTATCATCAACGTAGGTGAAATTGCAGTACTCTTGAAAGGTCTATATTTCATCTGGGGCTTTGAAACATTGAACCTGGCATGAATTAAAGTATATGACTCCATCCTGCTTTATTAGGGTTCATGCTGGGGAAAAACCCACAGTCCAGTTTCACCATCTGAATGACAGAAATCAGTTTGTAGATTGTGGCACCGAAACCACATGTTCTATAAGGCACCTGAAGACAGATTTCAAAGGCAACAAAATGGTGGTGAGCAGGCATGGATATCGAGATAAAGGTCAGTGTCATTGCGTTTCTCTAACACCAGCGTTAGGGAAAACATGAACACTGTCAATTGCAGATTTCGGAATGTTAAAAAGGCAGAGACATATTGTGTGTAGCATAAAGAAGCACTGGCAAAGCCAATAGTTTGGGCATTTGTAATTGTTTATTGCATTATATTTTTACCATGCACAGCACAAGGGGGTGAGTCCAGTCTAACAACGTAACTACACTTACCATGTTTGTTTTACCCTTGATGCAGCGTTAAGGGTAAAGCAACCTTGATGTTATTATCGGGCTAGACTGGCCATTTGATAATAATAATAACACTTGGGAGCTAATTTTCCATGACCCGTACCATTAATTAAATTCTTAAAGGTCCTACGTAGAACTTTTACATATTCAATTAATGGTGCAGCTTATTTTTATTCATTTGTATGACGAGGAGGAGGGACCGATTGTAATGCATGATTGCACCACCTTTTTCCTCTCCATAATACAAATACTTCAACATTTGCGTATTTCATGCTGGCGCAAATGCTGGGGATGCCCATGGAGTTCAGAAGCGTTTTGCGCCAGCACAAAATCTGGCGAACTCTATAGGACTCCAATGTAAATGCTGCCTGCCATGTCTACATGGTATGCAGCATTTACTTCATTTGCAATCCGGAGTGCAAAAGGGTGGCGTACAAGCGTGTACACCTCATTTTCACACTCCCCATCAGCACTCCACCGTGCAAACGAGGAAAATTAGGTGGCGGGACATGTTTAAATAAAAGTGTAAACATAATAGGTCGCCGCCCCCTAATTACATAGAAACTCGAAAATGAGCTCCTTATCCTGTTTGCTTTACGTTGATGCAGCATCAAGGGTAAAGCACACATAAGTGTTATTATATGGATAGAGTGGACTACATTCAATGAAAGCCAGTCGAGCTACGTAATAAGGTGTAACCATCTTTGCTTTACCCCTGATGCATAGTAAATATACCTTACAGTGCATCAAGGTTAAAGCAAAAAAGAATGCCAGTACCCCCCAACGGGTGAGGGCTGCTGGGAACATGGCAGGGCCTATACTTAGCAGGCCCACTTCCCCTTCACACGTACAAACATGCAACACTTTCACACACATTCATACATCAAAAACAAACAAAACTACATACACACATGCACACACACACAGTGCATAAAAAAGCACTTACCTGTTAGCACCCTACACCACTCCACCACGGAGGACTGGATGGCCCAGGCCTGCCCTTCCTCTACCCAACATCGACATGCTGACTGCCAGCTGTAAATTAGTGTGTCCTTGTTGGGTAGAGGAGGAGAGGGACATCCGGTCCTTAGATAACCCTCCCCTCTTCAACAAGTCTACACTGTTAGACCACAGATCACTGCACGCATGATTTCAAATACTATTGGCCAAATACATTAAATAACCACAGTCATTGGTTTTAAAGGCAATATGCCATTAATAAGTAACAACCTGTGCATTGGTCATTACATCCACGCATTGCCAGTTGCCATGACAGCCAGAGACCATGTTCAATACCCCATCTCTTTCTCTTTAGTCATCAGCAATGGTGTTGGTGTTATCGAGCCACCAAAATGCACCAAATACGGGCAAGATGCAACAAACTCTTGCTGTCATTGGATCTGGAGCCTTGTACACGTCACGGTCCCTCACCAGGCAGCTGTATTGCAGGGTAATGCCAGGAAGGACACAGTGCAACATCTGCAAGTCAGTTATCTCTTCAGAGAGAGCAATCCCAGGGACACTTTGAAGCCAACTCTGCACCAAATACGGGCAAGATGCAACAAACTCTTGCTGTCATTGGATCTGGAGCCTTGTACACGTCACGGTCCCTCACCAGGCAGCTGTATTGCAGGGGAATGCCAGGAAGGACACAGTGCAACATCTGCAAGTCAGTTATCTCTTCAGAGAGAGCAATCCCAGGGACACTTTGAAGCCAACTCTGGGCTGGGCAGCGAGCAGAATAGGATGCCTGGATACACAGAGTATTTACTCTGCACTATGCCACTCGAAGGAGCGCGTAATGTGAGCAGGAAAAGCCCAGGCTGGGCTCAAGTGGCTCCGCTTCCTTAAGATGGCGACTCCAGGAAAAGCTCCAACTCAAGTTACTTCAGCCAAGAGAGATAGCCAGTGCTGTGCCCCTCTTTATAACCTCGGTCAGCATTGCTGCATGGCTGAGGCACATTGACAAGTGTTGTCGTTTTCAGCTGAACTACTGTGCTCGAACATTCCCCTCCAGGAACAGTTCCAGTGCCAAGTGGCTGCAAGTTGCATCATGGACTCGGTCACTTCCATGAGAGATGACTTCATGTCAGACCCTGATTGAACGCCCAGCATGGAGGAAGTAACAGGGTATTTTGCTAAACCTACAGTAACTCCATGTGTACATGTACACAACTAAGGAATCCCAAATATCTACATAGTTCAGGTTTTGCAAGATTACAGGTAACCACGTCCCAGGGAGTGTGAAAATGCACTCATCACCACATTTAATTTCACTTTACATTTCATATCAATTCCCTCTCGTGTGCGTGATTCCCATAAGTGGAATCGCAGAGGTGTCGCTCCGACACCTGTCACTTTATGTGTTCTAACACATGGCTTGTTGTGAGACATCATGTGCAGAACCTTAGCACGCCAGAGTCACCTTTATATGCACGTGTCTGTTCATGCCGAGGGTGAAGACACCATTCCTTGCCAAGAACAGACACAAGCAGCTGTGCACAGAGATCGGGTGGAGCTGAGAGATCACCTTTAATTCAAGCTCACCAGACAATCATTTTAATAAGGAAGAGGACTGGAGTAAAGTAAATAATTCCCTCTTTGATTCACTTGACGATTACAAGATTCTTTTTTTTTAAGGGCACTGTGTTGTTTGGTGGAAGGAAGAGCTGCATTTTGTGAAATGTAGGCCTGCCCCTTTTCGACTACCATACATGCCTACTACATGTGTCATTACCCCTTTATTAATCCCGGACTACAAGTCCCAGAATGCAAGGAAAAAGCAGGACTGGCCTACTACCTCTAAAAGGCATGAGTCATGTTGTGATAATCTTCCAGAGCAAATGATGGAGGATTGCAGCCATGCAGCGGTAGGTAGGCACACCGCTCCTTTCACCTGACTCAAGACCCTAAGAGGAGGCTGGGCAGGGTCGGGAAATGAGGAACAGCTTCACAGACACATAACTCCCCTCTACTGCCTCTGGGTTTCTGGACAATGTGGACATGATGAGGTTGGCAGGGCCACACAAAGAGGAACAACTTCACAGGCACACTGCTCTGTGCTGCGTGAGACAATGAAAAAAAGGATATGGTGGGGGTCAGCGACCTTCTAGGGTGACCATCCATCCAGAATTATGATAGTGCCCTAATGTAATGTCTACTGACCATAATTCTGTCTTTTACTGGCACCATGTGTCTGCAACTTTGAGCTAGAGATTTGAATAGCCAATAGGGATGGCCACATTTAAACGTTTCTGGCAGTGATTGGGCGGTAGGAGTTTTTCAATTGTTTTTAGCAATCAGTGCCTTAATCGGTGCTGGGGCCAAGACCAGAGAGTGCATAAGCCCTGCCTGCATCGTTAAAACGCCTGTGCGTGGCCCACTCTAAACGAGCTGCGATGGGCTCTTAAACTGATGCAGCCGCTGCAGCCACGTGTTGTGAGTTTGCTGTGCGAGTTCAGGCCAGACCTGCTAGGCCGCAGTGCGGCAGTGTCTCTAAATATGGGAGTGTCTGCTTTTGGGCTTACCGTGATCAATAACATGGATAGTGCCACGCTATGACTGCTGCAGAACATGTGCTGTGCCTGTGGCTGACCGAGCCTGCATGGCCCCACAGGCATTATCTAGCCTGGTGCTGCTGTCTGCATTTTTTAATCTGTGATTATTAAAAAATTAATCGTCACAACAGCGGCCTGCATGCCTTGTGACGGTGCCTCGCACATCACCCACAAATAAATATGCTTATGCCTACGTCTGATGTTGCTAGTTGGAAAGCGTGGCATGCTTCTAGACAATTGCCTCATTATAGGTTTGCCGGTATGGAATTAATGTGGCGGTAATAACGTTTGCCGGCACGTTCCCAGACCGGCAAACTAGTGCCAGTGGGGTTGCCTGATTTACCTCCAGTCAAGAGCTGGAGGTAAGTCAGGCACCCATCGACAAAAAACAGCCGGTATTACTGGTGCTGGTAATACCTGCAATCCCACCTATTGAGTCGTATGGGACTCCATGGAATGGGGATTAACCCACCCTTGCTGGCGCTTGTAATCTGCTGGTAATTCGGGCAGAGCAGGTGCTGGTAATGGTATTACCGTTTGGTGGTATCCCATCGGATTTACAGGTGGAATACCCACAAATTTATAACGATGCCTACTCCCTATTTGGGTCTGTGCATCCGGATTTCCCAGCTTCTGTATAGAGCTTAAATTGCATGATTGTGTACATATTTCCACAGTGTTGTGCAGATTTGTGGACATGTCGCCGGGGCACTACAGTCGAGCACGAAGCATGTGAGCCCCAAAGATGGCGCACACTGAATAGCACACACCGAGTGAGGCAGCTTCTTGCTCCTCCCTCAGGCCATAGAACCACTGCCTGTAAAAGTGTTCCATCCGAGTGTCAAAAAGGGGCTTTCTTACAAATGAGACCAGTAGGTACATCACAAATGATCCAAGGTGACGTGTTTCACGCTCCCTGGGTACTCCAGGAATGGAAGCCCACAGAGGTGTCTCTTTCCTCCCTGGATGGGTGTGCCCTTCCATGCACCTGTGCAGGCAGGGTGTGACAGGAAGGGCATGGCTGCCAAACATTGCCCTAGGGCAGTGGTCTTCAAACGTTTGCATACCGGACCCCCCTCCCCCTTGTGTAAAAATATTATTTCTGAGCCCCCACCTATGGGTTGCCCCGCTCCCCTAGGGGGCCCAAAGGATGTCCAGGGGTCGCAGGCTCTTTAAAATATAAACAGATTTTCTACTGCTTATATTTCTATTAAAAGCAGTCACCTTAATCATTTTTTTATATTAAAAACAGTCATCTTAATCCCTTCTTAAAGAGTCTGAGGGCCTGCGCCTTCCCTGGACATGCTTTGGGCCGTCTTGGTGGAATTCTGGGCTAGTCTTGTGGAGGGCATGGTGTGTGATGCACATGGCCTTGAACGTCACCCGTTGACTGTTTGGAAGCCCGTATGGTACTCTAAGGGCTGAGGGGATGTGTTCTCTCGGTGAGAGGGCAAGGAGGAGTTTAGCTGGAGAGTTTGCGATTCGCTGGAGTTGATTGGAGCGCCCAGATAGAGGGAGTTGGAGTAGTCTAAGAGGAAGAAGATGGAATTTGTATTTGGTCTTAACTTTCACTGATTTTATTGGCTTGGCTTATGTTTCCTACTTTCAAAAAAGGATTTTAGGGCTGTGCTGTATTTTTATTCTATTGTAATGTATGTATATATATATACTTACTGTTTTTCTTTTTATTAAATGTAATTGTAGAGGTTTCTTATGTAAACCATATACAATAAAAAAAAGAAGAAAAAGAAGATGATAGCAAGGATTGCCGAGACTCTGTGAGGCTAGGAGACGTAGGGGAATATTCGCTCGAGTATGTGTAGGTGGAAATGACAGGTTTTGGATAAAGAATTGATGTGATGAGAGAGTGATAGGTCTGAGTCCAAGGTGCATCCCAGGTTTTTTACAGAGGCGGATGCTGTGGGCGGGGTTGGGGAAGGAGAGATGTTTTATCACAGATTAGGATTTTGATTTTACCAGGATTGAGGAGGTGGTTAGCTGACATCCAGTGGTCGAATTCAGAGAGACCAGAGCCAAGGTCAGGACAGGGAAGGCTGGCGACTTGGGAATCTTGAAAATGATCTAGGTCTCATCTGTGTAGTTGTAGAAGGTAAGGTTATGAGAGCAGATGGGTGCGTAAATGTGGGGAGGGGGCTAAGGCAGAGATAGAAGAGGAGGGGGGACAAAGAGGCTCCAGTGGGACCCTTTAGGGGACAGTGCAAGGGGTGGAGGAGAAGTGAGGGAGGAGCATAATTTGAGAGTGGTTGGAGAGAAATGAGAGATTCATCTTAGAGCAGCATCCCTGATGCCTAGAGAGTATAGTCTGTCCACGAGGATGGTGTGGTTGATAGTGTTGAAGGCAGCATAGCGATCCAGGAGGATAAGTGCAGCACAGCCTTCTGAGTCTGCTGTTCTTTTTAGGTCATCTCAAATGGAGACGACAGATGATTCTGTTCCCAGATAGGGGAATCCAGAGTGAGCGGGGTCAAGAAGGCAGTTTGCATTCTGTGTAGAGGCGGAGCTGTGTTTATGCTGTGCAGTCTAATAGTTTGGCAATACAGCAGGTGCTGGAGATAGGGGAGTAGTTGGAAGGAAGGAGGGGGTCGAGGGTGGGCTTTTTAAGAAGGGGCTTTACGTGGGAGGTTTTGAAAGCCTCAGGAAAGATGCCTGAAGTAAGAGAATGGTTATTTATGGATCGTGCTACACTGGAGTGTGGGGGGACAGACATCTCCACTGGAACCTGAGGGGTGGCTTTGGGATAGCAGTTTCAGGAATTCAGGCTGAAATATGGGGGAGAAGGAGGAAAGGATTGGCAGAGAGAGCAAAGGGGGGCTGAGACAGGGTGAGAGGAAACAAAAAGGGGATGGATGTTGATAGTTTGGTGGTGATGGATGTGTGTCTTTCAAAGTGATGTATTAAAAGGGGTCTGACAGAGCATCACAGATTATCCTGTAGAGTTCCCTGCTATGGTTACGGGAACTAGAAATTAGGTTCCCACAGAAGAATCTTTTTTTATTTTGATTTTATTTTATTGGACATTTGTATGTTGCCTATACACAAGTGTTTGCAGGTGCCACAAGACAAAAAAGAGGGAGGGGGACATAGGGAAAAACAACATTTATGGTTATATTGGCCTTGTGATAATCCTACCCTGCAAGTGCAGAGACAATGGTAATAAGTGCAGGGGGTGAGTATGGTGCAGGGATGGGAGTAGGTGAAATACAGTGGTTGGGGGCCCAAGGAGGTGAGCAAGTGCTAAGCAGAGCCACGAGGCAAGTGCCCAGGAAAAAGGGGGGTACACAAGTGTGATGGACAGGATGGACCAGATTCAGGCTAGTCTAGGGAAGGGTGCCCCAGGGCAAGTGCTGGTAAGCAGTGCTGGGGGTGAAAGGTGAAGGATGGTCTGGCCCCTGTATGACTCAGAATGGACAAGGTACCAGTAGCAGCAGCAGAGGGACATTAGCAAGGGGAGAGAGAAGGAGGGGAGAGGAAAGGAGGAGGAGAAAAGGAAAGTCTTGAGTAGTTTCCAGAACTTAAGAAGATCTGACTCAAGTCTGCGGGGGGCAAAGGAGGATGTTCCAGAGGGAGGACCTGCAGAGAATTGGGTGTAGAGAACCGAAGAACTCTTGCAGGGAGGTATATCGAGAGAGAAAGCTGGATGTAGAGAGGACCCAGGCCCCAGATAGCCTTGTGGATGAAGCAGAGGGTCTTGAATTTGATCCTCATGGTCACCCGGAGCAAGTGGAGAGATTTTAGGGCTGAAGAGATGCGATCCCTGGGCTTGAGGCTAAGGATAAGTCTTGCAGCCCTATTATGGATTAGTTGGAGTGGGCTAAGGGAGGATAGAGGCAGATTGAGGAAGAGGCTGTTGCAGTAGTCAAGCCTATAGAGAACCAGAGCTCTGGAGACATTGGGCCTCATTCCGAGTAGGGCGGTAAGGGATACCGGGCACCCGTGCTGGTAATCCCTTAGCGCCCTACTACAAGGTACCTTAGCGGGTCCCTCCAGTAACGCCTGGTCTGACCAGGCATTATGGATGGGACCGCAAAGGGACCAGGGCGCAAATAACGGGCTTGACATGCACGAGCCCGTTATTTGCGCCCTACCCATTCCCATGTAGCCCTATAAGGGCTACATGGGAATGGGGAATGGTTTGGTGGATGGGGATTTACCGGTTCTGCCAAGGTCGGACTAGACCGGTAAGTCCCCATTGCACCAATCCGGACACAATACCGTTATTGGTGGCAGTCATGGCGCAAATAGCGCCATGACTACCACCAAACTTGGAATGAGGGCCATTGAGCTTCTGGGGGAAGGTGAGGAAAGGGAGGATACCTCTGAGGAGATGGAGCTGAAATTTTGACTTCTTGGCAAGGTCTGTAATGTGTTTAGAGAAGGAGAGGGAGGAGTCAAAGATGACCCCAATGTTTTTCGCCTCACAAGAAGGTGACGGGAGGGGACCCAAGGAGGGTGGCCAGAGAGTGGCGGGTGGACAGAGAACATGCACCCCAATGAGAAGAATCTCTGTCTTACTGGCATTAAGACATAGGTCATTGGCAGAGCCCACACCTGAATAGCAGTCAGGTAATCAGGTATGAGAGAGGAAGCAGAGGAGGTAGAGGATGGAAGCTTAAAGGAGAGCTGTGTGTCATCAGCATAACACTGGAAATTAGGAGAGAAGGAGGAGATCAAGTGGGTGAGAGGGGCTATGTAGATGCTGAAGAGCCATGGCAATAGGATAGAGCCCTGAGGGATGCCACAGGTAGAGAGTCAGGTGGAGGAGAGGAAAGGGCCCAATTGCAATTGGGAGGGACGGTTTGAAAAGAAGGAGGTCAACCAAGCCAGTGCCCGGTCCACGATGCCCATGGTTTCATGGAGATGATTTAAGATGATGTAATGGTTGCCTGTGTCGAAGGTAGAGGAAAGCTCAAAGAGGATCAGAACAGAGGGAAGAGTTAGAATCCAGGTTCGAGAGCGGGTCTTCACAGGTTTTCAGTAGAGCAGTTTCCATGCCTATGGATACTCTGAATTCAGACTGGTGGTCGTCGAGGCAGCCAGCCACTTCAGTGGGGAGGGTCATGTGGGGGATGACCAGCTTCTCCATGAGTTTTCCCAAGAAAGGGGTTATAGAGATAGGGCAATAGTTAGCCGGGCACGATGGGCCAACAGACGTTTTTTTGAGGAGAGGGTGCACAGGAGAGTGCTTGAGAAGTTGTGGAAAGGAGCCAGTGGTGAAGGAATGGTTACAGTGGTCAGCCAAGGATGGGGCGAGAGAGGAGATATTGTCCTTGCTAGTTCTGGAAGAATAGGGGAGCACCTGTTTGGAGGAGACTTTCATAGAGTGTGCTACTCTAGAGACTTCATCCTGTGAGATGGGAGAGAAGGAGGAGAGAAGGAGGGTGCTAGGGGAGAGCCCGGGGGGGTGGGAAGGGGAGTAGAAGACAGTGAGGACAAGATATCCTGAGTTTTGGAGGAGAAGTGAGAGGCCACTGCAAAACCAAGGGCCTGGGCCGGAGGAGGCGAGGAGGAGACTGCACTAGGTTTGGGATTTGGGGTTGTTTTACCCAGAATGAAATGTCTGCGACAGAAATGACTGCATGAGAAATGTACGTTTCACAAAATTGTTCATACATTTCCATCCATGGTAAAACAACCCCAAATCTATCCAAACACTAACCCCCGCCCACATCACCACCCACATCCCCATCCACAACCCCAACACACCCCCACCCCCTACTTCCCTTTCATAGTGACGCGCTGTGTCCCTTCATCACTGGTTCCCTTTCACTTTCGTGATCGAGAACCGGGGGCCGCAGGGTCCTTTACTTTTTTTTAATTGGGTCAGCTGCAGGGCTGTCCCCCGCAACCCTCCGCTCACTATACTGTAGAGTATAGTGTAGTGGGTGGGGTGTTGCGGGGGACACCCCGCAGCCTTTATTTTGGTCAGGTCAGCTTCAGCTACAGGGCTGTCCCCCGCAACCACTCCTCACTATAGTGTGCGGGGTGTTGCGGGGGACACCCTGCAGCCTTTTTTTTTTAACCAAATGACCTACACCACCAAATAGATACTACAAAATGTCCTACGAACATTTAGTCAGTAGGACATTTAGTAGTATCGATTTTAGAACTTTTGGTGGTGTAGGTCATTTGGATTCAGTAATTTTGACCGAATCCAGGATTGGCAAGTTCCTTGCAGATTTTGAAAAGTTCAGCCGTGTTATTTGGGGCCCCAGAGATGCGGGTTTGAACATGAGCCCTCTTCTTGGAGCAGATAGGGAGATGATGTTGCCTTTGGAGACAGCGGCTGGCCAGTTTGTCAGAAGATATACCTGAGGTCTGCCACTTCCACTCAGCAGCTTTGCACTTGTGTTTCAGGGCTGCCAAGTCAGAGTCATACCAAGAGTTGCGTTTGGAGACAGGCTTCATGCAGATCCTCCGAACAGGGGCAAGGATGTCCAAGGTGTTTGAGAGATGGAAATTAGACAAAGCAGAATCATTAGGAGAGTCAAAAAGAGGGGTGGAAGGAGGGGCAAAGGTAGCAGAAAATGCTGCGACTGACACACGCATCATTGGTCGAATGACGAAGAGGGTAGCTAAATAAAGCTGGTTGCCCCTTTAAAGGTTTTCCAAGGGGGGGGTTAAAAGGGTGGGATGCCACTACTGCAGAGGTGGAAAGATAGGTATGGGGGACAGTGGAGTGGCAGGAGAGGGGCGGAATTTGAAAAGAGACAGAAGACACCTGTCACGAAGGAGGAGGTTGGGCTGAGAGCCCAGGGCCATGTTAGTGTCATTATGATAGACATTGGTGATGCACCTTGATGATGAGAAGTATGCCAAGAGCACTTCTCATCTAGTACAGCCATTAATGGGTGAGGAGGAAAAAAGGAAGAGAACAGAGACCATGTGGGGAGTCCATACAGAAGGAACAGAAAAGAGAATGGCAGTGATAATCAGTCTGGAGGAAGCATTGACGTAGGTGTTGGCAATGGGCAAACCGAGGTTGGAGACCAGGAGAGCCTTCTTAAATGTCTTCCTTCCAGACTTTGAGAGAGAGGGCGGATAAGATATAGAGATGCAGTTAGAACAGATAGGAGAAACGGAGAGTACCATGGGGAATAGGGGGGAGGGATCATGACAAAAACAAGCAGGGGAGGGGAGAGCGACAGAAATGCATGGTGCATGGCAGAACTCACCAGGCGGCCAAGCAGATATGAGTTACGAGACTGTCATAGGTAACCAGAGAAAGAGTGATCCCAAATTCAGAGATCATTTAACATACTGAAATTCCCAAAATCAAAAATCATTTAGCACACTAAATTGCCCGAAATGAAAAATCATTTAACACACTGAAATGCCCAAAATAAAAAAATAATTTAGCACACTAAAAGTCCCAAAATAACAAATCATTTAACACACCGAAATGCCCAAAATCAAAAATCATTTAGCACACTAAAATGCTCAAATTCAAAAATCATTTAACACACTGAAATGGCCAAAAGTAATTTGGTACAGTAAAGTGCTCTAGTGCCAGAGAGCCAAATATCACAGTGAGATAAGGTGCTACAAGGGTTAGGAGATACAGAACGTTCTTAAGAGTTTTGATTTCAGCTGTGAGGAAGCCTTCTGGATGGAGTTGCAGTCAAGAAAGTGACAGTGTGGCAAGGGAAGGAGGAGGAATGGCTCTATGTACTGATTATAACAGCGATTGGTCTATGCAACATTGTATGTTAGGTTACCCCATAGATCCACTGATTGCTTGGCATACTATCACAACCTTGGACTTTTGTCTCTTTAGCAGCATGTACGTGAAACGAAACTTAGGCGATTTGAATTGCGTCAGATTACTCCCCGTTCTCCCAATGATCCCATCATCCCTCAACGGTCGGCCATAAGTCAAAGTCTTCCATCTGTAGTTGACCCTGTAGCCTGCTCACTGTCCTGGAACATTTGAGGGAGTGTGAGCACACCACTATCTTCATCTGAGGCTCTAATGAAAAGCTCTTGTCTTCAGCTTCTGAGTCACATGTGAAGAGACCACAAATGTGTCCATTTCAGCCTCTTATTTACTGCTATTTGATTCAATTATGCGGGTTGCTGTTGCTCCTCTTGGCCTCTAGAGACTTGCTCCCTCTACCTTGCGTAGACTTCATACACTTTTAATTGTTCAATACTTTGGCTGCTGCAGCTGTTTTGTTCTACCTTCATCTAAGAGGAATGTCTCACAATCACGGTTTATCAACATACCTCCCCTTGTACCATCCAATTATTCCATATAATAGTATCCTTGTTCCTAGGCCAACCTCGACTCATTGCTGTTTTTAACATAAGCTGTATTTCCAGAATCTCCTGCTTCTGCAGCCTTGATCTGTCTCTGAGGTAGCTTGGTTGAATTCGATAGGAGCCAGCATCCATTTTCCTATCATGGCTGTCCTTACACATTATATATTCCTCTATAGCAAGATTCTATATATCTCATCTATCTTGCGTTACTGCATATTTATAGTTATCAACCAGCAAGTTACTTCATTCTTCTTTATATCCATGATTACTTTAGCTTTAGGTACATATTTCTCTAGGTGCTTCAATCACTTTTAAGTATTTTCATATCGTTTCAGCATAGGTTCATATATCTTCTTTATGACATCACCCTGCTCTCGTCACATTTCACTTAACACTCCATGTTGTCCATAGGTGCGTGCTGACATCCTTCCATCCGGCATCCATCCACACTTTCAGTGCGAGGGTACATTCTATATGGCTATCTGAGTGCATACCATCCCTCATACAATCAATGTGGTAGAGGCATAACACAAGGGGTCCCAGCGTCAGCCCTTCATCTGTTATTCCAATATGTCAGGGGTGGAAACTAGTGAGAAAGCATTCACCTGCTCCTCTATGTTCCCCCCTCTGGTCGAATCTTCGACCAAATTCTCCTCTTCAGCCTCTTTCATCTGTTCTTCATACTGTTGTTTCTTTGGGATCCATATCTTTGTCACCCCCTCAGTTGACCAGCATTCTTTATGTGTTCATCGACATTCCAGGTCATGTGACAACAATCTCGAGTTGGTAGACAGAATATCCAATCTCCTACATATTTTTACAGTCCTTGGGATAGTAGAACATTGTTTCTGAAGGTGCAAGAGTACTTTTCTTTATATTCTCATAGGTACTGGCTTCATTCTGCATTTGCTCTCCAATTTCAGTATCTATATCAATCATTATCTTAATTCCAATAGCTTTCTTGGCTGTCTTCTGGCATTGTCCCAAGATGATTCTTATAAGAGAAAATCCTAGCAATACAAACACTAAGATTGCTCCAAATAGCTTAAAGGCATTTGCCAGCCAGGTTGCAACCCACTAAAACAGAGATGTACACCAATCATCCTCCTCAGTCTTATCTATGTGATCCACCATCTTCGTGTGCAAGGTTGACAACATTGTTATTGCTCTGTCAGGGTCCCATTTTCTTCATCATGGGCAGGTCAAAATGTTGGGCAAGAAGGCCAGACCTTGGTGCACGCGCCTCCTTCCATTGCTGTGATTAAGGCCAGATCTTGGTGCACGCGCCTCCTTCCATTGCTGTGATTAAGTCCAGGACGTACCTGTTCTGGAGGGCAATAAGCTTGATTGCCCTATTTCTTTTCCGATTGCATTAAATCCTTTTATTGATGTATTGATTGTCTGCAGCAGCTCCCAACTGGTGATCGGCAACCACTTGGCATTCACTACAGTCTCAATTCCCTGCATGGAAATAAATGTAAATATCACTGCTGTTCTGCTTAACAGATTATGCTCATCTGGAATATCATGATATGCTTCTACTGACTTTGCTGAGAGGTAATTCTCTCTCTTTTGTCGGTGTCTGCTGAACAATCTTCTCTTCCTCATTCGTGCATCCATTTTCAGAAAACTTGTTATATGCAGGTCACTTTGTGGTAATACCCAGGCTGGCATACTTATCAGTACCAATGAACACACTCATACCCATTTTGGTGGCAATTTCATGTATGATCTTGATCCACAGGCCCAATAGTGGTCCATCACTGCTGGTCTTTCCTCCCCAGTTTTGTCTTCACATTGGAGCATCTTATTTTCTTTTATCTTGATTCCTGCTCCATTTATTCCAGAGGCCGTTCATATTTTATTATTCAATGCATTATCTCCTTGTTTTCTCTTATAATTGTCTTCTCTTTGAGATGTCTTTTTATTCACCCATAGTATGGATGCTGTTCTGCCTTGGAATGGTCTTCTTGTCAGGCAAAGTGCAAGATGTGTCAGGCAATGTGCTTTTTTAACGGATACTTCTGTTGCTATGAATATTTTAGATGTTCCCAAAGCAGAAGGTATAAGGGAACACACATAACAGCTTTCATCTGACTTTCTTCCCTCCACCTTTTTTCATGTGCTGATACCATAGATTTTTCTTTAAATTAGCCGAATTGTCAAGATACATTTTTATATTTTCATGGTTCTCCTCAACATCCCTTTTAATTCGAGACCATACATACTTAGTTATATTATAGAAAAAGCTGTCTGTGTCTCTAGTGGGAACAGTAGTAGTTGTTTCATTATCCTACTCCATATATGTATTGTCATTTTTGATCTCTCTTTACATCATCCTCATAATTAGGAGAAAAACACAAATCATAATGCAACATGATATCACAATTATTACTCCATGAAAACTTATTGTTTTTCTGGATGGTAGTGAATTTCTGAAATTTTGAAACCTTTCCATTTTGTATTTATTTTAATATACAAATCAGTTATCTCCTTTTGGATTACATGTTTATCAAAAACTGTAAGATAATTGCCACTTTTATTCTTAAAAATATATGATTATGCTTTGGATTACTAAGAAACGTCACTATATTCACGTATCATCTTATTAGAGCTGATAAGAGTGGAATATGTAGGAAAAAACAACATACAAGTGTGTGTGCATAGTGTCAACAATAGGTATCATGAACAATGAAATGTGCTTCTTTTCTTCTGGCTCCGGTTCTTCCGTCCTATTGTCCCTTGACCCTATCTAGAAAAGAAGAAAAGTTCGCAGGATAACTGGAAGTCTATTTATTCTTTGTCAAACTGGAAAATATTGATCCCTTGTTTAATGTGCTTTTATGTGCTCATTATTATTCTTGTTCATGCTTTTTAGCCATTGAACAAGTCAGCATGCGCATAACTACTTCTCTTGCTTCACTGAGGGCAGCTGCAGGACGGGTCAGTATTTATCCTTTGTATGGCTTGATATTGTGTAAATGCAGCCAGGCTCGCTGCCCTTTTAACTATACTGTGGTGGGACTAACTTCCTTCACCTCATGGGGACCTTCAAAACAAGGTGTGCTCCATGTGCGCATGAATTTCCGTACCAGCACCTTGTCCCCGAGATACAAAACCGGTGGCTGCAGTAAATCCTCTAAATCATTGGGTTGATTGTCTGTGTCACTTCTTTTTTAACCCTCCCTTCTGTTTTTTAACTGTTGAGACATGAAAGAAATACTTGCAGTCATTGTTGTTAGGTAATCATGCATCGAATCACCTAATGCCTTTGCTTCACTGTAGGCATCAGTTTTTACCCTAGTTGGAGGAGCAAGTTGGGATCTCATACAGCATCCAGTCAGCAACTCATGAGGAGTTAGATGGTGATCTGAACCAGGCTGATTTCTCAGGTCATATAAGGCAAGCAGTAAGCAATGTAGCCACCCCTTTTTTAAGGTTATAATGAGCTTTGCTATTCTTTCCTTTAATAGTCTTTTTAATCTCTCAAAGACACCATTTGCCTGTGGGTGATAAGCAGAGGAAAACATATGCTTCACACCTGATAAGAGAACTATTTTTTCAAACATCTCATTTACAATATGGGGTCCATTGTCAGACCTCAAAACCTTGCACGCCCCTCACCTAGGAGGAACACCTCACATACAAGGAACTTGGTGGCACACAAGGCATCGGGGTGCCTGCATGTACCTGCCTCGATCCATCTAGAAAAAGGACATACTACGACCAGCATATATTTGTAGCCATTGCATGTCTGTAACATATCCACATAATGTATATGTAGATGCTGAAATAGGCCATTGGGTCTTGGAATTGTTCCTCTTACTGTTCGCAAAGTGTGCCCTGCAGTACATTTCTGGCACATCACATGGTCTAACAGATTGGGTGAGAATCATTCTTTTGCAATTGTAGCAGCAAGACTCTCTCGAGTTGTGTGTGCTGGGTAGTGAAGCTGCTCCAGCACTACTCTCAATAATGCTAGTGGATTAACTGCCTCCCCAGTGCTATTCTGTCTCCAAATTGCCTCAGTGGGCGATAAAGAACACCCCCGCTTTCTCGATAAATCCTGTTATTCTTGTGGAGCTCGACCTTGCATCTCATTTGTTCTCACTTTCCCCCAGAGGCTCACTGTCTCTAGAGCCCTGGTCCTCTCTAGGCTGGACTATTGCAACAACCTCTTTCTCAACCTTCCTTCTTCTACTCTCCGTCCTCTTCAACTCATCCAGAACAAGAACGCAAGACTTATCCTTGGCATCAAGTCCAGGGACTGCTTCTCTCCCGTGCTGAAATCCCTTCACTGGCTCCCCGTGGCTGCAAGGATTACGTTCAAGACCCTTTGCATGGTCCACAAGGCTTTCTGGGGCCAGGGTCCACTCTATCTGCAATGCTCTCATCCTAAATACTCTCCTTTCCGAGCTCTCCCCTCATCTTCCTCCAACTCTCTGCGGGCGAACCGCTTCTCCAAGCAGAGACTTGGGCGGACATCTTCATCCTCTGAAGATGCCTCCCTCTGGAACAGCCCCCCTGCCTCTCTTCATCTTCAGCTGGATCTCCTTGACTTCCAGAAACTCCTCAAGACCTTCCCCTTTGCCTCCTCCTTCTCTCTCCCTCTCCCCTGCTAACCACCTCTTTCTGCTCTCTTGTTCTCTCTAATCTACTTCTGCTCAGTTTTGCTGACTGGCTGCCTGGTGAACCTTCAGAGCCCACAGGTCACAGGCTTTCCTCACCAGTCTCCTGCACTTACCTTCGGGCCTTGCACTTGCCTCAGCACTACTGCACTTCAGTTACAACTCATGAGAGTGGTATCTCTTTAGACCTAACCCATGGTCTGACGGAACTGGGCGCACTTGGTCCCTATTCTTCTCCCCCCCCCACACTTCCGGCTTTGTTCACCTGCACAATCTGAACGTACCACACCCAGTAAGATAATTTGTCTTGTCCTTGTTATGTCTTCCCCTCCTATGTATGGTTGTGCTTTGAAAACTTAGGTATAAGCGCATAATAAATAAACAATCAATTAACCAATTAACTGGACAATAGACAGCATGTTAAGGCCCTCCTTTGCTAACATGCACTGTCCTGTCATCTGTTTAACATCTTCTATTTCAAGACTAGATATGGGTGCATACTAGGCTGCCTTTTTGGCCTCTAAATCTGTGGCTTTGTTTCCGCAGGAGATTGAATCTATTATTTTGGAATGCTCTGCATATTTTACAACTGCTAAGGTCAACAGGAGACTTAATGCTTCTATAAGCCTATCCAGCAGGGCTGCATGTTGCACAGGAGGAAGCCCCTCCTTTTCCAACATCACAAACCTGCATGTACAGTTGACGTCACATAGGCGGAGTCAGAGTACACCGTCTTTTCCTCATCCTCAAATCTCTGCAGCGCTTCAATGAGCGCCACTAATTTTGCAGCCTGCGCCAAATAATTTGAAGACAATCTCATACTTGTCACTACCTCGAATTCACCTTCTAGATTCCACTTTAGTACCACTGCTCCAGTATGCATTTCCCCAGTTGCCTGGTGAATTCTAGATGACCCGTTAATAAAAACAACTTCCCCCTCTCCCGAGGGCCTTTTCTCTAGCCTAGGGAATATCATTATAACATTCAGTATACATTGTTCAATCATGTACATACTCACCCTCTCCTACTGGTTCTGCTATAAACAATGCTGGATTTACTGTCTTATATCTAACAATTTTGATATCAAGGTTGGAAATAATCACCTCATACCCTGATGCTCTTTGTGTAGTCAATGTACTTTTGGGTTTCTCTAAATTTGCAAATAATGGATGTTCTACAAATAATGTTATTGAACACCCCATTGTTCTGCTTGAAGCCTTTTTGATTGTGAATGCAGCAAGAGCTAAAGATTGCTCATAGGGATAGTGTCCCTTCATAACTGGATCTAAAATCTGACTGTAGTAAGCCAATGGTTTGTGTCAATGTCCTAATGTCATTTTCTGTGTGCGAACTGCTGTCATAACTTCTCAATTTGAATGAGAGAATGAGAGAATAGGTAACATTCTTCATTATAATCTGGGATCCCCAACACAGTAGCTGTACTGATTGCCTTTTCTAGATTTCAAATCCTTCAGTCATCTCATCTGTCCGTGTTATTATGCTCTTGTCCACCTGTGCTTCTTTAAGTCCCTTTAAAAGTGGTTGAATATATGTACTGTAATCGAATACCCGAGCCCTGCAGTAGTTACATAAGCCTAGAAATGGTTGCAATTCCCTCGCTGATTTAGGTGCTATGGTTTTCATGATTGCTTCTGCTCCTTCACGTGTCACTTTTCTACCTTCATGAGAGATCAACTGTCCTATGTACAAGACCTCTTCTTGACAGTATTGTAACTTCTTTGTCCACCTTGTAACCCTTCTCTGAGACTATAGTCATGAGTTTAACTGAGTCTTCTCTGCACCTGTCTTCTGTCTCACTGAACACCAAAATGTCATCCACGTACTAGATTATTGCTCTTTCGAGTTGGACGTTACCCAGGCCCATCTGGAGGACTCTGTTAAAGATCGAAGGGTACTCACAATACTCCTGGGTCAAACAAGTATGTTTCACACAGGTTTTTCTATACAAATAGGAAGTTAAATCTTGCGAGTCTTCATGAAGGGGAGTCGAAAATAATGCATTTTTAAAACTTTATATTTCTATAACTGTGAAATATTTGGCCTTAGATGGAATGTTGCACATTATTGTCACTGGATTTGGAACTAAAGGAAACTCATTGTTGACTATATTGTTTAGGGGGTGAAGTTCCTGTAGAAATATCCAAGACCCCCTTTGATTTCTTCATGGGGTACACAGCCATTTTACATGATGAATCTGATGATACAAATATGCCTTGATGTATCTTTGCATTCACTGCTTTTGCTCTCTTCCGCATTATCCTCGCTGCTATAAGCGGTGGGGAGGGGGTGCATATGTCAGATGTTGGCTTAACATAGCGTGCCGCTGCTTTTGATTCCGTTAAAGGATAAAATCCCTTCTCCTCTGTGTCTATGCTCTTATCTTCAGGAGGGAAAAGGGGGAGGCGAAGGAATTGTATTCTCCCCTTTATGATGATTAAGCATCCACTCCCTCTCGGCTGGATCTTCTTCCTCACTCTGATACATCTTCCATAATTCAAAAATGGCCAGTCTTTTCTGAAACTATTTTTCCTTTATATGTGGCATGCAAATATGTTGTCATATGCCGCAATATGGTTTTTAACAGTGAACCCTCATGAGGCCAGGGCATGAGTATCTTATTAGTCGTGCCTCAGACCCATTCGAATGATATTTCCTTATCTTTGCTATGTTTCCAGGGATGTCATTTAGGGGTCGCCAGGGGTCGCAACTGTGACCCCTGAGGTCTCCCTTGCTACCTGTGTGGTCTCCCTTGCTACCTGTGTGGTCTCCCTTGCTACCCCTGGAAAAAAATATTTTTTTTTTAAATGCAAGCTCCTGTGGCCAGCGCCATGTGGATCTTTGCTTCTGCAGTGGCTCACTTTCTTTTTCTTGTTCAGGACTCCTAAAAAAAAAAAACAGAGTTCCACAAGTCTAACACTTTCAGCAGTGACCCTAAATAAGAAAGAATAGGAATTACAAATCATTTGTCTTTCTGAAATTCTATACAATAATTGCTAGACTCATTAAAGGCTTATTTCAGGTACACTTCAGGGGGTGAGTCACTGATTTAGTCTGTTCCTAAACACCTCAACCCAGTCTTTCATCCTTCTGAGGTTGATAAATGAGTACCAACACAAGTTGGGTGATATTTTATGTATATTTGTTCTATATAAAGTGCTCAAGCGTAAGTGCTATATAATAAGACATCATTATCATTTGCCCATGGATGTCTGCATTCACGTAATTTGGTAATATGGGCCTATGCACACTGATCTGACCCATACATATGGCGATCCATTTTTGTATGAAATGTATATCACATTATAGCGATATTGTAACTATATTTTTCGTAGTGTATTAGGAACAATGCTATGTGATGCCACTTCTGTTTTATCAAGGGCTGAAAGGTCATGTAACATCGCTTCCCGTGATATCACTTATGGGTGGGGTCAAATGACATCACTTCCTTTGATGTCATCAGAGGTCAAGGGTCATGTGATGCCACTTCTGCTACCCCTGGCATTTTGGTGAAATTACATCCCTGTGCGTATCTCAGCAACGCCCTGCACAGATGTAAAAGAGGAGTGTCCCCCATGATAACGAGTTGGTTTCGACAGTTAATATTTACCATTCTTTTATTCAATTCTTTATTTTATCAAATATATCACACCGATCAATTGGTGCAGGCACTATCAATCACCGCTATTAATCCCCAAAAATATTTTAACTCATTTTTTAAAAAATCTATACAATAATGTTCTGTTTGCTCCTTCGTTTAAGCTTTCAATCCATTTTTGTTATCTCGTTCTTTTATTATTGGTATTTTAAAAGTCTCTTCTTTACTTATATATTAATTTCCATTTGAGTTTTGGACTCCTGATTGACATCAATCTCTAAGTCCAAATATTCACCAATCTCCTTAATTTTTTACTATCATTTTATATGTATTAGTCTAGACACAAGAAATGCTTTATATTAACATATTTATAGCCCCACACATGTGCACGATTTCAATTGTACTGCATACGCTTTACTTTACTATTTTTTAGTAAATGTATTTCTTCTCAAATTTACTCCACTTTGGAGTTTGATACGCACTCTTCTGCGGGCCTTGCCTCAGGAATCATTAACACCCCTTTTGGAGTCTTTACTCTAGTGCATAGCCTTCTGCCCCCTTGGAACCAGCAATCGAGGTATCTACTTCTTCTCTTTATAATCTCCCAGAAAATCCTGTTACTTTTGAACGTATTATTTCCAACACAATCCCTCCCCCTAATTTTGCAACCTTCGTTGTTGTACGTACATCCGTGTCTCAGCTCAAGTCCATCGGCATCAACTCTCCCTCAACCGACCAGTTCACCTTACGTCCACGGGGCACATGTGGGGAGCAGACAGGAATTTCATCAAAGGGGGACCTGGAAACTGTATTTTATTTCATGTGATTCTGCATGCCGATCTCCACAAGAATTTCTGTGGTCTTCAGGCTAATAGCAGGAGCAGACAAGTGTCCAGGAGTCTGGATCTGGCCTAGGACAATTAGACCGCAACCATCTGCAGCGCTACGAAAATGTGCTCTAGCACCTTGAAGTATCTCTTGTGCTAGATGGAATTACAAATAAAGATCCCAGACCAAATAACCAGGCAGACTCAAGGAATATGGCAAAGTACTACTTTATTCCCATTTAATAAAGCAGGGAGAACTGACAGGCATCAAACCGATGCAAGCACACTCACACTCTAACTTGATTACATAGAGGTCTTATACCCAAATATTAATCATCTATGGCATCATTCTATTTGGCAAATCATAAAACCTATCGAAGGAAGGGATTGGTTAGGGGCACATATCTACTTATAGAACATATAAGAATGAATACATCATTGGCTGCCCCTTATCTGTAGGACACAGCTTGATCTACCTTTAGATATGTATAGTACTGATTATAGCAGACAAAATGGCAGCATATTGGTCTATGCAACATTGAGTCTTGTCATAACCTTGGTGGCATCCCGGTTGTAATTGTGCCGGGATACCGCCAATGCTATTAGCGTTACTGCTACTCGCTCCAGCGCTATTAGTGTCAGATCCTGAGTAGTGGTAAGGCAGTAATTCCACATTTATTCTTTATTCAATAGTCCATAGGAATCTGTGGGGATTTTCTGAGCTATAGCACTGGCGGTAATAGCGCTGTAAACAAGCAGAAATCTGGAGATTCACCTCCAGCTCACAGCAGGAGGTAAATCTTCAGCTTTCCACCCAAACTCAGGATTGGGTGGAGCGGTAATGTGCCGGTTATAGCATTACCGCTGAATTTTTGCCGCTCCGCCCAAACCCTGATGAGGCCCATTGTATGTTAGTATTTACCCTTAGAACCACTGATTGGTTGGCATACTATCGCAACCTTGGACTTTCGGCTCTTTAGCAGCACACACGTGAAACGAAACCTAGGTGCTTTAAATTACATCAGATTACTCCCCGTTCCTCCATCCAATCCATCATTGCTCATCGGTCAGCCATAAGCCAACGCCTTCTGTCTGTAGTTGACCTTGTAGCCTGCTCACTATACTAGAACATTTGAGGGAGTGTTAGCACAACACTATCTTCGTCTGAGGCTCTAATGAATAGCCCTTGTCTTTAACTTCTGAGTCAGATGTGAAGAGACCACGGATTTGTCCATTTTAGCCTCTTATTTACTGCTATTTGATTCAATTAAGCGGGGTGCTGTTGCTCCTCTTGGCTTCTAGATACTTGCTCACTCTCCATTGCATAGACTTCATACACTTCTAATTGTTCAATACTTTGGCTGTTGCAGATGTTTTTTTCTTCCTTAATCTAAGAGGAATGTCTCACATTCATGGTTTAGCCGCATAACTCCCCTTGTACCTAGCAATTATTCCTTAAAATAGTATCCTTGATCATAGGCCAACTTCGATTCATCGCTGTTTTGCACACAGGCTGTTTTTCCAGCGTCTCCTGATTCTGCAGCCTTGGTCTGTCTCTGAGGTAGATTGGGTGAATTTGAGCCAGCATCCATTTTCCTATCATGGCCGTCTTTGCCACATTATATATTCCTCTATAGAAAGCTTCTATATATGTCATCTATCTTGCGTTACTGCATATTTACAGTTATTAACCAGTAAGTTACTTCACTATTCTTTATATCCATGATTACTTTAGCTTAGGTACATATTTCTCTTTGTGCTTTAGTTACATCATCACTCTTAAGTATGTTCATATTGTTTCAGCATAGGTTCATATATCGGTTCATATATCTTCTTTATGACATCACTCTGCCCTCGTCAGATTTCACTTAACACTTCATGATGTCCATAGGTGCATGCTGATATCCTTCCATGCAGCATCCTTTCACACTTTCAGTGAGAGGGTACAATCTATATGGATTTTATGAGTGCATAATGTCTCTCATCCACTCAAATCGGTATAGGCATAACATAAGGGGTCCCAGCCATACCCCTTCATCAGCTGTTCCAATATGTTGGTTGTGAGGGGGCGAGAACTAGTGAGAAAGCATTCACCTGCTCCTCTACAGTTCTGAACGGTGGCCATGGCAATTTAGGAGAAAAGGTTTAGTCCATATTTTTAAGTTTCTTTGCATTACCTTATTTTAGGGCGGAATAGCTAAGGTGTTGTCTTAATGTTGGTCTCAGTTTCATTCTTTGGTGCCAGTTAGTCCACTTTTGCTGCTGAGTGCCACCAAACAGGTGACGAACATTCAAATTAAACACAGCACTCCACTGAACTAATTATATACACCTGCATTCTGCTTAACTGCCCCTCTGCATCTGAACACACACAAAATCAATAAGCTAATTAGTGCACACTCCGCAGACATACTCTGACAGACATGGCACTAACCCCACCCCACCACCATTATCCCCGACATGCCCCCTAACACCATCTCATCCACCTTAGATGGCTGAGACAAACAAGGTGGTGCCACTGCCATAATTTACAAAAGCCACACTCTGTAAACCCACACATCACGGATATACTTCCTTTGAAGCTCTCTCACTTGCTCCCCTACATCAGACCCACATATATCCACCCTATTTACCACCCCAACACACAATGGCAACTTCCACACTGACTGGACTGACTTCACAACTAACAACCAGTTCCCCTTTCATCAATATCTACCTTGGCAATGTTAACCCTGGTAGTTCTAATTCAGGCAGCAAACCCCTACTAGCCCACATCTTCACTCCACTCACCCCTATGATATCACACAACTCATCACCTAACCTACACACAGCTGGCAACAATCTTGACTATTTGATGTTAAGTAAAATTCACGTCTGTGGAAAATCAAATCTGTATGTCGAGCACTGATCACTTTGTAATCCCCTTCACCCTCATTAGGCCACACAATACCCTCACTCCCCACCTGCCACACATCGACCCCTACACTCCCCAGGAAGACAAGCAGTGCAGAAAGCCTTATTACCACTCAAGCCACTCCCGTCTCCCCAAACACACATCCCTTCATTCTCATCAACAAGAAAACCATCACATAGGCACTTAAATCAATCCCAAAAACACAGATGCCACCACCATAAACAATGGTTCAACAGTTCCATCCTCTCTATTAAGCAGGAAACCAGATGCGTAGAAAGAGTCTGGCTAAATATCCCATACGTCGCTATCAGGACACCCATCAAAAACTACTACAACTAATACAAAACAGCCATATACAGTGCCAAAGCAGCATACATCCTCTAAGAAAACCAATCCACCACCAGTTGCGCAAAGGAAACTTTTAACATCGAGCCCCACTCTAAATCACCACCCATATCCACTTCAGAATGCAATTCCCTCATGTACTATTTCAACTATAAAATACACAACCCACTCGCATTCCAACAAATTGGACACTTTCCATCTCAGCAGAAACACCCTCACTGCCAAAACAAAACCTGCACAATTCCTCGATGACTCATGCCCACTTCAAGCCTCACCCAATTGCATCACAGTCCTCACTACACACTGGCTCAACATCAACTATGGTCTCTAATGGTACCAACTCTCCCACCCCTGCACTGAAAGACAAATCTCCCCCTAGAAAACAGAGAAAAAAATCCCTCAACCGCAGGCACCCTGAAAACTAGCCCCAAACATCTCTTTCCTGCCATACCTCTCCAGAAGCATAGAAAGCTTCATCACAACCCAACTCCAACAAAACATCATAAACAACTGCTTCCAATCTTGTTTTTGATATGGACTCTGCACCAAGACTACATTTTACATCTTCAATGACCTTCCAGCATCATTGATAAAGGGGCCACAGCCCTACTCTCACTCCTCGACCAAACCTTTCTCACTGGATAAAATTCCCAGGCACCATCTGACTGATTCAGCTCCTTCCAAAAGTGACATAACACACTGTCTCCATTCCCCCTTATCCATACATCCAGGGTCAAGCATGGTGGAAGGTCAAGCATTGGGGGAGGTCAAGCATGGGGAGAGGGTCAAGCATGAGGGTGGGTCAAGCATTGTTCCTCCCAGTGTCCACTCCTATTCAACTTCTATGTATAATCCTTCAGACAGACACTTACCAAACAACATCTATTTCCACGAATATAAGGATGAGACAAATGTACTTCCAAATGTCACCCCTTTCACAACTCCATACCCTCGTAAGAAGTCTCTCCACCATCACCATTGGTATGGCCACCTACTTCCTGAAACTCAACCCTTACAAAACATGACGACTAATCTGCACCTCCCACCCACCCCTCGTTCAGCGGGCACAAACCCGACTACATCCCTTGTATCCAAAAACTAGCCACAAACCACCTACTTATACATTTTCTTCCACACTGGTCAAACCCCTTGAAATCACCATTGACTCCCATCTTTACATCACACACCATGTAGTTTGTAGTCACCAAAACATGTATCTACAAATACACCTCCTACGGGAGATAAGAGAAAACACATACTTCCACCCACCACCCTCTCCCGCCCCAGTTACTACTCCACCGCTGTCCAAGCACTTGTTCTGTCCAGGCTGGACTATGGTATTGCTCCCCTCACGGAACTCCCTAACACACCCTTGCCCCCCCCCCTGTAAAATGTACAAAACGAAGCATGATTTTGCTTCCACCTACCACTACAAACACCACCCGAGTTCTACAGGCTCCCTGTATCCCAGAGAATTGCCTTCCATCGACTCGGCATTGTATTCAAAGCCATCCACCTCAAAACTGCATCTTACCGTCATGACAAACTGAGATCTATCACCCACACAAGCGCCAGACAGGTTAGCCAGCATCTTCTACAGATGTGTCCCTGCAAACCAACACAAAAACAGGCATTTACCATGTGGCCACCCAGAGCATTGATCACCCTACCACTTCACATCCCCGCTGCACCACTTAAGAAAGAGCCTCAAAAACATACCCTTTTGCCCACATGTAATCCAGCTCTGCCGCCCCTTGTCTCCCTAATATAGAATCTTCCTATCCTGAAAATATTTTCCAGTTTCTGTTTGACCTTTTGACCTCTGATCCTTTTGAACTTTTGAACCTTGTATGGCACTCTGAGGCCCTCTCAGTAGGGTCAGGTGTGAATAGAAATTCAGGTTGTATAAAAATGAGCTTTCCCGATTTAGGATTCTACCAATAAAATCCTTGTAAAACCCCACAAGATAAAATGTTTACTTCTCAGTGGAAACCAGAGCGAACACAATTGTGATGCCTACTTGTGAGTGCTTTGCATTTGCTCCAGTTGTTTCTGGGGAGACCTGGAGCACCAGCAATGATAAAAGGAACCTGCTGGGATCACACCCAGATTGATGGGTGTATACCAAAGTTTTTCCGGGGCACAATCAGCTTACCTGTAAAAGAGGCCTCAGTTGAGGTTATTTTTTTGTCATTGCTTCACACACCACACTTCACTCATGTGCACCACTCCCAGCAGCCCCCTTGCCATCCCCACCTCTCCACTCCTATGCTGCACACTTTGCAATTTGTCAGTGGTGGAGTTTGTTAAGTTGAGGACGCTAATGCAAGCGTCAAATGTTTTTATACACACAGGTCTGCCACTTCAACAGGTGCTACTCTCAGCAATAAAAGCACATACAATGAAACAGTAGTTTAATTTTTCTGGCAAAAAAATGGGAACATTCATGAACATATTACAACTTCTGGTTAACACTGGAAAACCACTGACGGAATTAAAATAAACACTGCAAGCAGGAAACTCCAAATCGAATTACAATCAATTTTTCAGCTCTAGGAATAGCACATGCGGCCGGTTTGACAGTGCGATTGCTAGGAGATCATTTGCACCCGCTTGATTCAGCAACGGCAGATATCCAAGAGGGAGGATGCGTTCCGTTCTCGATCTTTCACGCCAGTGGCCAATAGGGACCAATTAAAGGGCCAAAACAGGTAGGGATTCTTCTTTATTGCAAAAAGAATGGGAACGCATTAGTGCTATTTTTTGATTTCTTAAATCACAAATTCAAACGTAACTGGTCTAAAAGCTATCTTAGTGAAGGCAGGCCGCTCGTTGAGTGCCCGGTTGACCGGGGTAGAGAGTGTATCAGCTAAGTTTGGTCTCGTGGTTCAGGAGATCTATAACTAGCACAAATGGCGTTACTATTGCTTTGAAAATAATTATGCATGCTTAAGTGTGTCGCCATTTATTTGGCGCCAATAGAACATCTTTTAGAACTTGTTTTTAATTTAGGAAAATAGTCCGTTCTCTGCATTACCTTTAGCTTCTGTTTCGCCTCTGAATACCTTTGGCAGCTGATTTTAGAAACTTTTATTTAGCTATGTAAGTAATAACAGTATCTGCAAAGTCTGTTGGAAGATTTGTGGCTGACTTAATAATTTTGGGAACTATTTGCAGCATTGGAACCCTTTTAGATCAGATTTACTGAGCAAAAATAGAGCCTGTCTTGGCCTGTGCTTCTTCCCCCTGCAAGATGAGACAAAGCAGCTTGGTTCCACCTGCTGCAAGGTAAGTCCTGCTGATTCTACCACATAAAATTTGGAACATCCTCTCTGTTCCAAGATGTCCGCCATTGACCCCGACACCTCCCACCTACCTGCAGACCTTCCTGAGGTCCTGCACCTCTGCCCGCACCAATTGGCTGCTCACCAACTACCATGACCACTTCCTGAGCATAACAGGCAGGTGAAGCCGACCCCCACAGAAGGCCCACAACAAAGGCTGGATCCTCTCTTGTCCGAGCATTGAGGGACCATACCAGTCCTGGTCTACTTCTCAAGATCTCCCCATCTCAGCCATACCAGCCTTCACTGTCTCCTTGCTGCACTCTGCATTACTTCTCCCAAGGAAGCCAACTCTCCACAGCTGCAAACCCCTCTTTACACCCACAACTGCTGCACTCACAACCATGCCACCTCCCACTAGCTTCCTCTCTCCTCTCATGCAATTTGCCTCCCCGTCTCCCCACACCAGTAGCCTGCCCCTTTCCAGATATACATGCTTTCTCCATCCCATCCAAAGCAACACCAAATACTGATGCCCCCTCAAGACTCACTCACTTATCTTCCCATACCCATGCACCAGATACCCCCTCCTGCTTCCCCCTGCACGTCATGACAGAAACTCTCGGCTATGTGCCCGCACAAAACCTACCACACACAGCAACACCGACTCTCACCCTCCCACACGGCCCTGACAAACAGAGCGGCCCCCAGCATTAGCCTGGCTACCTCCTCACCCCCTCCACCCTCAACTGAGCTACGATCAATGCATGATCACTCCCGGCACATGCACTCAACAACTGTGACATTATCATCACCAACAACATCTACATACTTGCCATTACTGAAACCTGGCTCCATGCTGCCACTGGACCAGCCTTATCCCTAGCCTTACCCACCGGATACCCCATACACCATAGCGATAGACTTACTGGTAAAGGCGGTGGGGTAGCAATTATCCATAAAGATGCTATCCCTGTCAAAGCCACCACCACCGACACACCTCTGAACTATGATCTGCTCTTTACTAAACTCTCACCTACCTCTACCATATCCATTCACTTCCTCTATCACCCACCTGGACCCACCTACACTTTCAAAGAGGACATACTTCAGCTCATCACTCCCAGTCTCAAACCTATCAGCAAACTTCTACTACTTGGAGGCATGAACCTTGGCTTTGTAAGTGATTTTAACCCAGCACTCCAGCTAAGTCAATGCCTAGTATGGGATGCCCAATGGAAACCCTTATTTATATATTTTTATGTCAAAGTTCTTTTAATTCTGGATGATGTACCCTTATATAACGCCCCTCTCTTTGAATCCCCCGGTCTCACTGAACCAAGAAATAGGTTTCTTTTGCAAATTGAAAGATTTATTTGAAGAATTGAACAATATTTAGATTACACTTTTATTAATATGAATAATATCTGAATATCCCACTTACGAATATGAACAATGATCAGCAATGGGTAATATTACAATATCAATAATCTCTTTAATCAGTTAGGAGTAGGGATGGAAAAATAATATAGCAGAGAATACTTTGTATGGGTTCAAGAATTTGCAATGATAGGAAGGAATGCAACACAGAAATAAAACTTGATATGACTTCAATCAAAAGACAATATAATCACTCCTTCCCCTGTTATCACTCACCCCCCCCCCCAGTATGCAATATGAAGAGGTGGAAGAGAGCACACAGGTTTTCAGGAATAACAATCAATAAAGCAGTTCAGTCCCGATTCCCCCAGCAAGCTTAGACAGAACAGGTATGATTTTAAAACAGGTCAATTGCTTCTAAATGTGATTTGCAATGAATGGGGAAAATGCTAAAAATGATTTTAATTTGCTAAATAAGATTCAGAACTAGTGAGAGCGGGTTGGGATAGCTTCAAGTCAACACTAGCAATGATTGTAGAATGATTAGCAGATGGAAAACGAAATTCAGAAGTTGAAAACAAGAAATAGCTATTTTTACATGAAGTGAAATTGAGCCAAATTGCAAATTTGTTGGCAACTTTTCTGCGTGCAGGAAACGCTTCAAAAGGACACTTAGATTTATTCTCTAGGACGTATGGTTCAAAAGTTATAGAGGTTTTTGTGAAGGTAGATTTTTCAGAAACAGAGTCAAGATTTCAAAATGAAAGATGCGCTTTAAAGATTATGAACCAAGATGGACTTATACTAAGGGGCTATGAAAGTACAAGATACCCAACGGGACAACCACCAGACCAGGGCGCCTTCCGCTCTGATTGCTGTGCGCCAGGACACTTGACTTTCTTCAGAAAATATCAGCGCACAGATGATTATCGCTACAATTATCACAGACTATATAATGAGAAGAATTCAGGATGGACACAAGATTCTATAATGCAGTTCTGGATAGGTTAAAATGGATTGAATATGATTACTTTAAACTAAGAGATGACTATGGACAGTTCTAGACTAAATACTCACTCCTATGGCTTTGGAATGGAATGGGCCTGTCAAAGATCTGGTCAAGGGTTTGGACTTCACTCGCCACCGGACAGGATTCAGGGCACCTGGACTCTGCTCTCAGTAAGGCACTCTGGTCTGCGCAGCCTCTTGGACTGGATCTGACGAATTCTGGGTTACATCTCTGCTCTACGGGTCTTGAGCTTGGATCTAGCAGAGGGTTCTTAGCTAGAACAGCAAAACAGCTCAGGCAGGCTGTTGGATTTTATGGTACCCCTTGGAAGTTTAGGGGTTAGAATCAGGTTGCTTAAGATTCTAAAGGCCTGCTGAGAAAAGTTCAGCTTTTGGGTTAGGCCTCTCTGCTTCAAAGTTCTAGAGTCTGGTACTGGAGTCTATGTCTGGATCTTTGTCTGGAGTCTGGATCTTCCTGCAGGGTGCTTCGCCAAGGAATCAGTTGAGGAGTGGAAAGTGTGTGTCTCTGGGTCCTCAACAGTCCCTATTTATCCATTTGCAAAGTGGGTGGGGAGGCTGATTATCTATGCCCAACCCTCTAAGGATCTGATAGGTCAGAGGATTTCCCCTCTCCTGATTTGAGAAAGGAGCAGTGTGTCATCATGAGTCAGAGTGACACTGCGTTTATGATCCAAAAGAAATCTCTCCCCTTTACTTTTACATAGAAACTCTATTTTTCCCAAAAAACATATTTCCAAGATACACAAGTTGTTCATAATAGATAATTACATGACAGATTGCCTAAGGTACATTTTTGTCCAACTCTCATTTTCCTACGAGCTATGGTTCATAAATGACAACTTTTTTGCGCTTTTGGTGGGTTTCTCAATGTTAGTTCTGCACCAATTTTTATACTTGCATGCACATCCCATCTGGGCACATTCCTGTAATTTTTCATGTTACTAACATAAACACCAAGGCTACAGCTTAGTCTTAAACTGTGAGTGTATTTTCCATTTGAACAATCTCTAAGTTTCATATTTTTGTCAGTTCAGTACACTTTGCTATAAGCATTTTTATAAAACATACATTTACTTCCACTTCAATCCACATTTTCAGTCTGGCCCGCCTCCAAAGCTGGGCTGAGTCAGAGGGTCAAATGGCTTGCCTTCCTGCCAGAGCAGCTGTGGTCATTCACACCCGAATTGGCATTTTCTATTCAGTCCTTTTGGTGCTGGTGTGAGTTTCTCAGGGGAAGAAGGCCTCTTGGAAGTTTTAACAGAATCAGGTTAACTTCTGGTCAATTGTAACATAGTTCCTTTTGAAAAAAAATACATTTATAAATGTAAAATAAGCAAACCCATCTTTACTTCCAGTCCTTTTTCAAGATGAAAAACAATGTGTGGCACTCTTATATGGCATTTTTATGGAAATGTCTTCTTTGGCATAGTTTGAGTTCAATGTTCAACTTTACACATGATAAGTTTTAAATCGCCGGCTTCTGATAGAGGTGAGTAACGGTACTACACCCATTTTTGACAGATTTCTTCCAGCTCAACCATCCTCAAAAGTGGACTTTGTTCAGATAATATATACTTCTGTGGACATTGTATTTATGTGGATTCTCGAAGTAGAATGATGTTCAGCACCCAACAAGGAGGTTGGATCTTTTTGTGCGGTTTGTGAGACATGATTTTTGCAATTTTGACAACCAATAAAAATTGATTTTTAAAACAGCTCTGTGTTTCTCTTGCAATGATTTTGCTCTGTGGGTAGCCAAGT
Source organism: Ambystoma mexicanum (assembly GCF_040938575.1). Lineage (NCBI taxonomy): Eukaryota > Metazoa > Chordata > Amphibia > Caudata > Ambystomatidae > Ambystoma > Ambystoma mexicanum. The sequence goes on along the minus strand of NC_090929.1, from coordinate 693,324,839 downwards.
GATGGGCTTTGGCAGTGGTCTCCTGTGTTACCACTAACATAGGCAAAAGTGGATGGCGGCCTATTTTTCAGATTTTTACTGCGCACTTTCTGGTGATGTTTAGCGAGCAGCATGCTTTCCGGCGGCCATTCTGATGTTTCTGCTGCAAGCAATGCACAGTAATGTTGCAGGGCCTGGACTAGTGGGTTGAAACATCCCACAGCTTTATCGACCCCACTGACACCAATGCCACCTCCTTGGCCAACACCCTTCATCACATCGGTGGCACACAACTAGTTTTGACACATCCTAGGCCTTACTCTAAATTGGATTGTTGATTTTAACTGCAACATTCAACTTGAATCTAACACTCCCTTCCCTTGGTCGGACCACAACATTATCTCATTCTCCATCACCACCTCACAGCAGCACACTGCCTCTCCTTCCCCTCTCCCTCACACCTTGTCACGATGAACATGTAACCTCACCAAAGAATGTTTCGTTCTTTACTCGCCAATATCACCTATCCAGTCACCACCAACACAGCTCCCATCATCCTTGTCAACTCCTATAACGATTTAATAGCCCAAGCAGTTGGCACTCTTGCTCCCCTCAAACTAAGCAAGCCCAAAGCTACCACCCACAAGAACTCATGGTTCACCCTGGACCTTGCAGCTATCGTGCTAATATGTGAGCCAGCGAAGTGGCATGGCGACGCAACCCAAATACCTCTACTAAATCTCATCTCACCACCATTGCCAGGGAATATAAACGTGCAATTCACACTGACAGAGCCTCCAACTTCAACATGAGAATCTCTAACATGAAATCAAACTCACAAGTGCTCATTACTATCCTGCGAGAACTCGAGAATCCCACTACACCACCATCAACAACGCTTGGTGCAGTAAAATCCAAAACGCACTATCAGAAAAAATTGCCCTACTTCAAGATTAAATCATTGCCAAGCAACAGACCATTCTTGCCAAAACCCATCTCGCTCAACTACCCTCCCTACCACCTTTATTCCCACCATTTAACTACCATCCATCACAGAAATTGACGTGACCAAAATAATCAAAGGTCTCAAACACTCCAACTGCAAAGGTGACACCTTATCAGGACTGCACTGACACCCTCCTGACACTCTTGACCATCATCATAAACTAATCCTTCAAATCCTGCACTGTACCAGCCCCACTCAAAGGATCTTGTTTTGCCTTCCTTTTGAAAATCCGTCTCTTGACCCTGCTGTCCCTATCAACTACCACCCAATCTCTAGAGTACCATTCCTGCTAAACATTCTAGACAGAGCAACATACCTCAAGGCCCAATCTTATATCGAACAGCATCACATACTCCACTCCCATCAATCTAGTTTCTGCCTCTGCCATGGCACTGAATCTGCCCTACGTGATCTCACGAACCAGACAAAGTTGCCCTCTTCCTTCTATTGGACCTCTCAGCTGCTTTCGACCTAGTTGACTACAACACACTCTGCCATCACCTTAGCACAGCCGCAAGTTTCTCCCCCCTTGCCACCAAATGGGTCACCTCCTTTCTAGCCAACAGATCCTCTGAGGTCTACATCAGCAACTCTTCCTTCCCCTACTCCTGTCTCCTGAGGTGGGCCTCAAGGATCTTGTGTCTCTCCTACCCTTTTCAACATTTTCAGCCAACCGTTCTTTGACCACTTTGTCTCCAGGGTATCTCCTACACTGACTACGCTGATGACACCCAGATCCTTTTACCCCTCTCCGGTACCTATATAGAAGATCCCACCAATCTCAATTCCATTTACAAGACCATGCAGGGCTGGATGGCATCCCACAGAGCCTCTATTTGAATGATGATAAAACAGAAATCCTGATTGTCGGCAGTCACACCACACTCTCCAAACTGGACCAGCCTACCACTCATTCCTGATTGACGGGACCACTATCTCTGTATCCCCAGTCACCAAAACACTAGGGGTCCGATTCATCGAATTCTTTGCAGGGAAAATAGGGACTATGCAGGCCATTCTGCACACAAAATCCCCTTTCGTCGATTCACAGAATCGACTTTGCAGGATTTTCCTGGTCCATGCATGGACTACTCGCTGGTCCGGCACGTCTCTGCGTGCAGTCGAGCGCATTGCACAAGCCTCCTTGCAGAGCATGGGTGTGGCCTGCGCAGAGACAAAAATAGGGGGCAGAATATGCATATACCCGATTATCGACACAGAATGAAGAATAATGTGGGCGTTTTGAGGGATGGGACACACAAAGCAATGGCACTTCCAAACCACTGCAAACTCAACTAAATTCATGGATTCCAACGGGCAACCTGAGGTCAGCAAAAGTCAAATGCAAACCCTGTGATCCAACCGCCACATGATAGAAGGCATAAAGTTCAATGTGCAAGGGATCCAATACTATAAAGCACGCAATGCACACCATACTAATGTTGCATGGCCACAATGAATGCTGCAATAGTGGGAGCCATCGTACATCCACACAGATGGAGGAGGAGGATGCCCAAGCCCCTGGATTTCTGCTATGTGCAACACACTGTTTGGGATGCCTGATGACCAGGTATATGCCAGGTACTGGTTTCCACACCATACCATCCTAGACCTTGTCAAGGAGTGGGAAGAAGACCCAGCATCACTCACCATCTGCTCCAAGGTCCTTACCCCCCTTGAAAAGGTGCTAACAGCACTACACTTTATTGCCACTGGCTCTTTCCAGCGTACCACTGCCATAGTTGGTGGGACATCACAGGCTAGACAATCCTACTGTCTCCACCAGGTTTTGGCCTGCATCACATCATGTGCATATTGGTGTAGGAAAGGCAGAGAGTGTGCCAGGATTTATATGAGGTTGCACACTTTCAACATGTACTTGGATCCATAAACTTTATACATGTTGCGCTACACCCCCTCACCCCCCCTGAATGACCAAGCACACATACTGCAATTGCAAGCACTGGCATTCCATCAATGTGCAGGTCGTCTGTGAAGCAAATGGAGTGATCATGCAAGTCAATGCCAATTTTCCTGGCAGCATGCATGACAGCTACATTTACCACCAATCAACATTCCATCATGCCCTAGCATCAGGAAAATATGGCAGCACCTGGCTCATTGGTGAGTATGAACTGGCACTAACATGCATGCATGCATACACATCACACACTGAACAACAGACCATGAAAATAAGTGCAAATAACATGTAAACCTTTTCAGGGAACAGTCCCTACACGTAGTCACCGTTCATGATGATCCTATACAGGAATCCTGCCACACCAGCTGAGGTAAGATATAATGCTGCAGATGTGGTCACAAGGAAAATACTGGAGCACACGGTCCGGGTGCCAAAGTCACGTTTCCGCTCCCTAGACCACTCTGGTGGGGTTTTGCTATGTGCCACACTAGGAGTCTACCAAATCATTGTTTCAGCATGTGTACTTCACAATGTAGCCACAGTTGATATGCAGGAGTAACATCGCCCTCAGCCACATGCACCGCCCTTGCCCTTTGTTGGCCAAAGGACACAGGGAGAGGCTGCACGCAACCAGCTGGTGCAAACATATTGTACCTGAAAGCCTGCTCCTCCGGAGCATACACATTGAGGCAACAGCCCTGGTGTCATTCAATGATGAATTGGGGCACATCCTCCGTGCCCATAACAATACCCTGTGAATGTGTGTCTGGGATAGGCAAACTGTGTGTGTCCACTAGACATAATATAACATGCACCAAACACCAGCACAGTCATTGCAAATGGAAACAACAAAATGTATTTTGATGTTGGGAAGCACGTTCAGATCCCAGCCCCTCCCAAATGATTCACATTGTAAGATGAACACTAACATTTGGGCAATGCACAGGGCTGGGGATAGGGGGAGGGGAGAATCATATGGGTAGGGGTGTCTGGCGGGAGACACGTTTAATGCATAAGCACATCTATATTCAAGTTAAAAGAACCACTTGCTTTGCAGATGTTTCACCTAGAATAACATTGTATGCGCATGATATAGAGAACATCTGTATTTTACAGTAGACCTCAATCTTTGCAGGCTGTGTAAGAAACACAGAACAAGGAGCCCCCTTCTCTTGCTTGATATCACATCACAACCCCCAGGCAAAGTAGTGAACACGCATGTACACACACGTACCAATATATCAAGTTACAACATTTTACAATTAGACAATAATGCAAGCAGTCAAATGGGAGTAGGGCCGTGGCCGATTGTGAATGCCATACCCATGGGAGCCAGGGCAGAGGTCTTGAGCTGCCAGAACATGAGATGAGATATAGGATACCAGCACCGCCATGACAATTGTCATCAAATTTGAATCACCAGACGCCCAGGGATAAAGATCATAAATCCACCATGAATCAGATGGATCTGTGGGATATGCAGGAACCCCAAGCCAACCCCTTGGGAGGAACACCTGACAAAGGGGGCAACATAGAACAACAAGGTCGTCATTTGTACCAGGGAGAGCAAATGGCAATGTCAAAATGAATGCTGCAGGGGTGGGGGGAGGGCTGATGGGGCTGCCTGCGTATCTGGGAAGAGAAAACAGTCACCTTGTTTTCATGGACCAGCTGACCTTGAATTTTCCTACTGAGCCCATGCTGATGGCCAGGTGCACGTCATGTGGTTAGACCCCAAGATAGGCTGAAGTAATGGAAAGCCTAACCAAACATATCACAGTGACCCAAGGTGAAGATATCATGACCCATGTGTGAAGAAGTTGGAGGAGAAGATGACACAGTCAATGGAAGACTGGACAACATGTGAATAAATGCATGTAAATAGGTGGTAGTCAATGAGGGAGGTGGCTGAACACTTTACATGAAATGCATCACACATGATGACTTATATGGTCATAACATACTGCTTGTTTTGAATAAGACAAAGAGTTCTGTGGCAGTGGACTAATAACGCCAGAAACACATGTATTCCCAGTAAACTCCAGGACCAGAAGAAAAAAAAACAATGAGGGAGAACAATCATCCAATTCCCCCGGCAACGTGCCGTCACTGCCATGATTCAACTCCAGGCCCACCGGAGAAAATCAACAATAAACACCCCACCCCTTCAACCCTGGTGGAGGGGCCAACCCGCACTCGGAAGACACAAACACCACCTGTTGTCCAACAGGTCCGGCATCGTTCTGGAGACAACAGCACATCCCGAGGAATGGACAGACTGGGGTATGCAAAGGGCCCCAAACCCACAGCAGCCCATTACTTTAGCCTGGGCCTGCAGACAACGGGCAGTGATGCCTCACACACACCGGCTACGATACCCGGAAAAAACATGGGGAGGCTCTATCCAAGCACACTGGAGCCCAAGCCCAGCAGGGGAACTGGGAGCACGCCACACCTGAAGGAAGCCAAGGCCCTGCCACACAGCCCCACCAAGGGACCAGCAAACATTGCTGCCAGGTGCCCCGCACCGGCAACAGTCCAACCTGCCAGAGGCAGGACAAATTTAACTGGATGCCATGGTTGAAGGGGAGGAGTTATAGGAAATAAAAGAAATAGAAGAAGGTCCTGTGTCGAAGGCAGGGGCCTCATGAGGAAAATACTGGGAAGTGGAAGAGTGGACATGGAGGTAATGCCATGTATCCGTGGCTTACAGCTCACAGTGTTCAAAGTCACGATGTCAGATGCATGGGTGTCCTGCCATTTTGTGTCTGTCTGCCCTTTAATGCACATGTGCATGGTTGTCAGGACACAAATAATTCAAAATATCAATATCTGTCCATGTGCATATTTCAAAAAAAGGTAGCAGGCGCTCCTCTCCAGAAAGAACAAGGGGTGATAACCTGTTCTGAGGTGAGAGTTTGCAGCACATGCTTTTTTCTCACTGTACCTTTCACAGATGGGAAATATCCATTTGCATATCAGTCTTTGTCCCACTCACATGGGCAGTCCAGCACCAAAATGCTATGGCAATTCCTCTCTGAACAAGAGTACCAACAGCAACCCCATACACGTGTTTCAGCCTTGTTGGGCCTCATCAGTGAGGTGAAGCTATGCCTCTCTACCGGTACTCTTGTTCAGAGAGGAATTGCCATAGCATTTCGGTGCTGGACTGCCCATGTGGGCAGGACAAAGGCTGATATGCAAATGGAGAGGAGCGCCTGCTACCTTTTTTGAAATATATGCAAGGAACTTGGGGTTGGTCACCCTGAGTTACCTGGGGGCAACCATACGTGGACTCCCTGCTCACTGTGCTCAGAGAGGCACAGTTTCACCTCACTGATGAGGCCCAACAAGGCTAAAACACGTGTATGGGGTTGCTGTAGGTACTCTTGTTCAGAGAGGAACTGCCATAGCATTTACCATAGTTGCCATAGTGCAGGTAACAATGGGTTGATGGACTTTTTCCACTTATGTGCTTTATGCCTGATTTGGTACCATGGCTGGTGACATACCATGTCCCATGTTGTTACAGTGATCCTAATTCATCCTGTGACTGCACTGCATGTGACGTCTGCCCTGCACCTTTTCTCCTCCCTAGCCTCCATACCCTCCATACCCTCTGCTAGGCACTGGCCCTCCTTTCACAAATGTGGAGGTACAGTTTCCGATGGAGCTGATGAGGGAATCACATCTAGCCATCTCTGTTGGCAGGTAAGTAGGAGCACAGTCTCTCGTGTTGTATCTGTATTAGTTATCACCATGACATTTGCATGCATTCTCACAGATTTATTTTATGGGGTGTAATGTTTGAGTCACGGCAAGAGTCAGATGTGTGTTTGTCCACATGTGGCACATCGTCCACTCCACCCACCTTCTGTTCATCTGCTGTCCCTGTAGGTGTTGCCAATGTACCCTGTGATCCACGCACACTTGCTGGTACAGTCACATGCAGGGTGTATGGTCTGTTGGAGGGTGATGGTAGAGCTGTGTATTGTCCTCATGTCCATTTACATTGGTATCCAACAGGGGTGGGGGATGTGCAGGGTTGTGGTTGGAGACACTTATTTGCATGGATGTTGCAGACAAGGGTCTCTTTTTGGTTAACATGGCATGGTGGGTTCTGCATTTTGTTTCTGTGATGTAAAGCTGAGGATTGACCTATAACAGATGGCCTTTGTTTTCCAGTCAACCCGTCTCCATCACCCACTTTTGTCCCCCCCTTCCCCTGACATGTGCTAGTTTAACACCTTTGTAACTTCCAGGCTCTCTTACCATTCAGCTTTGTATTCATGTGTTTTTGTGTCTGTCTTCCTCTTTTGCCCACCTTCTCTCTGCCCTCCCCCACTGTATTGTCCCACATGTCTCTCCTCATCCACCTACCAGCCAGTCTCCTCTTTGCACCACGATTCCCCTACTATTCCTCTCTCTCACTGCACTCCACTGCTATACATCGCTCAGTGTCCTGTCATGCTCTTGCCCTCTTTCATCCTTCTCATCAGCTACCACGCTTGTACTTCCACTCCCGAGACCATCGTCTCCTCACTTGGAGTCCTTTTACATCCCCTGCATCCATTGATGAGCCTAATGTACACGTTGTCAATCTGGAAAAGTGAATACCCTTCATTTGAATGACAGACGTAACTTGATGGCCGAAGGCCAACCGTCTTATGCACAGAATTATAGAAATAAAGACTGCTATGCTTGTCGAACAAGCGGCCATTTTAAACGTAGCAATAATCGCCATTTTGCTTGTTAACCATTGCTCATTGCTTTCTGTCTAAAACTGCTTTGCAGCTTGCAATTCTTGTGAATTCTGCTTACTCTGCTCAACTGTTAACATTGTTGTCTGAATATGAAAGGGCAAGGTCGCGGGACTGAGGAGTTTGTTGAAACTCCTCATGAGTAGCCCAGAAAGGAATGCCCACGCTCCCTCTCTGTAGCCTTGAGGGAGAGCTGCAGGGCATTTAATCATTTCACAGCTGCCAGCCAGTCTCGTACTGTGGTAGAATATGTTAGAATAAAGCAGCTAAAGCCTTGAATTATGCTCTTCTTACGGTCCCCCTTTGCAAAACCCTTTAGAGAGTGTCAGCTCCCAGGACACGAATAGTACTTCATAGATCGCAAAGCTTGGAATGTGACCCTTCCCCCCGTGTGCAGCTTGCTTCCAAGAACAGAACCACTGTGTTCTGTTCAACAACTAGAAGATGCCTCTGCACTTTCTAATTGCACATTGTTACTAGAATAGACATCAAAAGTGTCATAATTGTCATACCCGTCGGAAATGTCCATCGTCATCCCGAGTTCAAAGAAATTTAATAAAGGGGGGGTGTTAAACATGACACAGCTGATTGTATGATGTGTATTTTGTATATATGTAACTGATGTACGTAATTCGCTCTCTTGCATCCCTCGAGGTCTAGAAAATTCACGTTGCGGGGCGTGAGACCACACTTGGCCATTTGAGACTATTTTTGCTTGCAATAAACCCTAGCATTGGGAATTTGAACCTCGTGTCTGGCGCATCCTTTTGTGTATGGTTATTGCCTTGTTTCCATATCACGAGGGACCCCTAGGGGCCCCTTTCAAGATGGTGCCCGAATAGGGACCTTTCCCCACTTGCCCCATCGTATACGTTGTAACGGAGTAAAGGCGGAAGAACGGCGAGGACGGGACGATCGAGCCGGGATCAAGAGGTGTACGGGGCGCCCTGTAGAAGTGAGGAGAGATTCCTTCGCAGATCTGCACACATCTGATCCCTGATCGATGTACCGGGCCAGAGGGCAAAGGAGGCGAGGGTCCTGATACGAGGCAGAGGCCAGAGAAGCTCAGACACGACATTGGGAGAGGTTGCGTCAGGACAGGCGACTTGTTTTATCAGGTGAGTCATTCCCTGATTCAAACGAAAACCTGATTTTTGGTAGAGTGTTGATTTTGCAAATTCAAACGTCCAGTTAAAGGTTAGTTAACCAAAGGGGAGGTTAAAAACATGCCTAGAGTACTGTCCACTTTAGCGGGGCTTTTCCGCTGCGGTAGACAGTCCTTGGAAAATGGCCAAAGTGCACCGCCTGGGGGAACGCCGGCTTATGACATGTATGCAAAATATGGTGTGGGTGCGATAATATTTTGTGAAATTTGGCATAGGCAATCTAGAAAGCAACAGGACCATCAGTGGCCGATAAATGGTAGTTTTGAGATTGCGAGGATAGATAACCTAGAAAGGGTGTTGATAAGGAAAAAAACGCGACCCGCAGCTTTTGAGACTATCAAAGATTGGAGGAGGGAAGCAATGATCCGATTTAGGAGTAGAGAGAAGCATGCGCGTAGGCACAAATAGAAGCTTGAGGTAGCAGAAGAAAAGGTGGAGGAGGAGTGGAAGGCAAGTCTAAGACGGGAAGGGAGACGTGAGCAAATGAACATAGAAGGAATATACCCGCAGCAGGAACTACACATAGCAGACGAGTTAATGGAACATGTGCTAACTAATACGGGTCGAGGCCCAAAACCAGGATCGAAACCAAACACGCCAGTAGTGACTGCGCAGGCCCAACCAGTAGCTCTCATATCCCCTCCCAAAGCCCAAGCACTTCCCCTCACGCAAGCATTAACCCACGCCCCAACCACAGCTCGAGCCCTCCCACAAGTGCAGACCGCAGACGCACAATTTCCCAGCACCCAGGAAGGCCCTTCACTTGTCCCATCCGCACCTCCCGCTCCAGAAACAGATTCAGCACCATCCGTCCCTCCCGAAGTCGAAATTGAGACCGGGGAGGCGAGAGGTGGGGCTGAAGGAACAGGATTTGGACGGGTAACTCGCAGCGCGATCAGCAAAGAAAGAAAGATTGAATTACAGCAAGAGGCAGAAATGTACATAGAAGGAAATGATGGGACGACAGCATTGGCCTCATTATATGGGTACCGAAGAAGCAACGAGAGACAGGTAGTGTTGGAATGCATGGGGGAATTTTTCGTGGGAGAATGGAAAAAGATACTTGGGAATTTACCGCCACAACGATTGTTGGATTTGAATAAGTTAGCACGCAGTGAGTAAAGAGATGAGGATGTAAGAAAACATGTGTACAAACTCATTGAACTGAAAAATGAAATGGAAGATAGGTATGCTGAAATGTTTGCTACACCTGAATATAGTCAGGAGTGTATTAAGAAAGGTAGGAAGGAGGCGTCGAGGCTGTACATGCAAAAATCGTGGCCGACAGTTTTTCCAAGTGGTGCAAAGCATTTGCCGGCACCGGGACAAATGGGTGATAAACAAAGATTGCAGGCATGGGTGGGGGAAACAATGCGATGGATGTCAAACAAAAGAACATCAGTGAAGGAAGTAAGTGAGATATGTAATGGGTACCCATTGGAGATGAGAAAAGAAGCGATGCGAACGATAGTAGGAGTGTTACTGCAGCAGGTCATTGGATACAATAGAGGTAGAGGAAATGCACAAGGCAGGGGAAATTTGAATAAAATGCACGGGGTGTCATTGGGATTAAATCAATGTGCGTACTGTAAAGAGGAAGGACACTGGCGAGCGCAATGCCCGCACCTACAGAATAGAGGTGGGTTTGGCCAGAGAAGGCATCAGGGGTCAAATGGCCGAAGCAGAAATAGCATGCAGCAGCAACAGGGATATACCATTGGAGGTAATCAAAACCAATCCTATGGTCAAAACCAAGCTCAACAGAACCAGGCATTGAACCAAAGTGTTCCGAACCAAAACAGGGCGGGCAGGGCCAACAGAGAAATTATCAGAGTGGAGGACACCGAGGGGGAAATGGGAATATTTTTGATACACAGCCAAACACGTATTATAGCAGCAGCAGTGACTACATGTCGGACGATGTGTTATTTTCGCAATAGGACAGCCCACGGCAGGGGTCGGAAGCAGTGTCTATTCCCGTGAATCAGAGAGGACCCTACGTAGAAATGAGTCGGGAATAAGGAGCACCGTTTCCTTGTAGATACAGGGGCACAGAAGTGTTCAATAGACCACCACTTGGTTCCGGAGATCCCACTGTCGGGGCAAAAGAATGTTTCTGTAGGGTTCGCAGGTACACCAGTAATTAACCCCATGTCCGAAGCTGTCCCAATTACAATAGGACCATTTATGGAACAGTGTCCATTTCTTCTGACAGAAAATTTTGGGGGAGAACTTGCTAGGATTAAATTTGTTGAGAAATTTGGGGGCAGTTATACATTGTACGGCAGATGGGGTGTCCCTCACGATTTGGCCTCACGATGCACCGGTGACGGAATTTATGTCAAAAGCGTTACCAGAAGAGCTAAGTAGAGTACCAACCTGTCTGTGAGCAATGCATGATAACGATGTAGGATGCTTGAAAATAGAGCCAGCAAAAATAACTTTGAAAGATGGTGTTACATTACCACGAATTCCCCAGTAAAAATTTCTGTTGAAGGTGAGAAGGGATTAAAGAGTATTGTTACTGACCTGGTGAGATTGGGGGTAGTTGAAGAAATTGCAGGTAGCACGTGCTACAGCCTGATTCTTCCAGTTTACAAGAAAAGAGGCAATGAAGTACCATATTGTTTCATAATTGATCTGCGCGCATTGAACAAAGTGGTAGACCCACAATTCCCTTTGGTCCCAGATGTCACAACAATACTGACAATGATACCGGCCACTGCAGAATACTTTAATGTAGTTGATTTGAAGAACGCGTCCTTTAGCATTCCAGTGGATAAAAGCAGTAGATATCTGTTTGCGTTCACTCTAGGAGGTCGATCATTCACATTCACACGCATTCCACAAGGATACACAGAAAGCCCAAGCATTTACAGCAGAGCGCTATAAGAGCAGCAGTACTATATTACTATTGACACACCTAGCGACCCATGGTCACAAGGCGAGTTTGAAGAAATTCCAGTATAATCAAAAGGAGGTGTCCTATTTGGGTTACCTACTTTCGAAAGAAGGGAGAAGATTAACACCAGAATGCATAGAAAGTATTTCTAGTATGCCTATTCCAAAAACTCAAAATGCAGTGAGAGCTGTAATAGGCAGGGCTTCTTATTGTCGGCAGTGGATCAGTAATGTTGCGTTGATTGTGAAGCCGATGATAAAATTAACTAAAAAGGATGCAGTGATGCCTTTACAGTGGGATGAGGAAAGTCAGAAAGCGTTTGAGCAATTGAATGCGGCATTGTGTGCTGCGCCAGTTTTAGGCACTCCTAACTATAAAAGATCTTTAGACTATTTGTGAGCGAGAGTGAAGGATGTGCATTGGCGGTTTTGACACAGGAACAAGGTGGAAGAAATAGGCCGTGCGGCTATTATTCTTCCACGCTGGACCCTGTAGCGCACGCACTACCACGATGTTTGCGATCTGTTGCAGCGGCGGCTGCCACAGTGAAACAAACGGAAGGAATGGTATTGGGGCATACTTTAATTCTGATGGTGCCACATGCCATAGACGTTCTATTAAACAGAACACAGACGCAACACCTCACCTCTGCTAGACTAACAAGATATGAGCTCATCTTGTTTGCACTCCACATCCAAATTATGAGGTGTAGCGCATTGAATCCTGCAGAATTAATGCCACTGCGGATAGCAGAAATTGGTGACAACGAATCACCACCCCATGATTGTTTAATGGTCACTGAAGAAGAAACAAAGGGAAGAGTTGACTTGAGCGACATCCCACAGAAAGAGCCAGATGGGGAGTTGTTTTGTGACGGCTCTTGTTTTAAATTACCTGATGGCACATCAACGGCCGCATATGCAATTACTACCCTAGAGAGTGGTGTAGAAAGCAGAAGAATCCCCTACAATTCGGCACAAACGGCAGAAATAATAGCACTGACCCGAGCCTGTGAACTCTCTGAGAATTTGAACGTGAATATTTATACTGACAGCCAGTACGCCTTTGGCGTGGTTCATAACTTTGGCCGACTCTGGGCTGAGAGGGGTCTCTTGACATCACATGGGGCCAGGATTCAGCATGGGCCTTTGATTGTACGATTGTTGTCTGCACTCACGTTTCCAAAGCGCTTAGCAATAGTGAAATGCGAGGCGCATAAAAAAGTAACATGTAAAGTGGGTGAGGGAAACGCATTTGCAGACAGGATTGCAAAACAAACAGCCACAGATTTGGGAAATAAAATGATGACAGTACAGACTGAGGAAGTACCTTGTATGATAGAGAATGGAGTTGCCACAGTCAAAGAAATGCAGGCTGAGGCCACGACCGAAGAGATTCAGGGGTGGGCTGAGGGCTCTGGTGAGTTAGATTTGGAAGGATGTTGGGTGGACAAAGAGACCAAGAACTGGATGTTGCCAAATTGTTACGTAACTGCAATGGTTACAATGGCGCATAGCCCTACCCACATTTGCGCGAAGAAGATGGTACAGCATTTATCCACAGTATGGAAAAATGAGCACATAAAAAAGAATGCAGAAAGGCTAGTGGAGAAATGTATTACGTGCCTGCAACACAATGTAGGGAAGGGAACCGTGACTCCAGTAGGTAGTTTTGGCCCACCCTCCATGCCATTCGAGGTGATCCATTTTGATTTCATAGAAATGGAAAGGTGCCAGAACTACAAATATGTGTTAGTGGTGATTTGTGCATTTAGCAAGTGGGTGGAGGCATATCCTTTAAAAGACTGTACTGCCATATGAACGGCAAAAGTAATGTTGAAAGAGTATTTCTCCCGGTTCGGGCTGCCCCGTGTCCTGTGATCAGATAATGGCCCACACTTTGTGGGCGCGGTAGTACAGATAGAGAAACGATTCCACAGTTCCAGGCATCCCAGTTCTGCCGGGCTTGTTGAGAGACATAACAGTATCTTAAAGTCAAAGATAGCTAAAATCTGTGCTGGGAGCAAGTTGAGTAGGGTGGATGCATTACCCCTAGCGCTATTGTGCATGCGCACGTCTGTGCAGGCTAAAACTGGGCTCTCCCCCTATGAAATTATAATGGGGAGACCGGCAAATGTATGGTGCGCACTGCAGCCCAAAAGATTATGCGAGGCCGAGCATCCTGTGTTAAGCACATATTGTGGCCTTTTAATGCAGAAGTTACGTTTGATTCATCAGCAGGTGCAGGAGGCATTACCAGTGCGATACACCGGACCGGGGCACTCGCTGGAGCTTTGGAAGCTGGGTCCTGATTAAGAAGTTTGAGCGGAAGACAGCATTAGCACCCAGGTGGCGCGGCCCCTACCAAGTACTTTTGGCGACGCAAACGGCTATTCGAGTGGACGGTCGGAAGGCATGGATCCATGCGACACATGCCAAAAGATTCCCAGGACTGCTGACAACTTCCGACGACCAGAGAAAGGAAACGGTCTCGGAAACGAAAGAAACTGTTGCCAGTCCACTGCCACAGCATCAGCTTGAGTGAGAAGTGAAAGTAAAAACAAAGCCTAAGCGAGAAGCGAAACTCGAAACAGAGCCTGAGGAGGCTGCCAGAAAGGGGAAAGGGCGAAAAGTGCCCCAACGTTGCTCAGCAGAAACAGCATCACTGCCGAGCGACACAAACTCTGCATTGCAAACACCAGCAGAAACAACGCGTGCAGGGGTGGACTGGGAACTAAAAGAGGCCCTGGAAATAATTACTGAGGACCAAAAGAGGCCCTGGAAATAAAGTTCAAAGTGGCCCCATATGACAAATTTTCAGCAAGCCCAATGCTTTTCCTATGAGAACATTTGGAAATGCCACACAAAAGAGGCCCAGGGGGCAGAGGCCCACCGGGAAATCTCCAGAGTTCCCTATAGGGCAGTCCACCCCTGAACGCGTGTACCCCTTTGGCGCCCACCAGTTTCTGCAAACGCACCAAAGCCAAAGAAAGAAACTACATCATTGCCAAGGCGCTCATCGCTACCTATCATTGTGCCGCAGGCTGACACTGAGCCTGATATTGGAAGTGCAACGGCACTATTCACGGATCATACAATACCAGGAGTGAAACGGTATAATTTGCGGCCTCGACAGGCAAAGTGATCCACAGATCTTTGGTGTTTTTCTTTTGCTCTTGGTTCCACTCACGGACAGAGTAGGAGCCAGGGGCCTAGAGGAGAGAAGTGTGAGAGTTGTGCAAGTCGGACAATTCAAGGCTCACGGCTCCTCGGTGCGCTTATAATAAAGTACATGTGTCAGGAGCCAGAGCAGGACAAGTTGGACGCACATAAGTACTAAGGCTGATAGAGTACATGTGTCCTAAGCCAGAGCAGGACAAGCTGGATGCACATAGTACTCTATCAATAAAGAATTGTTCAGAAATCGTCTAAGCAGTGGGAGAAAGAACAACTAATCTTGCTCGGAGTGGATAAGTGATCTAGGCTGTGAAAGGGTTGGCAGAATTGAACTGTGACATTTTCGTTGAACTTTTCTGGCATCAAGAACGAGATACATTTGCGACGAACTTTGCCAGCAAGCAGAAGGACGATGAAGAACAAATCAAGACCGGTTTCAGCCTCCTCCTGCACCCCTGCTGAAAAGATGATAGTTTTAGAGACTGTAAATTTAGGGAAAAAGCATGGTAAAAGGAATAAGGTACTGGTTTGGACATTGGTCCTGTGTTTCTTATGTATGATAGTACCAACAATAACAGCTATTACACTATGGTTCCTGGAGTCCGCGCACCCATTAGAAACACTTTTGACAGAATCAGCTACTAAAAGCCCGGTTCATGTAATCACTGGTACTTTGTCCCCAATGGAAGAAAGACATAGAGAAGGATATGGCAACAATACATTGTTGCTCATCATGAACATGACCCATGCGGTTTTAAAGAAAAAAGATTGCTGGGTTTATGCCCATTTACCACAGCACGGTGGGAAAGGGATAGGCTGGTATGTACAACCGTTACCATTGGTTTATTCATGTGAAGTATTGTTGAGTGCAATGTTCTTAGGGAAATGGAACAAGAGTAATACGGGTCAGCTAGATGAGACCAATATGAATGAATTTGAGGAAGTGATCATGAGACCTGTGGGTTGTTCCATATTCCACAAAGCTTGCGTGTTTTCACCAGATCCCATGAGGAAGAATACACGAAAGACAACAAGACTAGATAGATTACATAGGCAGAATAGACCGACCCCGCCAGCAGAAGAAACATCAGTAATGACATTTCGAATGAGGGATGAATGGAATAAAGATGCTGTTCCCCCTGCCTATACAGTGGATCACAGCCCCAAAACTGCTCCCCTATGTTTACAGAAAAAAGGTTCCTATAAAGTAGGAACGTTTAGCAGCTGCCTGAACACATTGGTTTTAAAGCACGAAATAGAACCCGTGTACGTAGGGGACCCTGTCTACTTTATATGTGGGAAAAAAGCATATCCATGGTTACCTAGGAACTGGGGAGGTACATGCTACCTAGGTCTACTGTTTCCAGGAGTGTTCCTCTTGGAAACAGCAGAAGTAGCCAGACGAACAAAAGGTAGAACTCAAAGGAGTAGTGAAGATGGAATGATACCAATAGATATAGCCAAATCGTTTATACCATTCTTGGGCCAAATAGAAAATTCCTATAATTTAAGAAAACTGTCTAGAATATTAAAAAATGCAATAGATTCAACAACGGATATTTTATTGAATATGACGTTAGAAGAGAAAGGAATAAGACTAATGGCACTACAAAACAGGATGGCTCTCGATATAATATTAGTTGATCGTGGGGGAGTTTGCAAACTCATAAAAACTGCATGCTGTGCATATATAGATGATTACTCCCCTACGATATTTAAAGCAATCCGGAAATTACATGTCCTAAGTTCCACACTCTCTACTGAAGAAGGGGGTTGGGGGATAGGATCCTGGTTGTGGGGGCTATTGCGGTCCTGGGGATGGAAGTTAATTTCGATACTAATGGTGGTACTTGGTATATTCATAACATGTTGCTGTTGCATACAATGCCTACCAATAGTTTGCACTGAGACAACTGAGGGATGCACTAAGGGATGTATGCATATGGTGTCGAGAGGAAAACAAACGTATGGCCGAAATAACAGAGACACTGATGAAACAAAAACAGTAAAACAATTCATGGCTATAGACATTAATGATGAAGATGATGCTCATGATAGCATGAAAGGTTCAGACATAGATACCCCAGACTTATCCTCATCGGAGGAGGATACAATGAATGAATAAGACGTTTGGCATACGGCCAAAAGGAGGGTTTGTCAATCTGGAAAAGTGAATACCCTTCATTTGAATGACAGACGTAACTTGATGGCCGAAGGCCAACCGTCTTATGCACAGAATTATAGAAATACAGACTGCTATGCTTGACGAACAAGCAGCCATTTTAAACGTAGCACGAATCGCCATTTTGCTTGTTAACCATTGCTCATTGCTTTCTGTCTAAAACTGCTTTGCAGCTTGCAATTCTTGCAAATTCTGCTTACTCTGCTCAACTGTTAACATTGTTGTCTGAATATGAAAGGGCAAGGTCGCGGGACTGAGGAGTTTGTTGAAACTCCTCATGAGTAGCCCAGAAAGGAATGACCACGCTCCCTCTCTGTAGCCTTGAGGGAGAGCTGCAGGGCATTTAATCATTTCACAGCTGCCAGCCAGTCTCGTACTGTGGTAGAATATGTTAGAATAAAGCAGCTAAAGGCTTGAATTATGCTCTTCTTACGGCCCCCCCTTCGCAAAACCCTTTAGAGCGTGTCGGCTCCCAGGACACGAATAGTACCTCATAGATAGCAAAGCTTGGAATGTGACTCTTCCCCCGTGTGCAGCTTGCTTCCAAGAACAGAACCACTGTGTTCTGTTCAACAACTAGAAGATGCCTCTGCACTTTCTAATTGCACATTGTTACTAGAATAGACATCGAAAGTGTCATAATTGTCATACCCGTCGGAAATGTCATCCCGAGTTCAAAGAAACTTAATAAAGGGGGGGTGTTAAACATGACATAGCTGATTGTATGATATGCATTTTGTATATATGTAACTGATGTACGTAATTCGCTCTCTTGCGTCCCTCGAGGTCTAGAAAACTCACGTCGCGGGGCGTGAGACCACAGTTGGCCAATTGGGACTATTTTTGCTTGCAATAAACCCTAGCATTGGGAATTTGAACCTCGGGTCTGGCGCATCCTTTCGTGTATGGTTATTGCCTTGTTTCCATATCGCGAGGGACCCCTAGGGGCCCCTTTCAACGTGACACCTGATATTGGGTGTGTAGGACTTGTATGCCTGCAAACAATGTCCCCACTTGTGGCTGCATGCCAAGGGGGACTTACACCGGTTTCCAGGTTGCATGTCATGCTTTGTTTGTAATCTGTTTGCTTCACTGCCAGTGATTTATCTGTTGGTGAGTTTTGCTGTTGCTATGCTCATAGTTGAGGATGCTTGGTTTTTGTAGTTACACAGGGCCTCATTACGACCCAGGCGGTAAGTTACCGCCTGGGCCGTGACTTCACCATGGCGTAAACTATGTTTACGCCATGGTGGTAGGCGGACTTACCGCCCCATTCCAACCTTGGCGGGGCGGTAAATCCCCATTTTCCCATTTTCCCTTCCCCATTCCCATTTTGCCCCATAGGGCATAATGGGAGTGGGGAAGGCGTTAATTACGCCACCGTAAATTACGGTGGCGTAATTAACTCCATGGTCCCTTAGCGCCATGGATTTTAACACCTGCTAAAAGCAGGTGTTAAGTCCGCCATGGCGCTAAGGGACCTCGTACTCAGGCGGTAAGGGTCGGCGCTGTTTACGCCGCCGTAAAACCCTTACCGCCTGAGTTGTAATGAGGCCCACAGACATTGTATACTGGCATATGTATGCGTATTGGAAGATTTTTCATCACTGACTTGTTGGACTTGTTGGACTCGGGCACATGCTGTGTGAGATCATGGACCAAGTGCAGCGACAGTACAGATGCGGGCATTTAAGGGATGTGCATGATGGACACCTCCATGTGTGGCACACCTGCAAGTGCTTCTATGCCGACAAATCTGCTGAGAGTGAAACATGTGCATGGATATCTGTGAATGGCAAGTTGTTTCAATGACATCTCCAGGACAGGGATGTGGCATCTCATCTCACTGCATTTGGAGCACATGTGTATGTGTTTACATGCAATATGTTTATGCTGGGCCACACAACATGAGCAATTGATTCGCAGATATGTGTGGCGGTACACGTTGCTTGCAGGCCATGCTGTCACATATACATGTTGGTGATTGTGTATATGTGGGCAGGTGGCCTGGTGTACACAGTTCCCATGCCACTGGCCGCATGTCATACTTGTGTTGGTTGGTCATTAGTATGGCGACGTTGCATGTTTTGGGTGATGTGTTGGTGGCCACACAACAATGTTCTGTGTTGACATGTGCGTGTGTCATGACTGTGATTCATCCTCCACACTGCACTCATGCAGTAGTTGACATGCAGTTTGCATGGGCACGTGCATGTTTGTGTGCATTGTGTGTGTATGTGTCAATTCCTGGTTGCCACATGCTGCATGATTGGTGATGTTTATGTTCTGTATGCCACTCATGCATTAATGATGATAACTGATATCAATGTCTTTTATCCCATTTTAAACAGTTGCTTCAGCACGTGAAGAGGGCCGAGGCATTGCTGTGGAGCAGAAAGACAGTGAACGGGTCATCAGACCGAAGCGCACACCCCAGACAGCCACCATTGAGACAACCTCATCTCAGGGAGAGTTGGCTGGAGCAGCGCACATAAAATCGGGTGGGGCTGCTGGTGGTATGTCCCAGAAGGTTGTTGTGGTGGGCAACCCCTCAGTGGCTGGGGGCCAGAGTGTGGAAACAGAGGGGCCATCTCAAGAGTAAGGCTCTCTGGAGTCATCCAGGGAGTCGGAGGGGTTGGTGGAGGAAGAGACAAGTGAAGGCCAGCACACAGATTCTGGTGGGGACATCCAGGAGGGTGTTCAGGCTGCACCCTTAGGCCAGGGACGCGAGGATGTACATTGCACTGTGGAGGTAGCTGCACAAACTCATGTCTCTGGTGCATTTGCTGCAGCCCTGCCCACCATTGTGGGTGCCTGCACCTAGAGCAAGCCCCCCTTTTGTGCCCAAGGAGAGCAGCCCTGAGTTGGTGCGCGACCTGCTGGCTGGTCTGATGAGGCGGATGGCCACAATTCGTGATGCTGTGACAGCTACTTGTGAGGAACTGTCACAGCATCAGGATTCAATGTGCCACTAGCTGGGCCAGCTGGCACGTGCACTACTCGTGGGTGGTCTATGTGCACTGACACATTCACTTGCCCCCCCTCCACTGACTCCTCTGTGCCCCAGTCGTCCTGCGGGCAGCCTTCCTTACAAGGTAACATCAAGGCCCCCTCTACACCAATCTCACCCACACCGCCTAGTCTGGTGGCAAGCACAACCCTGCTACTACAGAAGGGCTGGTCACTGTACCTGCCCAGGCACCAACACAGTGACAGGGGACAGGTGGCACCTCATGACAGTGCTGGCACTGTTCCCCCAACGTGTAATATCCAGATGGCGGTGGTACCTGTGCAGTAAACGCTCAACCAGGCAGCAGCAGATAAGGAGTGCCAAGAGGCAAACCTCGCACGGCCATTCAACATCGAGGAGGCAAGTCAGGCGGGACAGTTCGAATACCGGCAGGAGGAACGGAGTAGACTCCCCAAAATGTTGTGTTTCAGAATGGAATTAAGAAGGCATCTGATTGCAGGGGGGCATTGGGCTAGGGAGGCAAGGATTGCTAGGGCCAGGGCAGAGGCGGTGGAGAGATGGACTCTGAGGTGGGCTGCCATCCTGGAGGAGGTTTGCAGGGATGCAGGGGAGGAGGAGAGGAGGATGTTGGGGGGCCTGCAAGCCATCCTGGAAAGAATGAAGGCCTGCTTCCATGTGGAGAACGAGGAATACAACCATGCCCTGGAGGACGTAATGAGAGACTATTGCCCCTTCCTTGCCCGAATGCTGCAATTTTACGACTTGGGATTGGAGCGAGCACAGTGTCTCCAGGACTCTCCTCACCCAGACACTACGGTGGCCAAAATTGTCAACTTTGCCATCCAGAGTTCACCATTGCCGCATAACCCAATCGGACGCTGTAGCCCAACTACGGGCCATTTGTACAACTATGGGTCCACGTAGAAGAACCACATAGGTCCCCGTGTATAGGGCGGGAGAAGTCCAGACAGACCTAGGAGAGCTATCAATAGTGTACCCACTCTCCCCATGGTCCAGATGATACAACAATGGTACAAATCCCGGACAACGCTCTACTGCCTTAAGGTTAGAGTCTGGGTTCAAAAGCATGATACTGCACCGAAATTTCATCTCAACCAGGCCAGCCTAGATGCATGCAGAGGGTCCCCACAAAGCAATTTATCTGGGTCCTGAAGAAGGCAACAGTGCTAGAATAAGAGACACCAGCCGAAACGTCCAGTCAACTATACGGATAGGCAGCCATTTACTCACAAATGGCGCCAAGCACATGGTTTAAATACCATGATGCCGTACAAGGAATCACAATAATTTATGACTTGCTGACGTACACGTTTCAGTTATGTAGACCCGCTGTTAGATTTATCTCAATGTTGAGTTAGACAAACAGTGGTCCCTAGTCCTACACTTTATGTAATCTCAACTACACAAATAAAATCATATGTTATGTACCCAATGTTATAGACATATTTTTGTTTGATTTGTTCAAATTTTGTACAATGCACAAGCTTTGTGCCTTGTTTTTTAGCATCACAATTGTTTGTATGAATTGATATTTGTATTGTGTTTGATGCTGCATACCCGATTGATGTGAAAAAGATGTTTTGATTAAATACGAACATCTAGTATTGAGTAAAAATTGCAACAGTGTAAACTGAATCCTTTCAGCTACTATACTCCACGGACAATTTGTTTACCTGTAGGAGTATCATCAAGGCCCCAATTAGAATGCAGGTTCTTAGTTTTCTTCACACAAAGGTTGAGGTCGTCTGACTTCCACACCTTGATTACATACTTGTCCTGAAGCAATTTCCTAATTGGGAACTTGCTTATGTATGTTGGGAGCCCACCCTTGGACAACATTAGAGACTATTGCGCCAGTGGCATGTGTATATATTTGTGTGGATTTCTTTTTACTTTTGTTAATTTTTGTCCTTGGACATTTCCCCCTTCCACATAGCAGTGTTTATAGTGTACATATTTTGAATACAGATTTCATTGTTTTCATCAAACAGTTGCTGCTGTCTCTTTGTTCATGTGCTGCATTTGGCTTACTATGGTTTTAGTATGCGTTTGTTCTGTGACTGTCACCTATGTTCGAGACCTCACTGTGGATTTTTGGGATACAATCATCACTTGTGCAGTCGTTATTCGGTAGATGTGTCCCTCCCAATGCATGGCCACCCACCTTCACACATCAGCTATCACCCAGTGGATGCTTTTATGTCATGCTGTACATCTGCCGCTCAAATGCTTCACCTTCACATGTGGGTTTTTTAAGTCAGGCTGTACGCATCATCCATCTCCTTAGCTCACACACTCTCAGACATCCTTCACATCACCAGTACCTATGCCTGTTCAACTTGTGTAAGTTACAGGGTCTTTGACTGCTATGCCTTCCTACCTGACCCCCTTCATTCATTGATTTCTACATGTGACTATGCGCACACACATTACATGTGACTCTGTCCTATCAGTGATGTCTTGGAGTTGCTATGGCACTTTGCATTACCTTGCTTTATTATTTCACATATACATGGTTTGTTCACAGTGTTGCTGGTCCTACATTCTGTTGTCCTGTTGCTGTGCAACTAGTTGTGATTTACCAGGGCAGGGAGTCATGTGATGAGCTATGAACATGGATTCTGCATCAGTGCCCCCAGTTGTTCAGGCTAGGTGTGGGTATCTGGTTGGTGTGCTTCATACCGGTCGTGTATCACCACCCGCTGCCTCCCCAACTGGCCCGGATCATCTCCACCAAAGCTTGCCGAGCAGCCTGCAGGACTAGAAAGTAAGACAATGCACATCAATGCTATGATTTTTTGCCTACTCTGTCCATCTCCACTCAGCCGACTAAAATAGAGGCCTCCTTAAAGTAATACTCGCCTCTACACGTCATATCCACCTATAGGTTGTAATTGCCTTGCTATGGTTCTACCCCCTGCACGTACTCGTTATCTCATGACCTGCTAACCATGGTTTGTCTGCACGCTGTGACCTGCCCAAATGCAAGTATACTATTGATTGCCTGCACACTGCATCCTATTGATTTACTTGCACACTGCATCTTATTGAACTGTCTACACACTGCATCTTGTTGAATTGTCTGCACACTGCATCCTGTTGAATTGTCTGCTCACTGTGACCCGGCCTGCCACACTCATCTCCACATCAGGCCTCCCGCCTGCGTATCCCACACCTGCCCCCTCAAAGTTCATAGCCCAACTACAACATGGCCCCAAACCCGTCCAATGGAATACTCATTCCACCATGCTCACAAAGGATTCCTCCGACACCATTCCTCCCTGCACTCATTACTGGCCAGCTATACTGTGCCCCCACTAAGATCTCCCCAGCCCAGTTCCACAGCACATCCGTGCCACAGTCAACACAAACAGCTCAGGCCCACCCGAACCCTCCCCCCATAGACCTAAGGAACAAAAGACTCGGCTCCCGCTCCCACAAGGCATCCACCGCAATGGTAAAATGCCTGGATACAACTCCTCCTGGGTTCGCGCACACCCCCATCTCCACACCCAGTACTCCCAAGGGGACTACTCTACCTGTCACTGTTACAACCAAACTCAAACCTAGCCACAACCCAACCCCCCAAACACAATTCGCTCTCATCAATTCTAGGTCCATGCAAGCCCACACCACAGAAATCCATGACCTCATTACTGCCCTAGAGATTGATGCCTTAGCCATCACAGAAACCTGGCTACATGAAGCCTCCGGACCCACCATCTGCCAATCACTACCACCAGGATACACCATCCTCCACCAGGATAGACCTACCAACAAAGGAGGTGGGGTAGCCCTTATTGTCAAAGAATCACTCAATATTAGACAAATCAAGTCCTCCGCCTCAGACCACTTTGACGCACTCTATGTAAAAATCTCTTTCTCTCCCAAAGACACCATGACATTACACCTAGTCTACCATCCTCCGGGCCCTTTGCTGGACTTCCAAGCTAATCTCCTACACCTCATTGGAAGTAACCTCAAAACCAGCACCAGAGCCATTCTCCTAGGAGATTTCAATCTTAGCTTGCAGGATACCAAAGATAAAAAAAGGCAAAGCCTTCGCCAAATCTCTCCTTGACCTTGGTTTTATCCAAAAAATTGACAGCCCAACCCACATCAAAGGTTGCATACTAGAGTGGCTAGCCAATCACAACTGTGCTATTGACATCAGCTCCAACACCCCCTGCCTTTGGACTGACCACCACCTTCTGCACTTCTTCATACCGTCCAAAATACCTATGCAACAAAACCCCCCAATGCCGGCCACCTTAGCCAGATCTAAAAAACTGCTCACTAAAGAAAGAATCCTCCCCCTTCTTGAAGCATCAGCCTTAGCACAGCCTCTACCCGATAATCCCACAGAACTGGTTGACCTTTAAAACACAGTCATCAAAGGTGTAGTTGGCATCATCGCCCCACTAGAAAACAAAAGAGCTAAACGTACCAAACACTCCAACTCCTGGTACAACTAAGACCTACTTGACTTAAAATCTCTCAAAAGACAAGCCTTGAATAGCTGGCAATCCAACCCCTTCACCCTCGCACGAGACCCTTATCTCTCAATTGCCAAACAGTATAAAAATGCCATCGCTACAGCTAAATCCACTGCCTACAACTCCAGAATTAACAATGCAAAATCCCAATCCAAGGAATTATTTGCCATTTTCAATGAACTGATTGTTCCCCCCACGTCTACACATCAGACCGTAAAGGATGAAAAATGGTGTAACAACATCCAACACGCTATGTTAGACAAAATTAACCTACTCCAAGAGAAAATTAAAGCCAACTTCACCAGCCTACCAAAAGCCTTGCCCCCAACAGAGGTTGGCACTAAGCCACAAACCTCAACCTCCGCCGACTCAAATCCCCTCCCACCCTTCGCGTTCAGAGAAGTAACCATCCCTGAGGTCGTACTAATCTTAAAGCACATAAACCCTTGCTATGTAAAGGCGATATTTGCCCTGCTAACATAATCAAGGAATGCGCTGCAGCCTTAGCACCCTTCTTTACAGCCTTTATTAATGCGTCATTTACCTCCAGCACTGTACCCTCCTCCCTTAAGGAAGCTTTGGTCCGCCCACTGCTAAAAAAAACCACACTTGACCCAGACTCCCCTAACAACTACAGACCGATCACCACTGTGCCATTCCTGCTGAAAATTCTCGATAAGGCTGCCTACCTACAGATACAATCCTACCTGGAAGTACACAACATCATGGGCAAGAGAAAATCTGGGTTTCGACCACGGCATGGCACAGAATCAGCCCTGTTAGATCTAAAAAATCAGCTCCTAGAAAACATGGACATAGGTAAGTCTGCGCTTCTCCTCCTCCTTGACTTATCAGCAGCGTTCGACCTGGTCGACCACAAAATGCTAGGGACACATCTCATAAACTCTGCCCACTTCTCCCAAGAAGCCGTCACCTGGATAACTTCATTCCTAGAGGGCCGAGCAATGAGGGTCTTCTCAGACCAGGCATCAGCCGCTCCTTCTCCCAATCAGCTGTGCAGTGCCTCAAGGTTCCTGCACCTCTCCAACCCTCTATAGCCTCTCCACTTTACCACTATTTAATGACTTAGAAGGTCTCGGCATAACGTTCACCAATTATGCAGATTACACACAAATTCTTCTCCCACTATCTGGTGACTATGAGAAAGACCTCAGAACTCTACAACAGATCTATGCAATCCTCCAGGCTTGGATGGCGGCCAACGGCCTCTGCCTTAACGGGGATAAAACAGAACTCTTAATTGTCGGCCCCAAGGAAACCCTAAAAAAACTTGACACCAAATAAAGTAATTTCAACATTGAGAACACTGTTATGACAGTCTCAGATGCAGTAAAAACCTTTGGAGTCTTTCTGAACTCCACCATCTCCATGAATAGACAAGTTAACTATATTTCCTCATCAGCAGCCCATACCACTAGAATTATCAATGCGGTAAAACCCTACCTCTCCACCAAGAACTGTCTCAACATTGCCAGAGCCACCATAGGCGCTAAATTGGACTACTGCAACGTCCTCCTGCTAGGCACGTCCGCCAAGAACATCAACAGGCTTCAAATTGCGTAAAATAATGCTCTCCAAGCTGCTCTCAGTATACCCAGGAGAAAGCACATCTCCCAGGCCAGGCAAAATGCCCACTGGCTCCCTATCAAAGAACGCATACTATTCAAAGCGCTCACAATCACACACAGATGCCTCTCCCAATCTGCACCCCGATACCTAACAGATCGAATACACAATGTAAAATCACTTAGACCCAAGCAAGAACTCTACTCTGACCAACTCTCGATCACCGTCTTTAACAGAGCCAAAGCCGGCGGGGTAAGCTTCGAATTGTTAGCACCAAAATCTTGGAACGCACAACCACCCAAACTCAGGAAGGAAACATCACTCTTAGCCTTTAGAAAGGCTTTGAAATCCATACTTTTCAAATAACTACTGTTTCACTGTGACCAAGGAACCTGATTACTGCCTAATCTGTTATGATCCAAAACCTGAAAACTGCAGACTGTTTTGACTGTACCCAAGTGATTATGCTGTAACAGCACCATGATGCCCCAGGGCAGTTGTGCGCTTTATAAAAGGAAATAAATAAATGTTGGAGGCAGGACAGTTGAGGTAAGTTGTTGGTCAACATTGAACTGGTAGGGGGAGTAATGTGACATGGGCATGCTGGGATGGTGTCAGAGGTGAGGGGGGGCTGGTGGGTGGTGTCAGGGCTACCTGGGGTTTGTGTCGGAGGTGATTGGGGCTGGCGGGTGGTGTCAGGACCAGAGGGGCTGACTGGGAGGTGGTGTCGGAGGTGAGGTGAGGCTGGTGGGTGGTGTCAGGTCTGCCTGGAGGTTGGGTCGGAGGTGAAATGGGCTGGCCGGTGATGTCAGGACCAGAGGGGCTGCCTGGGGTTGGTGTCAGAGGTGAGGGGGCAGGTGGGTGGGTCAGGGATTTCTGGGGGTTGTGTTGGAGGTGAGGGGGGCTGGTGGGTAGTGTCAGGTCCAGAGGGGCTACCTGTGGGCGGTGCCAGGAATGAGATGTGCTGGCGGGTGGTGTCAGGACCCGAGGGGCTGCCTGGGGTGGTGTCAGAGGTGAGGGGGGCAGGTGGGTGGTGTCAGGGCTGCCTGGGGGTTGTGTCAGAAGTAAGGGGGGCTGGTGGGTGGTGTCAGGACCCGAGGGGCTGCCTCGGGGTGGTGTTTGAAGTGAGGGGCTGGTGGGTAATGTCGGGACCAGAGGAGCTGCCTGGGGGTAGTGTCAGAGGTGAGCGGGCTGCTGGGTGGTGTCAGGACATGAGGGGCTGCCTGGAGGTGGTGTTGGAGTTGAGGGGGGCTGGCGGGTGGTGACAGGACCAGAGGGGCTGCCTGGGGGTGGTCTCAGAGGTGAGGGGAAATGGTGGGTGGTGCAAGGCTGTCTGGGGGTGGTGTCAGAGATGGGCGGGGCTGGTGGGTGGTGTTAGGATGAGGGGCTGCCTGGGGGTGGTGTCGGAGGTAAGTCTGGGGGTGGTGTCAGAGGTGGGCGGGGCTCGTGGGTGGTGTTAGGATGAGGGGCTGCCTGGGGGTGGTGTCGGAGGTAAGGGGGCTGGCGGGTGGTGTCAGAACCAGTTGGGCTGCCTGAGGGTGGTGTCAGAGGTGAGGGGGGCTGGTGAGTGGTGTCTGGGAATGAGGTGGCTGCTGTGCAGTAGGGGTATATTCCCGCAGTTTGGGTGCATTGGGAGTAGGATGGACGGTTCGCAGTTTTACAGGGGTGCAGCTGTTACTTACATTGGGCTTCACGCAGATTAGCAGGGGTGCAGCCATTACTTACAGGGGACCTTGCACAGAATCGCAGGGGTGCAGCCGTTACTTACATAGGACATTGTGCAGATTTGGAGGGGTGCAGCCATTACTTACTTACTTGCGCAGTGTCGCTGGGGTGCTGAATGTTGGGTCAGTGGTGGACACAGAGGTTTGCGGAAATGTTGGTCTATGGCTATGGTTTTGGTTTGAGGGGTGTGTTATGGGCATTCCTCGTGCAGCTCGACTTTTTTTGCGAATACGGTCGCTTTGCGAATTGGGATCCATGAATACACAAACTGTGCATTGGAAACCTTGTGCGCAGGGCAGCGCAGAGTCGTTTTTAGCACAAGGACTTTGTAGGATCAATGCAGACTTTACTGTGAATCAGGCCCTTGGTGTCTACCTCGACGCTACACTCAGCATGACACAACATGTAAATACCATAGCCTTTTCTGCTGCTCACACCTCAAAACTCTTGAATGCCGGCAATCCTTTCCTCCCTTCTGACAACCGCCTTGCTGTTGCATGAGCGATCATCGGCACAAAACTGGATTATTGCAACGTTCTCCTTGCCTGCACCACTGAACAAACCTGAACAAATTACAAGTTGTCCAGAACAATGCCCTCAGGGTTGCCCTCAATCTATCAAAATATGATCAAATCACTGCCCACAGGAAAAACATCCACTGGCTTCCAATTCAAGACCATATTAAATTCAAGACCCTGGCCATCACCCATCAATGCCTCCCCGAAACTCCACCTTCCTACCTCTCACAAAGATTGGCCCCACTAAATATAGCAGACGCACACGCTCCTGCAACAGTCACAAGCTGGTTGTTCCCAAATTTGAGAGAGCAAAAGCTGGTGAATCAAGCTTGCCTGTCACTGCACCCCTCTCCGGAACTCCCTACCACTGTCTCTCAGAACAGAACCTTCTTACAAATCCTTCAGGAAATAACTTAAGACGTGGCTTTTCAACTGGCTATTCCTCCAACTGCCATAACACTTCACTGACTCCTTCATCCCACCACAAAGGCCGCCTGACGTTGCAACTTGATATTTCATTGATACTTGCTACCCTCATGTTTATGAACTATACCTCATGTAATTGGCGCCCAGTTGCTTACAGGCTCCTGTGCGCTTTTCAAATTCAAAATAAATTCATACAAAATAAATAAACCATGACAGGAAATCTGTGCATTACCCAGCTCCGTAAATGGATTGCGAATGCATACATGCCTGCAACACTTATCGGATGCTGGTGAAGAGGCAGGGACCCCAAGAGACTCTGAAATGGCAGCAATCACCAATATCTCTCTGCTGTGAGCGCATGGCTGAGGCTGAGGTGAATTCACCATGATGTGATGCTAGGGACAGGCCTAGGTTGCCGTGCCTAAGACTACATTATAAAGTCATCCATTGGAACCTCTCTGAAGGAGCTTCAGCAGTAGAGGTCAGGCTCATCCCAACAAATTCCACACCTCCATACAAATCAGGCTTTTAAATGGGAAATAGTAATATTTGTTATTTACAATGCAGATAACCTATACAAGCTAAAACTTCAGCTTCAGGTCATGGGATCATGCAAGTAAACAAAACCTCAAATTAAATTAATATACACCTACACAGGCCCACTTGTATACAATGTAGGAGCACCTTGTCATGGAATTCTAGATACACCACTGCCTCCAGCCTGTCATATGGTCCTCTACCTACCAGCACCTGGCCAGGGGAAACATACTTGTACAGGCAGGCACCCTGGATATCCTAAGCCTGAGAGATAGTTTAGTAGATTGAGTGGTTGGAGCAGAGATCATTTCTATATGGCAGGTTTGACTCCAGCCTTGTCAGTAGTATGATAAGACTTAATTGTATTTTCTTTTTGTAATATTAATCATTATAGACATGTGAAAAACACTAAAGAACACATTTTAAAAAATAAAAAGTAAAAGGATAAATTGTGTATATTTAATCTTGGTTATAATAGCACCTGTTATTTTATTGATCACTGAGCATTGGGTCTCTTTACAGGTTTGGCGACAAATCCAAGAATTTTCTGCAGAATTACCACCAGATGTGTTTACTGTTACCGCCACCCAGTGCTGTGGATGTTTCCGCCAGATTATGAGTGGTGTCAAGGCAGTGTTAATCCCCATTTCTGGAGTCCATAGAACACCATAGGGATTTATGCAGATTTGCGTTGCTTAGTAATTCTATGTCAAGACGGAGGCAAGCATTAAGCTTCATCTTCTTTTATTTTCCACTTTCCAGCAGTTTCAACAAATATAAACTTTGTAAACTTTTCATATTTTTTTTTTTTTAAATTTAACAAAAACTTCAAGTCCCATGAATCCTGTAGTCCCATAGTCTCTGGCCATGTGACCTAGTCCTCCCTGTCCCTTAGTCCTTCCTCTTCTTTTTCTGCTCTCCAAAAGATAAGTACAGTTTTCTTGGTGCTCTGTAACTCAGTGTTTATAGTTTATAGTTTATAGTTCGACGTGTTAGCAGTACTGTATAGAACGTTATAACTTATGTTGTTATATAAACGTGCAGCGGCGTAGCGTTTTATTGAGAAATTGTTTGATGGCGTGATAATTTAGTGTGAGAGGGATCCGCGGCCCCGTGCCTCACTCCCGGCACCCGAGGGGCCTGCAGATCTCCTCCTCACGAGCCCCGCGGTGCTTTCACACGCGCCGGGAGCGGGCTAGCCCCCACCCTTGCAGGGGCGGAGCTTGTCGCGAGCGGGAAAGATCTTCTTTCCCCGCTCGCATGCTGCGTAGGCGGCCCCCACCCTCGGAATTTGAGGGATTCTTCGTGGAGGCCGCGCAGAGGAGCAGTGCCGGCCCCCACGCTTGTGGAGGAGGGGCCGGAGAACAACCGGGGCTCGCGTAAAGAGGGATTCCCCTCCATATTAATACGAGCGCCTCGCTCGCATGACAGGCCCCCTCCCTTGGGGGGGAGGGACCTATTTCGAAATTCTCCAGTGCAAAGGAGATTTTCGAGCATGTAGCAATACGGAGTAAGAATTAGCTCCATATTTACATGTATTCTGCCTAGCTTAAGCTGGTTTTCCTTTATACTGAGCTTTTCAGTGAGTATTCACTCAAGGGATAATACAAAGAATCTCTAAGAAGATCACAGTTTCGTACTGGCAATAAAGAAGGTGCAGTCTCATAAAGCGAATCAGTGGACGTGCCACTACACCTTTCTAAGGTAATTTCAAGACACCTGTCAGCACAAGAGATGACCAATTTTGAATGGAGTGATGAGGAGGCAGGCTATGAAGACCTGGCCCACAGTTTTAAGGAAGTGCTGGGAGATTCGTTGTCAGAGGCAGTAGCTCAAGGAGTTAGACCCTTACAGGAGAGACTCCAGACTATTGAAATCTTTTTGAGCAAAAATGATTCAAGCACCGAAGAAAGCAGGTCCACCAGGAAGGACCTCCTCGAAAGGTCCAAAGAGGTGTACCAAGGCCCAGAAGAGCGGCGACTCTTCTGACCCCCCGGGCCAGATGGAAGGGGCAGGACTAATGGACCCAGAGGCTCCGGACGCTTTCAGTAAGCTCAGGGAAGCGTTCATGAGGAAAACACAGGTGCCGAGCCTCGAGACCCCCTACCCAGGAGATGACAAGATGGGCAGCAGAGAGGAGCACTCCCCAGAGGAGGATCCTCAAGAATCCCCGGCCTCCTAACAGGAGGAAGCAGATAATGAAGGGGACGAGGAGAGCCAGCCTCCTCCGAGGAAAAACTCAGGAAAATGAATAACCTAGAGGAGGAGGAAACATCAGATATGTTTCAACCAGAAGAAATAAGAAATCCCAGATCCTCCGAATGGGTACCCTCACCGAGGGTAGCTAAATACATGACGCAGAGGTTGCATAAGGCGCTAGAGAAGGAAGTCAGGCAGCGGATGAGAGCGGAGTGTCCCAAGCCGGATTTACCGGGCAAGGTGGCGGAAGCACCAGAACTCGATCCGAAGATGCTCTCATTCGTCTCCAAAGCGAACAGAGATCCCAGGAAGGGCATAGACCGCTCTTGGAAGAGCTGCCAGGAAAAAGTCTTGGACCTGGCTGGTCCATTAGCGAAGATTATGGACATGGCAGAACGGGCCAAAGATACGGGGGAGGAAGTGGACCCCGCAATCCTAGCCAACTGGGCGCAGAGGGCCGTATGCTTCTTAGGCAACGCGAACTGTGCGATCTCATCAGAACGCCGAAGAGGCCTTCTCCTTAAAAGTGACAACAAACTAGGAGACCTGTCGTCGTATGAAGCAGGCGAAGCGGCGCAAGGACTCTTATTCGGCGACACGTTTGGCAAGGAAATGGGGAGGTTCGTGGGAACCTTTACCTCATTAGAAAAGGCCCAGGCCTCAATGAAAAAGATCTTTCCTGGGAGAGTTTTAGGCGGGACCGGTCGGTCCAGAGGCCGAGCGACTGGTCGCTATCAGGCGTTCAAAAGGCCTCAAGGAAACAGGGACACCTACTGGGAGAACAGGCAGCCTGATTCATTCTTCCCGTCTAGAGGCCGTTTCCCGAGAGGGAGGATAGGCAGAGGACAGGGAAGAGGACACAACTTCCCCACAGGTGAGAACTTTCGCATACCCGCCAGTTGGGGGGAGGACAGCGCTATTTGGGGAAAACTGGCGCTTGCTTTCCAGCGACGCCTGGGTCCTGCAGACAGTGAATGGCATGCACACAGACTTCATAGAGACTCCCATTCAGAGTCATATTCCCCGTCCTCTAGCCTCGACCCAAATAGAGAAAAGCCTATTACACACAGAATTGCAAAAGTTAGCAGAGAAGCAAGCGATAGAGCAATGCGTATCGCCCCCAAAATTTGTGAGCACAATGTTTTTAGTCCACCGGAAAGAAAAAGTAAGGCCATTGATAAATCTAAAAAACATGAACGGTTGGGTAGTCTACAACCATTTCAAAATGGAAAGGACACATCAGCTCAGGGATACACTCAGGCATTGGCTAGCCAGGATAGACCTAAAAGATGCATACCTGACGATACCAGTTCACAAAGAGTTTCGCCCTTTCCTAGCGTTCGACTGGCATGGGTAATTATGGCAATTTGCTACGATGCCTTTCGGGCTGGCTTCAGCGCCGTGGGCGTTCACGAAGATCATGAAACCGGTAGCAGCAGCAATCAGGGAGAAACGGATTTGGATGATTATATATCCAGACGATATCCTGCTGATGGCAAACTGCAAGGAGACTCTCCTTTACCAAGCCGACTGGGTGGTGAAGCTCCTGTCGTCTCTGGGTTTTTTAGTGAATCAGGAGAAGTCGGAATTGAAACCAACCAAGAGGTTAGAATTCCTAGGGTTAATCCTGGATACCAGGACAGCTACTCTAGAGCTTCCCGGCAGGAAGATACGAGACATAAAAATAGAACTGAGAGCATGTCTCAGCAAAACAGTGATCTCCCTCCGCACTGTAGCTCGAGTGGTAGGCTTATTAGCAGCTTCGATATAAGCGATCTTTCCAGGCCCGCTTCATTATCGAGCCCTGCAAAGACTAAAAATAAAACATTTACGACAGGGCCTGCATTATCACCACCTAGTTCAGATCGATCAGGAATCCAGGACAGAACTACAGTGGTGGTTAGCGAATATGGAAGCATGGAACGGAAGAGCCATCTTCGGCGACCGTCCAGATCTGATAATAGAGTCAGATGCCAGCCGAGCAGGCTGGGGAGCACGATGCGGGAATCTCCAGACAGGTGGGAGATGGAGCGCGGAAGAACTCCAGCTTCACATCAACTGTCTGGAATTGTTAGCCGGATCATTTGCGATCAGGGCTTTCACGAAAGGAAAAGTGAATTCCTGTATTCTGCTAAAGATGGACAACATCTCAGCAGTCAGATACATAAATCATTTAGGAGGGACGAGATCCAGATTGCTAGTGGAGATAGCCAAGGATTTTTGGCACACTTGCCTGGATTCTGGGATTTCAGTGGTAGCCGAGTACCTGCCAGGTTCGCTAAATGTGATAGCAGACTGGAACTCCAGATACCTCTCGGACTCCAGCGATTGGATGCTGGATCGGGAGACATTCCGACAGCTGGAAGAACTGTGGGGACCGATTCACACAGATCTGTTTGCGTCCAGACTGAACGCACAGAAAGAAAGATTCTTCAGCTGGAGGTTAGACCCAGCAGCAGGGGCGAACGCTTTCCTGCAAGACTGGAGAGAGCAGACTCTCTACGCTTTTGCGCCATTTATAATGATGAGCAGGGTATTAGCGAAAGTGTGCAGAGAAGCAGCGAGCCTCATAGTAGTAGCTCCGATTTGGAAATCGCAAGTTTGGTTTCCGATGCTCATGGAACTGCTAATGGACTACCCGAGACTATTACCTCAAGGAGTGAACTTGCTCACAGACCCAGCTGGGTCATTTCACCCTCTGAGAGTGAAGGGGACGCTGCTGTTGATGGCGTGCAGCATAGCAGGAGACGCTGGAATCTCCCGGGAATTTCGGCACAGGCTGCAAGCCTCATCGCCGAGTCTTGGGCACCTTCCACCAGAAGGAGCTATGACGCAGCTTGGAATAGATGGTCGACATGGTGCAGAAGAAGAAAGATTCATCCCGTTTCTGCCCCTCTAGTCGAAGTTCTAAACTTCCTAGCGGAATTGTTACAGGATGGTAAGGTTTACAGGACTATAGGAGTCTATAGGTCCGCAATTTCGGCAGCGCATCTGCCGATAGAGGGACTTCCAATAGGAGAGAATACAGCAGTGATCAGACTGCTGAAAGGGATTAGATTTAGGAAACCTCCACAGCCAAGATACGAAACCTTATGAGACGTTTCCACAGTGCTGAGATTTCTCGCAGATTGGCCAAACAACAGCTATCTGTCTCTGGGACAGTTATCCGGAAAACTAGCTATGCTCCTGTGCATGGTATCATGCAGGAGAGTAGCAGACGTGAAGGCTCTAGAGATCAATAGAAAGACTTTTGGTCCGGAAGGAGTGACATTCAACATAGTTAGAAGGACAAAGACAGACTCTTCATCAATCACTTACCCGTACATGCCAGATCACCCCAAGTGGTGTGTAGCAACATGTATTAAAGAATACGAGTGTAGAACAGCAGAATTGAGGCCGGCAGGGATAACCCAGCTTTTGATAGCGCGCAGAAAACCACATAAGGGAGTAGCTACTGCCACAATAGCGAGATGGGTTAGAGACATAATGAACATGCTGGCATCGATATGTCCAGATCTGGGGCGCATTCAGTTAGAGGAGCGATGGCCTCGAAAGCATTAGGGCAAGGCACAGCGTTGCAAGACATTATGAAAGCACCAGATTGGGCTAGTGATTCAACGTTTAGAACGTTCTATTTTAAACCAATTAATACAATAGCTGATTCAGTAGTAAGAAGCTTTGAACAAACGTAATGCTCGCCTCCGTCTTGACATAGAATGAAGATTCCCCCTGCTAATAGCGCAGGGAGCTCTTGATTCTATTAAAGACAAGGAGGCGAGCATTAAATTCCCATCCCGAATACACAAGCAGACGCGATGATGAAATGAATGACTTGATGCACGGTTTATAATTAATATGATTATTCCTTCCAGAATAGGGTGTGTATTCCCTGTCCTAATATGTACTTTTTGTTTCCTCCTGGCATTAGGAGATGAGCAAAAGAACAGCTGAGACGATTAAAGGATCGCATTGCCTGGAGCGAGCTCGCAAGTTCAAGTGTGAGAGGCCAATCCGGCACTGAGCAGAAAGTTCGGAACAAGTTGACCAGTTGGTTACACAGTTTGGGAAAAGATTGCAGTTCGAGCAGTCAAGAAGAGAAAGGACTAAGGGACGGGAAGGACTAGGTCACATGGCCAGAGACTATGGGACTACAGGATTCATGGGACTTGAAGTTTTTGTTAAATTTAAAAAAAAAAAAATGAAAAGTTTACAAAGTTTATATTTGTTGAAACTGCTGGAGAGTGGAAAATAAAATAAGATGAAGCTTAATGCTTGCCTCCTTGTCTTTAATAGAATCAAGAGCTCCCTGCGCTATTAGCAGGGGGAATCTTCATTCCACAGCAGTAAATCCGGCAATTTTTATAGGTGAAGTGGATTATTTCCTTCCAGCAATGAAAGGGTGAGCACAAGTACGCTGCTCGGGGGACATGTTGCATTTGGGGTTCAAGGATATACAATAAAGGGGGGGAGCAAGGGCGCCGGTGTTGCGGCCCGTTTTTCCTTTTCTCTGAAGCCCAGGAGGGCCACCGTAGTCACAGAGGGGAGGCCACGGCACCCTCCCTACTTCAACTCCTTATCATCCCCGCAGGGCAGGAAGCCCGCGGTGGAGCAAGGCCGCGGGTGTTGCGCGCCCGTAGGGTGTTCGGCGCCTGAGGGAGAGGCGCGCTGACATCCCCCCATACGGAGTGCATCCCATGGACCGTTGAGTCCTGGTAGACTGTTCAACAGCCGGGATCGGACTACGAGGTGAAACAGTGTTATTCCTGGTGTTATTCCTGGAAGGGCCAAAGTTTCCAGCGTTGGGGCCACCATCAACTCCACCTCACAGGCGCATGAGGCAGCCCACAGCCATTTTTGCTGTGGTGAGACTTTTCTGCTGGGTCTGGTGGGTCTGTCTGTAGCAGATTCCAAAGGCTTTTCCCCACCCAGTCCGTATGATGGTTGGATCTCCCCGGGGTGCTGATTATGGAGCTACAGACATGTCGTCCCCCTTCTCTCCCCTCTACCTCTCCAAATTGTCACTTTTATCAACGCTACAATGTCCCCCGGTATCATTGGCACATCGGAAGCCAATTATGGGCAGACGACGGAGGGAGGTAATGTCGAGTAAAGCCCTGACTTAAGCTCCGGGGGTCAAGCGGCGAGAGGGAGCCTGCACTGGAATCTGCTTTGAGAGCCTCTGTGTGAATGGAGCACTTGTCCAACGGCCTCAGGCCACTGACTGTCTCAAAGAGAGAGTTTCTGGGGTGCTCTCATCCAAGCTATCCTGTAATTAGGGCATTTCCTGTGGCCCCGTGATCGATCTTGCAAGCCCTCTTCCGGATGAATCTGCGTCCATTGTTAACTTGTTAACCCCCGGAGGGGGTCTTGACTCTGTGGCCACTGCCGACCTACTGGATACCCTGGCTAATGGCTGTGCAAGGATCTCTGTGGGCATCATGAAGCTGACGGGAGTTCATGCTCTGTTGGCCCCACCCGTGACACCACCCCTGGTCTCTTCACCGGTATTGGCCCCTACCCATTGTTCCTCCGCCCCCAATCTTGACCTCTCAGTTCGGCGGTCGTCACTGGCCCTCCCGGAGGGTCACCCCCTTCTTTCTCATGAGTTCACTTCCACGGTCTCTGTGGGAGTAGATCCAGGGGGGCTGGGGCTGGGGCTGGGAGAGAGGTTCGGCCTTCCATCCAGCATAGGTAGCATAGGTAGCATGCCCTTGTCTGAAGCTCCCTCGAACATCAGCCCAGACCTCTGTCTTTGCCCTCGCAGGGCTCTTAAATCCCCCCTAAAGATCATCATTGTCCACAAGCCCCACTGTTCACAGCACCTGCTAATCTCTCAAGTTGTTCTTGTCACTACCTGCTCTCTGAGATGGCCGAGATTAAAAACCTCCTATTTGTGTTGATCAAGGGGGTGCTAGGGGTGAGGGGGTAGGAGGTGCGGGGAGGGTTGGAAGGGGCCCAGTAGGAGCTGAGCCTGGGGGGCCATTTTCAGACTCTGACAAGGGGGTATACCCCTCAAAGCCCTTTCCATCCCCTGCTTCTGTGGTTAGGACTATTCCATCTCTGAGGAGTCTTCCACTGCCAATGTCACAGCGGGAGACCAAAGGGACCTTAGTCTCAGGGGTTAACCCCCCACCATTATGTCTCCCCACTGGGAGAACCCAGGACAATATGTGCCGGGTGGGGAGGGGGGATAATGCCTCAACCTCCGGTCAAGGGGGGCTTATGTTTAGGCACCACACATCTGAATACTGTCGTAGCTCCATTGTGTTTCTTCATGATGTTCCAAAACTATTGATTGCCACTAGAGAACCAAGGGACGCTCTCTGGAACAAATGCCATCATTGGTTGCGGACTGTGGGGGATTGTGGGTTTGTGTCCGGGGGGTCTCTGCTGGAGTGCACCAGACTGTCCAATCTTGCAGCCAAGAAAGTGGTTTTTGGGGATGTCGACATGGGAAGGGACGTTGTGGTAAGTTGTAATGGCCACAGGCGGACAAGGCAAAGTGGCATTACAGTCAGCCCTTTTTATGTCCCCGCCCCTGTGTACCCCGCAAGAGACTACTCTGGTAACAGTCCTCTCTCAGGGGCCAACCTGACTGCCCTGGGACCGAGGCGTTATAGGGGTTTCCAGAACCAGGGGG
Source organism: Ambystoma mexicanum (assembly GCF_040938575.1). NCBI lineage: Eukaryota > Metazoa > Chordata > Amphibia > Caudata > Ambystomatidae > Ambystoma > Ambystoma mexicanum. The sequence goes on along the minus strand of NC_090929.1, from coordinate 693,286,627 downwards.
TCAGTGGTTATTGTTTACTGGCTCATAACTCTGTTCGGAGGCACTCTTGAAGGGTGTGGTTTTTCTTTTTTTTATGACTTTGCTGTTGCTTTTGTCACCAATATGCTTATTGTAACTATGCATTAGTACTGTTTTTTAGGATGTGCTTTGATGGCCTTTTTTGGCCGAATAAAGTTGTTTTGACTGATATACAATAAAATAAAGGGGCAAACAGGAATGCAAGGCTATTCTGGAAGACTACTACATCAATCAGCACAGCAAAGAGTGATACTGAAATAATTTGTCATATTCACACGCACTGTCTGCGTAGGCAGCACCCTGGCATGGGATGCTACAATTCCAATATTTTATCCAGCACAGGAAGTTTATTGGGATGCCCCCCAGCATAAGAACTTTGATTGGCATTATTTTCCTTTGATCCATTTTCCGCTGGGACAGACTATTTTAAACATTTATGTCCAAAACATAAGTCTGCTATTACACCAAGTATGCCGTGTTCTGGCAGGCACTGGGGCATACAGTTCATTCGTTCACAAGCACATTGCTTCTCGGTTTTCTCCGAGGTCTTAGAGCAGTGCTAGATTTCATAAGATCTTGTTTCGGACCGTATAAGAAGCGTATGCCTTTTGTGCTGATTCATTTGAATCATTGCCACTTGGCTCTATTTTCTAAAACATTTCTTGTTAAGCAGGCGCGGAATGCCCTCCAGAGAGACCTTGAAAGAGTTTGCTTGCTGTGCAAGTCCTTGTCTGTTTGAACCAATGTTCTCTTGAACAGTTTTCGATTTGAGTAGCTATCGTTTCAGCATGAATCATTGTGTCAGCTCAGTTATTTGATTCATTTAGTTCACATAGATGTATCTTTGGGCTGTCCACTTTGTTTAGAATGCATGTCTATAAAATGGATCCTCTTTCCGGAATTTTTTGTCCAGAATGTTTATAGTGGCTGTCCAGAATCTTTCGTTGGGACAGGTGGTCACCCTGGGTGGGTCAGGGCCACATACTGATGTGCTGGACACACTTAGAGACGTGAAACAATTTTTATAATAATGAGTTGGAGATTGTTGTAGACTAAATATGGTCAGTCCTCCTTAAAATCAGGGATGACCTTAAGATGGAAAGTAAGGACATGGGCACCGGAATGAGGGAAGAAGAGGAGTGGCTACCAGAGCCTGGGACAGATCTATGGAGAGTGCGTAAAGGAGGGTTCTTATTACAATGGCTCTGTATTGCTTATTGAGTGTATGGTCCTGTGAACGACAACACAACTGGCAACGAAGGAAAATGTTCCCCGCAAGTGCAGATACACGGAAGGGCACCCCGCAATCCGGGGCACAAGGGTGACTGAAATAGGGCAATCTGCCCTCCAGAGCAACCCCATTGACAGCAGTCCACCACATGGGACAAATACAAGATGGCTATTGGCCGCATAAGTGATAAACGGAAGTCCGCCGAATGAGGTAACGGCAGTGTGCCACGCAAGCTGCCGGGGAGGAGAGCTGAGTGTCAACTGCGGAGAAGACAGCAGCGACGTCAGAGCGGGAGAGGGCCACACTCAAGAAAAACAAAGGGATTTGTAAATGCGCAATGTTCAGCATGTAGTGCAGTCAAGAGAAATAGAGGGACTGCATGGCCTGAGGAGGGGGCCCATCAATGGAAAAAAAGGGGGGAAATAATAAAGAAGGGCAGTCCGCCCGGTAATGCTCGCTGATCCCTCCCGCAGAAAAGGAGTAAGGGCAGTCCGCCGATGTGCAGGAGTTCAGTACGCCCTTTCATGATTGCCGATCCCGGCTCTACAGGAAAAAAGGGAAATTTGCCTGTTTATAGAGGGCCCTCCACCTAGTGCACAGCCGATCCCGGCTCTGTAGTAATAAAGGTCATCCATCCATGGAAAAGAGCAGACTCTGCCCCGGTGAAAAGCCAATCCCGGCTGTGCAGGAACAAAGGGCAATTTACTCGTAGAAAAGAGGGTACTCCACCTAGGGGAACAGCTGATCCAGCCTCAAAATAAAGAGAACAGAAAGGAAAAAGAAAGGAAGTGGAGGAGGGGCAATACGCCATATTTGAGCAGTCTAGAACAAAGGATTGTAGGACAGAATAGCAAGGTAAAAGAAGGGCAGTCTGCCCTATGAGGATACTGCTTCTGGCTCCACACAAAAGGAGAGAGTGTGCCTATCCTGGGAACAGGGAGAAAGGGTATCTGCCCGCTATACAGGAGAGGACGGCAATCCGTCCACTTAACGCGAGAAGACGGCAGCACGCCGCACCTAAAGAAGAAGGGCCACCCACAGGAGGAAAAGACGGGCCATACGCCCATAGAGTAACAAAGATGGGGTAGTACATAGTAAATCGATTGCGCAGTACGGGATGACAGCAAAGGGAAAAATCGTACAGGATAAAAAGAGACAGTACATTGAGGAAACAAGAGTTGTGCAATGACCATAGAAGCTGCTGATACACTGAAAGAAAGAAGACAGAAGAAGGGATACCAAGCAAAAGCAAATGAACAGAAGGGATGAAGATGGCGATAGGAGAGGGCTGGATGAGACAACAAAAGGTGAACATGCAGGTTGTACAAAGAACATTGCACAGTACAAGAGCGGAAAAGAGGGAAACAAACACAAGAAGATTAGGGTATCGGAGATGGAGAATAAAGTAAACATGGGGGAGAAGAATGTGAAACAGCAATCACGCAAGTGGACAAAAGAGAAGACGAGTGGAAGAGCCCAAGAAAACAGAACAATACCAGGAAGACGAGAATGTCATGAGTCCAGGGTGTAGCAGAAGAACTAAAGGAGGTCGAAGAACAACAGAAGGCATGGAAGAAGATTCCACCAAATGGGAAAGTGACCACCCTAAAAGAAAAGACACCAAGGAGAAGCCGGCGGGAGAAGATAACATACAAGGACAAAATGTACAAGGAATACAGTGAATGGCCACAAGTGAGTAGAAGATCACCGGACCGACCCCAAAAGAGGAGTCCACCACGGATAGAGGACATGAGGGTGTAACCCAAATTCAAGACAGAAGGAAAGGAGGAGAACACCCATTGAGATCAAGATGCATACCAAGATATCCACCAGAAAGAAGGAAAGGACAGCAAATCCACAATGATGATAAGCAGGGGGTAGATGTTGTGGAGTAGATAAGGTCAGCCCCCCTTAAAATCAAGGATGACCTTAAGATGGAAAGGAAGGACATGGGCACGGGGATGAGGGGGGAAGAGGTGGGGCTACCAGAGCCTGGGACAGATCTATGGAAAGGGCAATAAAGAAGGGTTCCTATTACAATGGCTCTGTATTAGTTATTGAGGGCTCGATTCATGGAAAAGTGCGAATTTCTCCCACAAGTCGTGCCCGGAATGCCCCCAACATGACCCCATGCAAAGTATAAACAGCCAGAACAGCTAACTTTGTGTGGTCCCCTGGGCGCGAATACATGCACCCTTAAAACAGTGTGTGGGGTCGCCGCAAGCAGACCTGCATCTCAGGGACCTTGCGCAGGATCCCCCGTAACTGTTGCCGGCACTCTGACAACATACTCATGATACTTCGTAATTCATTTTAAACTCAGGAAAATCTGTGTGCAAACCCCCAACTATTCCTGCACCCCACTACACTGCATACTGGCACCCCTAAATTAAATCGGAACCCCGGTTGCATACACGCACCCTAAATCCGACATGCAAACCCACCTGCGCACTGCAAATCCTATGTGCAAGTGTCCTTACGCGTGTCTTCGGGTGGCATAGAGATCGAGGGATTTGCATGGCCATTTCTATGCCGAGAGGCTGCGTGGGTAGTTCCATGAATATGTGTCGTGTGTCGCAATTGTGGGCGTGGGAGGGACTGCCTGCGGGCCGTCCCTCGTAAAGCCCACTTTTTCGCATGTTCTTCCCCATTTTCTGTGTGTCCTGCCCGGTCCCAGCCCTCTGCGCAAGCCATGTCCACGCTGTGCATGGTTTTGCGCCCAAGACGCTCAATGGCTCACAGAGATGTGCCGAGCCTGCGCAAACTCCACGCAAGTCCTGGAAAAGTCCTCTGCATTCAATTCCATGAATCGATTAATGGGAATTCGCACGCAGTTTGGCGCACAAGTTCCCTATTTCCCATGGAAATTATTCCATGAATCTGCCCCGAGTGCGTGGTCCTGTGAACGACAAAAGAGAGATGGCCTCACGCCTGTCAGGCAGTCCTGTATCCTCTGTTTATTGTGAACAAGGGAGATCCTGTAACCATGCCTTGTCCATAGTACACACCATACACAATCTAGGACGGTGAAGAAATCTGTGTGTACTTCACAACCCTAAGTGCCGAAGGTGAAACTGAAAATGTGTACATTCTCCACACAAATGGATTAGCTGATCTTGTTAAGATTTGTGGATCCAATGAAACACTTTCACCTCATTCTAAGTGCCACTTGGTCTTACAAAATATGCATAACTTCACACATTGTGATCCACGCATTCCACTTTTAAAGCAGCAGATTCGGGTGAAAATTACACTTTTTATTATCATTTAAAAATGCTTTTATACGTGGCCATGGAAGTCGTCAAAAGAGACATAGCTGCCAAATTATTTATGGTATTCCTATATGAACACCTGGATTTAAGGCATGGATCCATGCATGCATCTGGAGCAAAGAGTCTACGGGTCAGTGGGTTAAACCCACTAACATGTAAATATGTGGGTCCATGAGAAGTCTCGAGGAGAGCAAGTCCTACGCCTGGTGCATATCTACGCTGTCTTGTAGGTAGTTTCACAAGATGATATGGCTTTCTTTTTCCTGTTATGTACTCATCACTGTAGCCATATGGATATGTATATCAATGAATATGGGCCTCATTATGAGTTTGACAGTATTTCCACTGAACTACTACCAAAATTGATTACCATTACCACCACTTGGTCCCTTGGGTTTACCACAGGATTACAAGTGGCGGCATGGCGGTGCAAATCCCCATTTCCTGAGTCCATAGGGCTCCATGGGGTTTTTGGCAGAACTGCTGCAGGCGGTATTGCTGCCGTAATAATTCTGCCAAAAATTGGTGGTAGGGTGGCGGGTTCACCTCCAGCTATGTGCTGGAGGAAATCTTCCACCCCCACCACCAATCTCGTAGTTCAACAGTGCAGGAATGCGGAGCGAATGCAGCAGTAACAGAATTACTGCTGCATTCCTGCCAATTTTTCCTGTACCGCTGGCCTCGAAATGAGGGCATGTATGTTGTCCTTTGCCAAAGTGTTACGTAGTTTAAAAAATCCAATTAAATATATTAAATATATTTTTTAATTAAGAAAAGGAATTTGCGTATGTCACCACACCGTGCTCTGGAGCATCCTGGTACCAGAATAGGCTAACTCTTAGCCATTCCCACGCTTTCTCACTTATTTGTTTCATTAGAGTCTGTACACATTTGCACAGTAAATTGATTAGTCAAGACAGAAGGAACAGCATGAAATTGATTTGCTGTTGTGCTTATGGATGTGTTCTCTGAGTTTAGGTACAAAGCCAGTGCTGGGCATTTGTTGCCTAGTCCTAGTAGCCCACAATTCACTCTCCAGTCCATTCCTTTCCAATACATGATCCCATTCTGTTCAGCTCTTTCACGCAAACAAACTCGACAGCTCATGAGATTTATTGTTCAGTCAAAAATAAGGGCAGCCCAGCCGGACCGGGCAGGTGGAAATGTAATTGTTAATTGTAACAGTTTTGCCCACACATGACACACCATGCACATGTGGCAATGTCATGTGCTGTTGTGCGCACCATTTCAGGCAGGCGGCAGATCAGTGTGAGATTATGGGAATACTAGTCTCACTGTCCAGTACCATGTATTGTATTGTATTGGTATTTGTAGAGCGCAAAGACCGAAAGGCATCAAGGCGCTAGAAGGAGAGCCACTTCAGACCAGCAGGGTTAGAACAGGAGAGTTTTCAGAGTTTTTCGAAAATGAAGATATTCAGGAATGTTACGGAGCTCAGGCGGAAAAGCGTTCCAGAGCGTGGGGACCAGTACCGAAAAAGATCTTCCTCTGGCTCTGGCCCGACAGAATCTTGGAGTGCATAGCAAAGATTGGTTAGTTGAGCGAAGAAGCCTGCTGGGTCTGTAGGGCACACACCTAGATCAAAGGAACTCTGCCCCAGTATTATAAGTAGCATGATGAACAAGACAGAGGATTTTAAATTTGACTCGGCTCCTAACAGGGAGCCAGTGCAGTTGGTGGAGAAGGTCCTGGGAGTGTGTTAATCTGGGAGCTCCCAAAGCAAGGCAGGCAGCAGAATTCTGGAGGGTCTGTAAGTGTTGTAATAGAGTCTCAGGTTGGCCAACGTAGATTCTGTTAGAGTAGTCAAGGGATCCCATGATGGATGCAGTCACAATTTTCATCCTAGACTCAAGCAGTAGGAACAGTAGGACGTTTCTCAATACTTTCAGTTTAGTGAAGCCAATTTGGCAGACTGCAGAGATTTGGGCTTCTCTAGAGCCTGTGGTCATTAATTTGACCCCTATGTTCTTCACTACCTGAGTGGGTACAGGACATGGATCGAGGGAGGTAGGCCAGTATTCAGAAGTCCAAGGCTGTCCTATATTGTTAGACCCAACCAGTAAAACCTCTGTTTTGTCTCTGTTGAGTTTGAGCCAATTATTGGTCATCCATTCCCCAAGCGCAGATAAACAGTCTTTCAGTTTTTGGGGGGGGGGTATCAGTAGATGGCATGTTAAGGCGAAAAAGGATCTACTTGTCATCAGCATCCGAAAGAAAATAGACTCCATGGCTAGCAATAAGGTTGGCCAGGGCCTGCATATATAAGTTAAACAAAAGGGGAGACAGAACGGACCCCTGGGGGACTCCACAGTTAAGGGCTCTAGGAACAGAGGTGAAAGGGGGAAGAGAAACCATCTGAAGCCGGTTAGACAGGAAGGAGGAAAACCACCTCAATTGGATACTTGACATATTCCTGCCCCTTGAAGGCACTGGAGCAGGTTCTGATGGTCAACAGTGTCAAAGGCCGCAGAGAGGTAAAGGAGAATCAAGGCTCCCACCTCTCCATGGTCATCCATGAGCGCCACCATCACTGACTCAGTGCCCATACCGGGGCGGATTCCGACCTGAAAGAGATGGAGAAGGTGGTTGGATTCTAGAAAGGTTGAGAGCTGGGGAGTAACCATTGACTCCATCAGTGTCATGAGAACAGGAAACAGTGAAATAGGGCGTTAGTTCTCAGCAATTGCTCGGTCAAGATGTGCCTTTTTCAGAAGAGGAGAGATAACAGCGTGTTTGAGGGGCTTTGGGATATCACTGGTTGAAAAAGAGTGTTGAAGCGCTGCAGTAAACAGGGGAATCGATTTGTTACAGGCTGAAGAATGTGAAGAGGGATAGGGTCGGTGGGGGAGGCAGATTTGAGCTTTGACAGTGCAGCTAAGACCATAGAGTCTGTCACAGTACTGAAAGGCACTAGGGTGTGTCTCACTAGGATTGAGAAGCGCAACAGGGGAGTCCACAGAGACTGATATAGCTGTACCTATCAGGTCTCGAAGTTTACAGATTTTTTCTCTAAAAAAGGAGGCAATGTGGTCACAATGTACTTGTGCTTGCAAGGACTTAAGAGGGGGTCGTGCTGGAGTTGACTTGTTTTTGCATGTTTATATTGCATTCTGATAAATACTGCATGCTTGTACATGGGCTAGTTTGACAGAGGATTCAAAGTGCCTATGCCATCTTCGTTCGGCTTGCTGACATTGTTGTTTCAGCGTTCTAAGTGCTGCTGAGAACCACGGAGCAGTGGGTTTAGACAATACAGCTGAATTTCTGAAGGGAGCCAGAATATCGGCAGTCTCCTTTATAGTTCGATCAGAGCAAGACAGGGATTTTTCTCACTTGCTATACCCCTTAGTGTGAGAACCTCCATCGAATTAGAGTCAGGGGAGACATCGGATCAGTGACGCCGGGTTTTATGTAGGACCTTAGGTCTTAGTTATTTTGGCATTGTGAAAAGAAGGGAAAAAGATAGCAGGTAGGAATTGGACCACAGTATGGGGGCAAGGGGGAAAGGAAAGGAGCCTGAATTCTAACTAACAATAGCTCACATGGTAATTTATGGGTCGGGGCGATAGCAGAGCAGCTTAGTGAATTCTTAAACGTAATGGCCACTCCACCTCCAATTTTGGGCGCAGGCCGGTCGAGTTGTTGAATACAGTATTGAGGAGGAAGCATTTGGACTATGTCTGGTCCTGAGAAAGCAGTGAACCAAGTTTCTGTCAGACATAGGACATCAGGCTTTAGGTCTTCCAAAATAGAGTAGATGTCATTGCGGTGAGCAACAGCAGACCTAACGTTATTAGGAGGCCTTTGAAATGGAGAGTGTCAGAGTCGTTTTTCTTTAGTATCTCTTGGGTTAAAGAACTGATAAAGCCTCGGGGCCAGCAAAGGCTAGCAGGGGCCAAGGTAGTCAGATCATCATGCGAGTATGAGCGGTGAAGATAATCGCCACAACCATCAGTCACAGCAGTGGTGGCCAAGGCCCAGAGCGGTCCCGACGGGCACATACAGGCTTACCTTAAGCGTGCCCTCGGCATGCTGTCTGCGTGCACGCTGCGTCCGTCCACTGCCCGTTCCCTATCCTGTACTATTTGCAGTCCAGGAGTCCTAGCAAATTTGGTCGAGAGCCCCCCCCCCGTTCCAAGGATGCCCATCAATGACTGTGACCTTGGTAGTGGATGGCTGGAGAGATTGGATGGGCAACCAGCCTAACCTCACACTTTCTGTGGTAGGTGTTATGGCCTCGCCTTGGTAGTTATTATCACCTTGTGAAGAGAGAGCACATATATGGATTATTATCTTGTAATAGTCAGCTCCCTCGAAGGGGGTGGTCTTTTATTCAACAATTTATATAATCTCTGCCAACCGCTTGGCCATAAGGCGGCATGACATCACAACAACCCTCCCCCACAATAAACACTTTTTAACAAACTTTTAATGCTTTAACCAAACTTTCTAGTCCTTGATCATCAGATCCTGTGGGCATTAATCATCTAACATATAGTCTCTGAACCTAAAAGGGGCTCTCTCACCCCCCCTCGAAATGGGTCCTATCGATGACAGACAACTCAAGTGCTTACCTTCTATTAGGGCACTACTTTTCTGGATTTTTGGAAATGTCCTGACTGCCAATTGCCTCACCTTGAGCGAGGTCAGTTTATGGCCCACCAAAATTGGTGCTTCTAAAAACTTGTTCGATTTCATTAAGTTTTTTACTTTGCCTTGGGAGATGGGCGAGTAGTTTATTTCAATCAGCCTTGTCTTGGGTTTCTATCCAATCAAGTTCATCTAGCTTTTTCTTAACTTTCGTTGGATTTTGAAATAGGTCCTCCCCTGTGCAGCCGGTTAGCTCTAATTGATGTTTTTTCTTAACTGCCCAGGCTGAGAGCATTTTGCACCCTCCTATTTGTATTTCTTGATTTATCAGCTTGTATTGCGGTGCTGAGTCTGGAATGGTCACTTTCCTGTATAGTGACATTTCGCTGTAGTCAACTGCTGCTTTTAGTGATAAAAGTCCTAATTCTCTCCTTATTGCTGGTATGGCTATTGACTTTGGAAGGCGGAGCACTTCCCGCCAGAAGTATCCTTCTAGCCGAGCCCAAAGACTTGACGGAATTGTTGGGATGGCTTTGCCTCCATATGTCAGTGAAGGGACCACATTTGCTTTATAGAACTTCATCACTGGTAGCAGAGAAAAGCGTCTGAATTTTCTGCCAAGCTAAACCTCCTTCCAACCAATGAAAATCGAGTACTCAGGGGATATGATATGATATGACATTTGTAACGCGCCTATACACAAGTGTTTCAAGGCGCGACGAGGCAGGGAGGGGGGAACAGGGGGGAAAGACAGACAGCGATCCTACTAGGCCAGGTGTCATTCAGATCACGCAAGTGCAGGGATAGGGGGAAGGGAAAAAGTGCAAGGGGAAGGGGAGAGGGGGAAGTGCTGAACAGGTTAAGTAGAATAAAAATAAATAATAAATAGGGCCAGCTGGTGGCAAGTGCAAGGTAAGTGCAGACAAGTGCTGGGAGGGGGGGGCTGTAAGGGATGCAGAGACAGTCCCGCAGTGCAGGGGTTGCCAGGGAGGCAGTGCAAGTGGAGAGTGGCTGGGCCACGGACCGAGGTCGGTGAGAGTGGCCCAGGTGCAGGTTCAGTGCAGTTTCAATGAAGAATTAGCAGGGGAGAGGGAGAGAGAAAGCAGAAGCAAAGAGGAAGGTTTTGAGGTGCTTCCGGAACCGAAGATGGTTCTCCTCAAGTTTCAGGGAGGCAGGAAGGCTGTTCCAGAGGGAGGCCCCTGCCGCAGAGAGAGATCTACCCCCAGCTCGTTGCTTCGAGAAGCGGCTGACCCTGAGGGAGTTGGAGACAGATGAGCGAAGGGCTCGGGAAGGAAGATATTTAGGAAGAGAGAGTTGAAGGTATTTAGGCCCCAGGCCCCAGAAGGCCTTGTGGACAATGCAGAGGGTTTTGAACTTAATCCTCGCAGCCACAGGGAGCCAGTGTAGAGATTTCAGTCCTGGAGAGATACGGTCCCTGGGCTTGAGGCCAAGGACAAGTCTCGCAGTTCTGTTCTGGATGAGTTGCAGAGGGCGGAGAGTAGAGGCAGGCAGATTAAGATAGAGGCTGTTACAGTAGTCCAGTTTCGAGAGAACCAGGGCTCTGGAGACCGTGAGCTTCTGGGGGAAGGAGAGGAAGGGAAGAATACCTCTGAGGAGGTGCAGCTGGTAGTGAGACTTCTTAGAGACGTCAGTTATATGAGGAGAGAAGGAGAGTGTGGAGTCGAAGATGACCCCAAGGTTTTTTGCCTTGCAAGTAGGAGCAGGAAGCAGGCCAAGAGAGGCTGGCCAGAGCGCTCCAGGGAAGGAGGAAGTGGGTGTGCCGATGAGTAGAATCTCAGTCTTACTGGCATTAAGGCAGAGGTCATTGGCGGCACACCATTCCTGGATAGCAGACAGACAGTCGGAGATGAGGGAAGGAGAGGAGGAGGCCGAGGGTAGCCTGAAAATGAGCTCGGTATCGTCCGCATAGCACTGAAAGATGGGGCAGAGAGTGGCGATGCGGTGGGCAAGGAGTGCCAGGTACTGGTTGAACCGCCAGGGAGAGAGATTAGATCCCTGGGGGACACCACAGGTAGAGAAGAAGATGTCAGAGAGGAAGGACCCCAGTTGGACCTGGGAGGGTCGATTGGAAAGGAAAGAGGTCAGCCACGCCAGAGCCTGACCAGTGATATGCAGGTTATCACGGAGACAGTTGAGCAGGATGGCATGGTTGACAGTGTCAAAGGCAGAAGAGAGATCGAGCAGAATGAGAACACACAGAGTGTTGGATTCGAGATTCGAGAGCAGGTCCTCACGGATGTTCAGGAGAGCAGTTTCTGTGCTTCTGGCAGCTCTGAAGCCAGATTGATGGTCATGAAGACTACCAACAGATTCAGCATGGAGGTTGAGCTGGGGGATGGCCAGTTTCTCCAGGAGCTTGCCCAGGAAGGGAGTGATGGAGATTGGGCAATAGTTAGCTGGGCAGGCGGGGTCGGAAGAGGGTTTCTTAAGAAGAGGATGCACGAGGGAGTGCTTAAGGGGGGATGGGAAGACTCCAGAGGCGAAGGAGTGGTTGCAAAAGTCAGCCAGGGCAGGAGCCAGGGAGTCAATGTGGTCCTTTATAGTTTTGGAGGAGCAGGGGTAAACCTGTTTAGACGAGACTTTCATAGATCGGACTTGTTTGGAAACCTCATCAGCAGAAAAAAGGGGAAAGGCAGAGAAGGAGGGAGGAGGGGTGGCTGCAGAAGGGCCAGAGGGAGAGCCAGGAAGAGAGGGAGGGAGGTGATAGGAGGAGAGTGTGGACAGGATGTCCTGAGTTTTAGAGACGAAGTGAGAGGCCAATGCAGTGCAGAGGGCCTGGGAGGGGACAGGAGAGGTAGAGACTGCAGCAGGGTTGGCAAGCTCCTTGCAGATTTTAAAGGGTTCGGCCGAGTTGTTAGATGCAGCAGAGATGCGGGCTTGGATAAGGGCTCTCTTCTTGGTGAGAACGGAGAGACGGTATTGCCTTTGGAGCAGGCGGCAGGCCAGTTTGTCAGAGGATGTACATGAAGCACGCCATTTCCTCTCTGCCACCCTGCACTTGCGTTTTAGGGTGATGAGATCCGAGTCATACCAGGAGTTGCATTTGGCTTTGGGCTTCAGGCGGATTCTCATGACAGGGGCAAGGATATCAAGGCTATCAGATATAGCAGAGTGGAGTGTGGAGAGGGCTGTGTCAGGGTGGGAGTCAGCCGAAGGGGTAGGGGGGGCAAGAAGGTGGCAGCGAAAGCCTCAATTGACACACGCTTCATGGGTCGGATGACCGAAAAGGTGGTTGGCAATGATGAGGGTGGCTTTGCCTGTGGGGTAGGGAGGGTGAGGTGGGAGGATAGGAGAAAGTGATCACTCCAGGAGAGAGGAGTGGAGAGAGGGACGGAGAGGGGAAGGTCAGAAGAGATCAGAGCATCAAGAGTGTGCCCTGCAGAATGGGTAGGCCCAGATGGGAGAATAGAGAGTGAGAGAGAGTCGCAGAGGTCACGAAAGAGTCCAGAGGGGGGACAGGAGGCATCCAGGTGGATGTTGAAGTCACCAAGGAAGAGGAGTTGAGTGGTTGAGGCCAGGAGCGAGGAGGAGAGGTCAGCCCACTCAGAGAGGAAGGAGGAAATTTGACCAGGTGGCCGATAGATAGTAGCCACTGTAAAGGAATGGCTAGGAGAGAGAGAGAGAGAGTCGGCAGACAAGACACTCAAAAGAGAAGTAGGTCTGCGTAGGAGTGACAGTGGCAGGAATCCACTCAGGGAAGATAAGGGCCATACCCCCCCCTGCATGGTTGGGCCTGGGCACGGAGAGGATCTTGTAACCGTCAGGTAGGAGTGTGTCAAAGCTGGTGACAGAGCTGGCCGTGAACCATGTCTCAGTGAGACCGAGGACATCCAGGTCCAGTTCCTCAAGAAGGTGACAGATACCAGAGGAATGTTTGATGGCAGAGCGAGAGTTAAGAGTGGCAATGTGGAGAAGGTTGCCATCCTTAAAGGACTTCCGGGGAGGGGTACAGATCAGAGGTACGCCCTGCGGAGCTGTAGGAGAAGGAGATGAGGAAGGAGCAAGAGAGGAGGCAGGAAGGGAGGGTAGAGGCAAGGGGACTATCCAACACCATCATCTGCAGACTATGCAAGGAGTCTTCAGAAACAGAATCGGTTCGACATCTGCTGATGAAGTGCCCTGAAACTTTAGCTTTAAGAAAAGCATATTTAAACCCTCTCCTAGAACCCTTTTCGCTGCAAGAAAAAGACACTTGGTAGAACCACCTACTGAGTGGAAAGAAAACTAGCTGGACCATTGCAACGGGGAAGATCCTTGAAGCCGCCCTGGCAGAATGCCTCAAAGAAGAAAATCAACCACCACCGTGCTGAATTATAAGAGAGTAAGAGGAAGGAAAAAACAAAGAAGAGAAAAGGAAAAGAGAAGGAAGAGAAAGCAAACATTTTGTAAAATCCATAAATTTGATAAATACAACAAAAAAAATACATTAGTTTACAAAAAGACAATGTAACACACATGTATTGGTGTCTGCATATCTTAATCAAACCCTACATTCAAGGGAGGGGGAAAAGAGAGTCTGGCGGCACAAATTGAAATACTAAAAAATCCACGTTAAACCAATTTTTGTAAATACACATATTTGTATGTGGGTAGGTGCTATTTTGAGGAATTTTGGCCAATTTAGAGCTGTGATTCAGCAGCCACAAAAATGCCTCACATTTGTATACATTTCATCAAAATAGCCCTTAACCACTGCCAAACAATTTTTACTTCCGCCTATTTTTTTACAAACCAAACGATGCAACATACAATGTTTTTTAATAAGGCCCGGGGAAAGGAGAGGAAGCAATGGGAGAAAATATCAGGCATACTGAGGGAGGGGGAGTAGGACCCTTCTATTGTATGCCAAGACCCCTCTCCAGCCACCTCTTATCCTCCCCCAAACATCCTTCCATCCTTGCTCACATTAAGGCATTACTTGGGAGAGGGGGATGTGTTTTTTGCCTTAAAACGAGGAAGCACCTTTATCTCTATGTGGTGTTTTTCCAGGTTTATTGGATCCAACTGAAAACCAGAAAGCCTAATTATGTTTGGGTATGATTGAGAATGAGACAAAAGCCAGCCCGGGAGTGTGTCCTTAGGAAGCAGCTGATGAACCGACTTAGTGTTTTTACTAGGTTAGGTAGTTCCTCCCTAATGGGTGGCGGGTCGGCGCCCAGTTGCCCATTAAAGTCAGGGGGCCCTGAACAAGAAATCTCTGACAGCTTTATGGTTCCTGTTTGCGTAGTCTGAGGAAGACCGGAGTCATGGCGGTATGTCAGGGGGCATAGTCTGGAGTTTGAGGCAGCTGGTAAGAAAACATTTTCTATTTATTTTTGCATGATTGTGTATCTATTTGAATGCATGCAAGGGTTATATATAAGTGCACGTGTGAATGTGTGAGATTCATGAAGGTGCAGTCAGTGTGCATGAATACATGTGGTGCCAATGTGAATAAGGGAGCGCATGTTGTATGGTTGCATCTATTATTGAGATAATTTGCATGTTGGGTGCATGTTTGCACCTGTATGCACATGTGTACGGCGGCCAGTGAGTGAGCTCTGATTGGGGGGGCTAAGTTAGTGTACTGGCAACAAGCATGGACAGTTTTCTTATAGTGGCATACTTTTTTACTGACATTATTGGCAAAGTCAACCAACATGATTACTGCACTTAAATGAAATAGAAGGGCTACCTTGGTGCAGGTAGCAAGCACATGTTTTCTGACAGTGGCATATCAATTTTAACTGTCATCACTGGGAAAGGCAACATGAGTGCTTTTAGCTGGCATGCTCGCCCATGTTGGTGCAGCTCGTTGGATAGATTTTCTTTCAGTGACATCACCATTTTTACTAGCATAACAGGCAATACCAGCTTTGGCTTTCTTTCCTGGCACACTGGCCTACATTAGTGTAGCCAGCATGAATGTGTATTCTTATTGTGGCATGGGTTTATACTACCATAATGGGCAAAGTCAAAATGAGTGTTTTAGGTGGTTATACAGGGCTAGATTCATGCTGTCAATATGGACAGGTTTTCTTACTGTGGCATGGCATTTCTTACTGGCATTATGGGCAAAATCAAATGATGAGTGTTATTACATGGGCACACTGTCCTACATTGGTGTAGCCGATATGGTTTATGTTTTCCAAGAGTGGCATGGCACTTTTACTGGAATTATGGTTAACGCCTAGATTATGAGTGTTTATACTTGGACATACTGAGCAACATTGGTATAACCAGCATGGACATGTTTTCTTACAGTGGGCGATTTTTAACTTCCATTATGGATAAAGCCAAATCAATTAATGTTCTTGCGTTGGCATACTTGCCTATGTTAGTGCAGCCAGAATAGACATGTTTTCTAACTGGGGCATTACATTTTTTGCTGGCATTATGGACAAAGTCAACATGATTATCCTTCTTACAAGGCCACATTGGCCTACTTCAGTGCCACCAATATGGTTATGTTTTCCTAGAGTAGCATGACACTTTAACTGGGATCATAGTTAAAGCCAACATGATGAGTGTTCTTAAGTGCTCATACTGACCAACATTGGGGCAACCAGTATGCACATGTTTACTTACAGTGGCACAGTGACAGGAGATTTTTTACTGACATTTTGGATAAAGCCAACATGATGAGCGTTCTTATGTGGGAATTGTAAGGAAGGCATGGCATCAACAGTAAGACAGACACATGTGACCACAGTTCAAGCATGTTTATTGAACTTCAAGAAAAGGTGTGATAAACGCCTACCTAAACCTAAATCTACAGATGGGAGCAAGCTACGACCATCAAATAATATTAACGCAGTCCTAGTGGTGTCTTGTCAAAATAAAAGGACCTATACTAAAAAACCTATTGCCAATCCTTACCTCTAAATACAAATAGTGTGGGAAATAATGTTATGAAAAAGATAGAAGTGTTCAAAATTATATGTCAGGTTTTCAGACCATTGGCCTCCCTTTCCCACATTTTTAGCACGGGATAAGGCAGTTCACTCGAGCATATCAGTCTCTGGCTTTGTTAGCACAAGGTTACAGTTCACTCATCAGCATCAGGGCCTCTGTAGTGTAAGTCTCCTTGCTTCTCAAAAGTCTCTTCACTGAAAGGGCCTGATGCAACCAAATAGACACTAGTTCTTTTCCCTTCTAGATTTTCACGAGTATTCACATCGGGTGATTCATTATCCTCCCCGGCACCCCCTCAACTGGGCTCAGAAGTTCCGCACAGGCTTCCCTCTGCCGGGCTCGAGCCTGTCTTTCCCTTTTCATTTTATCGCAAAATGTTCATAGGTTCTTCCTTTTCAGGTGACTCACGATTCACTGCACAATGCTTTGTGGTGGGAGCCAAGGACAGTACCATGGCCGCATGCGCTTCTCCTCACCTTGACTATCGACGCGGGAGAGCCCCGGGTACCTGTGATGCTGGAAATGCAAGGTACTTTGGGGTTGCAGAACTATTGGAAAGTCTAGTGTGAACAATATATGGACTGGGCTTGTATCTTTCGTCTACAGGTTGCCCAGGTGGGGGGATCTCCACACAGAACTGTGTTTAATGGTAGTTACCAGTATTCTGCCTATTGCTCAACCATCTTGCTTTCCTCCCTCTCTCTACTGCTGGTCTCCTCTTTATTTTGATCTGTGTGTCATTCTGACCATATGCACTTTAAGGGAACTGATAACGTTAGTGGCACCACTGTAGAACTGTATATATTTACCATTATTGATTTCTGTGTAAAAAATGAGTTATCGTGATAGTGTACACCACTTCGAATATTAATTATATAAAGACTGTGTTTTAACCGATACAGTGTGTGGACATTCCTTTGTGGGTGCTTGGGGACTAGACTGTACTTAAGAACCAGTTCGCATCACCTCCTGAGAAGCTAGGCCTTGATTGCTCGTCCATTGCTACCACAATAGAGAATCTTGGCAGGGGTCTCTGTGTCTCTCCTCTACCAAATAGAGAGCAGAAGTACAGACCCCCCCCTCCGGTCTTACAGCCGGTGGCAGCGGTGGGATGCTTATGGTTTTAAGAATCAGTGTATAACCGTGCCACTTACGAAGGATATCTGCACTTTGTTAAATTAAGGTTTAGTCGTGTACAAGATAACTGCATTACAAGCAATGGAATCTATTGTGAATGGTAAATTGACTCGGATGAGCTTAGAGGCTCCCCAGAGTGCTTGTGAAACCAGGGAATTAGACTTTGTGGATAAGTCTAGGGCTGAGCTGATAGATGCCCTGGTGGACTACCAGATTGATTGTGAAACTCTTGAAGGGGGGGATGCAACCAATGAGGACTCTACCCCGGGGGTTGTCACCGACTCCGATTCTGGGAATACCACCATTCCTGCTGCCTCTGTTCCAAACACCAGCAGTTCCTTGGAACTTGAGTTATTGAGGATGAAATTGGCCTTTGAATATCGCAAGTTGGAAATAGATGCTGAGCTTAAGAAAGAGGATTTGGCACAGCAGGTGGAGCTCAAAAATAGGGATCTTGTACTCAAAGACAAGGACACTGAATGTCAGCTAATCCAGCTAGAGAAAGCTCGAGTGGAGACTTCAGCGAAACCAGTTGAGAGAGTCAGGTCCCCAGCAACCAAGTTCATGAAAGATTTGGTTGGTGTGTATGGGGAGGGTTCTGATATCCTCCACTGGATTGAAGCGTTTGAAATGGCTTGTGCAATTCACGATGTTGACAAGAGTGATTGGGCTAAGTGTTTGTTAAGCAGAGTGCCTCAAACTGGATATGACTGTATTCTGAAACTGAGTGTGGAAGAAAGGGGTCAGTATGAGTGCATGAAGTCTGCTTTAATTGCCAAGTTTGGCAAAACGCCTAACCAATATCTTAAACGGTTCAGGGATTTTAAGAAACAAGAGAATGTGTCTTGGGTTGACTGGGTGAGTGCTGCGCACATGAACATGATGGGGTGGATTGATGGATACAAAGTGAAAACGTTTGTTGAATTGTCTCACCTCCTGTTTTTTTTAGCATTTTTCGGAAGTCTGTTCACCAGAGCTGCGTCAGTATGTTGCTGACCGGAACATTTTGCACCCCTTTAAGATGGCTAGGTTGGCTGACAAGTGGGTCTCCCACCGCGTGTCCCCTAACGACTCCAGTGGGAAGGACAAGGACAAAGAAAAGGGGGCTTCTCAGAAAGCTGAGGAGTCCCAAAAGCAATCACAGTCGGGTAAATCAAAACCCTCCTCTCTGAAGACCCAAAAACCTAGCGGGGATAAGTCTGTTGTGGGTGGGAGTAAGAGTAGTGGTCTGCCTGCTGCAAAGCAGGGTCGCAGTGGCTCCAGTAGCATACCACGCACTCCTGGCACTTGTTGGGATTGTGGGGCTCTGGACCACTGAAGGGGTGACCCCAAGTGTAAGGGTAAGGCACTTGGAGTCCAGGCTGCCAGCCTGACCTACCCCTACTCCGTACCTGAGGTGGAGGCCACCGTCCTCCCCTCCTCTACCAGGATCACCTTCGGTGCTCCGGTAGAGATTTCCTTAGTGTCCCTTGGGGCCTGGGACCAGTACACAGAAGTACTGGCGACTATCCCACAAAACACTTGTAGGTTTTTGAGAAGTGTCCTCTTGAATGGCCAGCCTTCTACTGGTTTGAGAGACACTGGGGCAAGCATGACAGTGGTGGACAGGACCCTACTCAAACCAGAGGACTATGTAGGTGCTCCTCTGAGAACCACCAGGTTAGCTTTTGGGCCTCCCAAATTATCGCCTGTAGCCTTAGTCAACATTACGATTGGAGACAAGCCAGCAAAGCTTCCGGTCCTGGATCAGGACAACGTGCCTGCGAACATTTTGTTGGGAAACGATTTGGTCGAGTTAAGGATGTTCACGGATGGTCTACCCATGGCTGCTGTGGCGGTCTCCTGATCGCAGGTCACACAGGGTCCGGCTGTGAGCCTGGTACCCTTGCCGACGGGGAAACCCCAGGCATGGAAAAAAAACAGAGGAGTAAGAAGGCTGCCCCAGTGGAGGGAGCCCCTGCTCTTCCCTGCTCTTCCCACTGTTCCGACAGCACCCATGCTCTGGACGGGCTGGGTCCAGTGGTAAATCCCATCTCAACTCCTGTGGGAGACAAGCCAGAATACTTTCCTGAGGGAGAGGCTCTTAACCCGAAGGATCGTCCCTGAAGGACTGTCCAGTAAAACCCCCAAGAAGAACAGTCGGGCCACAGAGAAGGATGAAGCTAAGGAATCGGAAAACTACCAAGCTCGACAAACGTAGAGGTCAGTTTGTCGAGTGAGAAGAAAGAGTTGCTGACCTCGCACTTTGCAATACCAGTGATCTTAATTAACCACCAACAGTCGTCAAGAATGCATGCGTTGAAGCATACATCGATAGCGGAGCAGTTGGAAATTATATTGATCAAGAACTGGCATCAGAGATGGGGCTTCCTTTGTGTTCTAAGCCAACTATGGACAAGGTAACCACCGTGGATGGGACAGAAATCGCTTCTGGACCAGTAACCCAGTGCACAGCCAGGGTAACCTTGCTGTGCCAGGACGGACATTGGGAGTCTATTTCATTCGATCTCATCAAGGCACCTCAGTTCAGGCTAATACTAGGGATGGCATCGTTGGTTGCTCACAACCCTTTGATAGACTGGCGGGCACGAGAATTAACCTTCCCTGGTGATTGCTCCCCTGCCTGCTATTACCAAGAGGAGAAACCTGACGTCTGTATCCCCATGACTACCGGAGCGACAGTATCAACCCTGGGAGCAACTAATACCTTGCCAAGTGAATACCATGATTTCCAGGATGTTTTCCGAAAGGACCAAGCCAATACATTGGCGCCGCACAGGCCCTATGACTGTGAGATCGACCTTGTTCCTGGTGAACAAATCCCCTGCGGCAGGATCTACGCTCTCACAGAACCAGAAAACCTTAATTTGAAATCCTATTTAGACCAGTACCTTGCAAACGGATTTATCCGTCCTTCGAAGTCCCTCGCAGCCAGTCCTTTGTTCTTCATACCGAAAAAGGAAGGAGACTTGAGAACCTGTATTGACTACCGCGCATTGAACTAGATCACCGTGAAGAACCGCTACCCCTTGCCACTTATCCCTGAGATGCTAGACCAAGTTAAAGATGCCCAGATTTATACCAAATTGGACCTTCGAGGACCGTACCACCTGGTCCGAGTCAGAAAAGGAGATGAATGGAAAACCGCCTTCTGTACTAAGTACGGCTTGTTTGAATATCAAGTCATGCCCTTCGGGTTATGCAATGCTCCTGCGGCATTCCAATATTTCATGTATGACGTTTTAAGGGAGTTCATTGATGTGTGCGCCTTAGTGTACATAGACGACATCTTAGTATACCCAGCCTCGGAACAAGATCATGTCAGGCACGTTCGTTCAGTCCTCACCAAGCTCCGTCAACATCGCATGTTTGCAAAGTTTGAAAAATGCTTTTTTCACATCACCGAAGTAGAATTTCTTGGTTTTATCCTTACTCCAGGAAGCATCAGAATGGACGTGCACAAGGTAGATGCCATTCTGAAATGGCCTTCACCAACGTCTCTGAAAGGGGTACAAAGCATGCTGGGCTTTGTGAACTTCTACCGCCGGTTCATCCCAGACTTCTCTCTGGTTGTGCACCCAATCACAGTACTATTACGAAAAAACAATAAAAAGTTTGCTTGGACCGAAGAAGCAGAAGAAGCCTTTCAGGAACTTAAACGAAGGTTTACCTCCGCTCCAATCCTGCAACAGTCTCGTCCAGACCTCCCTTATGTCGTTGAAACTGATGCGTCCAGTCTCGCAATGGGGGCTGTCCTTTCACAGAGAGACCCGGAAACCGGCCAGCTACATCCTGTGGCCTTCTAGTTGAAAAAGTTCTCACCTCCATAGATTATTATGCCATCACGGACAAGGAACTCCTGGCTATCAAATCCGCCTTTAAAGCCTGGAGGCACTACCTTCTGGGGGCCAGACACACCATTACAGTCATCACAGACCACCGAAACCTGCAATATTTCAAAAGAGCCAAGGCCCAGTCCTCGCGCCAATTACGGTGGGCCCTTTTCTTCTCTGAATATGATTATGTAATCACATTTCGACCAGGAGTCAGAAACGGAAAGGCGGATGCCTTATCTCACATGGGCATAGATGAAATAGTATATACAACTCCAGACCCAGTACCTATTATACCTGAAGACAAACTCTTGGGTATCACAACAGCCTTAACACAAGCAGAACTACGAAAAGAAATCCAACGGACAGTGACCCCTGATGCCTACCTCGCATGGCAAACTCAAGGAGAACAATATACCATCAAGGACCATCTACCCTTTTTTAGGGATCGCCTATATGTACCCAAGAAGGAATTACAACAGCATATTATTTCAAACTATCACAATTCACTGATCGAAGGGCATCCTGGGATCGCCAAAACCCTAGCTAAGGTGAAAGAGAACTTTTGGTGGCCTACCTGCCATAAGGACATCATTCAGTATATTCAGTCCTGCGGTGTCGGCGCACAAAATAAATCACAGAAACAAAAACCATCTGGTCTCCTACAACCATTGGACATTCCTCCAGTTCCATGGCACACTCTTTCCCTTGACTTCATCACTGATCTACCTCCAAGCCAAGGGTTCAACACCATCCTTGTAGTTGTGGACTTATTCTTGAAGATGGTCCATTTTATTCCTCTCACAGGCCTCCCAGACGCAGCCACTTTAACAAAAGTGTTCCTGGAGGGCGTGGGTAAGCTCTATGGCTTCCCTTCGGTACTGGTCTATGATCGAGGCAGCCAGTTTGTTTCAAACTTCTGGAAAAAATGTTGTGCAATGGCGCAGATCGACGTTCGGCTATCTACCAGTCACCATCCCCAAACGGACACCCAAACCGAGAGAACCAATCAAACACTCGAGCAATATTTACGGTGCATGCTGCACCACGAACAAAGGAATTGAAAAGACCTACTATGGATAGCCGAATATGCATATAACCATTCTTTGCATTCAAGCACGGGACAAACGCCCTTCTATACCCTTTATGGCAGACATCCACGTACCTCTGAACTAGACCTTCCAGCCAGCTTGGAAATGCCAGCGGTAAAGACTCTACACACAACCATTACTCAGGCTTTCAAAAGAGCAAAGGAACACCTTATTCATGCCAAAGAAAAACAAAAGAGATTTGCAGACCAACACCAGAAAAAGGCCCCTGATTATCAAGAAGGAGACAAAGTTGGGTTAGCCACTAAATTCGTACCCATCAAGGGAACCCGGACCTTTCATCCCAGATTCCTAGGACCCTATACCATTAAGGCAATTATCAACCCAGCAGCCGTGAAACTGGATTTACCACCTAATCTACACATCCACCCGGTATTCCGTGTGTCCCTCCTGAAACCAATGCAACCCGGCACACGGATTGGGACACCACCTAAGCCCATACTTGTTGACAGAGAACCAGAATTCGAAGTCAAAGATATCTTGGACTCTAAATACTCTAGGACCAAGCTATATTTTCTCGTCGATTGGAAAGGATTTGGACCACAAGATAGATTCTGGGAGCCCAGTGAGAATATCCATGCACCATGTCTAATCAGGGAATTCCATCGGAACTTCCCAACCAAACCTGGGCCAGACAGAAGGAACACCATGGGAGGGGCCTTAGGGGGGAGTGCTGACACGACCCTCGCCCAAAACCCCCTCTGGCAAACCCATTGGCCAGGTGGAGTCAGGACTCGGGCCTCTAGAGCCTGGCATCCTCTTCAAAAGCCCTCATGGGGCCAGTCCTGGCGCCTATAGCGCCAGGCTCATACACCATGAAAAACAATGTGCTTGGGAACTACTTTATTGTATTGTCAGCCAACATGGAGGCATCCACATAGCTTGGTTCCTAAGAACCAAGCTATGCGGTCTAGTGTTTTGTGTGTGGTAGCCTAGGGACTACTTTAACTGGACTATTTTGTTGGGGCTATTTAAACCACACCCGAGCAAGACAACACGCTTCGCGTTACTTTGTAGTTTGCAAAGTGACGCTCACCGTGTCCAGCTATTCCCTCGAACCTCGGAGAAGCAGAACCTGCAAGGAGACAAAAGGAACATCATTAGCAGCAGCATCTTACCTGCAGTCTTCATCTTTAAACGCTTGCAGCTACTGAGAACACCTTCCTCGAATCTGCACGCCTCTCGGACAGAACGACCTGAAAGAGGAAGATAGAGGCAACATTAAAGAAAGCAGTAGAGACATTTACAAATTACGAGCTGCTCAAAAGGCTTACCTGGCTGGTCGCCTCTCGGCTGGCACAACTCCGGACATTCCACTTGCGCTGAAGAACACCACAACCTACAAGGAAGGAAAACACAGGTTAGCAAAGGCAAGACTTTGCAGCGCTGCGCATAGCGCTTACTTACCGCATCATAGCGCTCTTAATGCGCCATCATTTACCAGCGGGGCTCAACCAAGCCAGTTTGTCGCGCTGAAGCTCTGCATACCTAAGGGAGAAAAAAAGAGACATTTTAAACAAAGAAAAGCATGCAGGATAGCAACAAAACTAAAGAACAGCAATAAGACCTACCTGAACAATATCAAACGGGACGGCATCAGTGAAGTAACTGGACCGCACTCGTCCAGGAAAGGCAACGCACCCCTGCAAAGAAGGAAGGACGGAGAGCACGTCTTATTCTACCACAAGGTGAGGAGAGGGCGCCAGAGGGACTGAAATCATACGGGGGTGGAGGGAGGATACTTACCCCAGTCGGTCAGTCTTGAACACAGTCCTCCTGTATTTTCAGGCAGAACCTTCCCCGCAGACCACATCAGGGCAAAGCTGAGAAGCATTCCAGCGAGCAACCCGGCTGGGTGGCTTCCCTGTGGATACCAGGTGAGTGTAACAGGAAGTTCCGTATATGGTAGTGTGGAAAAGTGCCGACCAGACTGGCTGGAGCCACCTCAACGACTGTATCTTGTGGGTACGCCTGTAGGTGGGACCTGGGTGGAGTGTGTGACGAATATGCATTCTATGTTCTGGCTGTCTTGTATCTGGTGGTTGACACAATGACAGCCCTGCCCGAAACCGGTATGAATGCAGCTTGGAGTGTTGAATGGCTCGGTACTTGTCCCAATACACATAACTTGTTGTGAGTGTCTGGAGAGGAGTGAATGGCCTGAATGCACCGTGTGCCTGATTGGCTGCCTGCCTGCATGAATGACCGTAGTTATGATTGGACGCTTGAGTGTGACCCAGCAGAATGAATGGGAGATCAACAGTATATCTGGGGACCTCTCACTGCTAGGAATCGTGTTCAGAAGCTGAAGCCCACTACGACGTGTAACTGGAGTAACTGAAGCTTGACCTTGAAGCCCTGTTGGATGAGAAGAATTGCTGTTGCTCTACTTCGCAATCTGAAAGCTGCTGTGCCTCAAGGACTGACCCAGAGAGGACCTGGTAAGGCACCCTCTTCCCGAGCTATGAGGGACCATCGTGCACAGCTGATCTTTGCCTAAGCTCCCTGGTAGACAGACCTTCGACAGGCTGGGATTGCTGCGGAACTCCAAGGAGAAGCGCCCGGACTGTTGTCCGCCACTGTCGCCGACCGCTGTCGCCGACTGGAGCCGCCGTGCTCCCATTGCCTAAGAACTTCCAAGAATTGATCCAAGGACGCTCTCGTCCGCATCATCGCTGCTGTATCCTGCTGGAAAAGCCTGACCGTCGACGCGCCGAGGAGCATCCACCGGTGGGGTTCCCGCTACCCGAAGACCACAGAGACGCCGACGACTCGACGCCCTTGCTGGGCCACAGTTATTCAACTCTTTGCGGTCCAGAACTATCGACACCGAGGTGCCCCGCATGCCTCTTCCTTGCAGGACGTTTACGCTTCCCCGTCAACGAGCACCGCTAGGAACGATGCGGCCACTTCACCGTCGTAGCTCAACCTGTTCTCCGTCGGACGTTCGATGACCCGTGACTCATGCCTGAAAGGGAGGACACTCAAGAAGGGCCGTCGATTCCCCGACGCAGAACGCTACAACGCCAAGGTACTTTGGAGTTGCAGAACTATTGGAAAGTCTAGTGTGAACAAAATATAGACTGGGCTTGTATCTTTCGTCTACAGGTTGCCCAGGTGGGGGGATCTCCACAGAGAACTGTGTTTAACGGTAGTTACCAGTATTCTGCCTATTGCTCAACCATCTTGCTTTCCTCCCTCTCTCTACTGCTGGCCTCCTCTTTATTTTGATCTGGCTGTCATTCTGACCGTATGCACTTCAAGGAGATCTGATAACGTTAGTGGTACCACTGTAGAACTGTATATGTTTACCATTATTGATTTCTGAGTACAAAATGAGTTATCGTGATAGTGTACACCACTTCGAATATTAATTATATAAAGGCTGTGTTTTAACCGATACAGTGTGTGGACATTCCTTTGTGGGCGCTTGGAGACTACACTGTATTTAAGAACCAGCTTGCATCACCTCCTGAGAAGCTAGAGCTTGATTGCTCGTTCATTGCTGCCACAATAGAGAATCTTGACAGGGGTCTCTGTGTCTCTCTTCTATCAAATAGAGAGCGGAAGTACAGACCCCCCTCCTGTCTTTACAGTACCTCCGACACACAATGCAGGATTCTTTAGCTTTAATTCCAGGTCTTACGTTCCCTACTTTTGAAGGCTCATGAAAGCTGCGGTTTGTCGGTGAAAAGGTCAAGGGTATTTCCTCCCGTGCAATACATTTGGGTCTTGCCGTCTTCCGCCTTGTATTAAACTGCCATCTTGGAAATGCTGCTTCCTTGTGTGCTTTGCCATGCTCAGAGTGTTCTATCCTGCTCCACCTTTTATCTGTGTGTGGAAGTGTGATGAAACTCAGGTGTGTGGAATGATCAGTAATTGCCTGACCATTGTAGTGGGACATGGCAGGTATACGGCTCGGGTGTTAGTCCGTTTTCCCTCACAGTGAGTTGTCCGTGAGAAAGTGTTTGTGTTGAGAAAAAGGGGGATGAGGGGTTGAGACCGCATGTATCCTACCGGTTAGGATGGGTTAAAGGTGTTACAGGAAAGGGAATACTGCATCTCGCCGTCCAGTGTCCCACTTACACTCCCCGAAGACCCCCCATCCAGGTGATCCTCCCACACTGGTCTACCCCCAGGAACTGGATCCAAAAGTGATGGCCGTTCCTGGCCAACTGAACGACAGATCCCGGGGACTAGTAGTGGGCGAGGCACCTTCGGGTTTCTCACAGATAACTGGCCTATATTGGTGCAGCCAGTATGGACATGTTTTTCTTACTGTGGCATAACATTTTTTATTGGCATTATGCGCAACCAGTAGTTTATTCTTTCAAACATATACTAGCATATATTGGCAATGCCCACAAGGACATGTTTTCTGATAGTATCATTACTGACATTATAGGCAAAGCAAGCATATGTTTATTTTTAAGAATACTGGCACACATCAGTGCAACCTCCATGGGCATGTACAGACTGTTACAGCCCGCATGAACATGTGTTTTACACTGACAACATACTTCATATACTGGGAAAAGGCATCATGAAAATGTGCTGGAAAATGATCTCCTTCACTTTTACTAAATTGGCATCTATTGGATATTTTCTTGTGTTAGCCTACAAACCCTATTTTAACTTGTGTGGCTTTTTTGCCAATTTTCCATAGAAAGTGTGTTCTAACATGCCCATTTTAACCAATTATTCTCTGTGCGAGAACCACTCAAAACACCCTCAATTGAGGGCAGCGATTATTGGTCACCTATCACTGGGACATCAGGAAAAGGGAAACAAAGTACAACCAGAAAGAGCCAAATCCAAAGTTTACAAGGAATCCCACAGCCTTGTGGGTATAAAAGAGGCAACTAGAAGTCTTTTGTTGTCTTGGGCCCAGGGAAGGTAGATATGCCTACTGCTGCTCCCTCCCTGGCAGGGAGACGGCTGCAATACATAAGGAAGCCTTGGAGGGTTGCAAATCTAGAGGAAGTTCGGGTATCTTCCTCTGCACCCCTGAGAGAAGGGAAATACCTCACCTGGAACAAGGTGGGCACATTGTTGGTGCTGGTAAAGCAGAGACCTGTGCAACTGAGGGATGGGTGTAACGACTTGTATTGAAACCCAGGTAGAGCAAAGGGACCTTCCTCCCAGTCTCCCAGCCACCGCGAATAAATACACACTGTATTGGCAAGGTGATTAAGCAAAAGGGTGGAGCGCCAGGCTGAAAATAAAGAAAGCACAATCACATCAAGGAAGTCTTTAAATGTTCAGGAAAATTACTAATGTCTCGAAAACACACACAGAAATGCAAAACCCAATCCAGATAAAAAAAGGGAAAAAATAACACAGTTCCAAAGAATAGGGGACAAAAACAGAGCGGAAGGTAATCCACATTTTCTAAGCGCCAAATCCACCAAAGGGAAATCCGATAAGCAATCTAAATTCATAAGCAGGGTCCAAAAGCTAGGAAAAGCATAGACAAGTCACAATCAGAAGGCAAAGAGAACAATCCCCATCCCGGTCCAAAGTCGTCAATGGGAAGTACACAATCCAAGGAAGGAAGAGAATCAAGATCCAAGGTACACAGGAGGCAACTTGCTGTGCCACAGGAAGACA
Source organism: Ambystoma mexicanum (assembly GCF_040938575.1). Taxonomy (NCBI): domain Eukaryota; kingdom Metazoa; phylum Chordata; class Amphibia; order Caudata; family Ambystomatidae; genus Ambystoma; species Ambystoma mexicanum. Next base: position 693,258,891 of record NC_090929.1, on the reverse strand, counting down.
GCGGAGAAGCACCGAGTCGCGGAATGCAGCAGCCTTTCTAGTTTTGGGTTGCTGTGCGTCCGAGACTCTCTGAAGGTGTCACGTAACGACGGAGTGCTCCAACTCTCTGTGCGCGACGTGCCTTGTGTGCCATTGGGGATTGTAGGCCCATTCGGCCTGGGTCTCCCAGTCTCCAAGGAAGACGCCATGGGAGATTACAGTGGGAAGGAAGGCTCTAGGTAAGGTGCATTCTGAGACTTTAAGTCTGCATTTAATCTGCAGGAAAGAAGTGGAAGGATGAGGTGAAGGGGATGCCAGGAGAGTCCCAAGGTTTGTGATAGTGGTAACTTGTCAGAAGAAGGATGTCAGGGGAATTTGAAAGATTGTGAAAATGAGACCTGGTGGAAAGAAAGCCAGGGAATCTATGATGTCCTGCAAGTGGACCGCCTCACCCTGGGGTATCAGTCACTCCGCATTCACACAAGGAGACACAGACACGAGCTGGGATGCAACACTTCTTTATTCATCCACTGCCTACTTGTCACTGGCGCCTTTCCTGTCTTCCTTGCTCGTCCCCTTCCCCTCACCCCTTGGTCCTCCCCATGTGACAGGGGGGCAGTGACGACACCACACCCTCCCATTACTAAACACAGAGTCCCGCCTTTAGTTCATTTCCTCAATGAGGCGGTGAGGTTTCTTTCAGGCTCTCTGGGGTCGACTGTCCACCCTTGCTGATTGGCTTGTCGTGGCCTCTTGTGACATGTCATTTTCGGAGTCTTCCTGGTCCCCTTCATTTGGGGCGTCCCAGTTAGAGTGGGTATCATTTATACTTATGTCAGCCGTGGGTGTGATTCTGGGCATCCGCCTGAAATGGGACGAGTTCCTCGTCATGGATCTTCTGTCTCCTTCTGCAGTGATGAGTGATCCTTTTTTCTTGATAATAATGAGGGGTTCTTCATTGAATGGAGCCATGTTCTTGCAATGTTGTGGTTGCCGGACCACTACCAGGTCTCCAGGTGCAAGGTCATTTTCTTTGGCCCTTCGGGTGGCGTCAGCGGCCCTTTTGATGAGTGTGTCTTTCCTTCTCATTTCAGAGTCATTTTCATACCGGTGTTCATCAGCCGCTACGTGTGGTAGCTGTGTTCTAATTGTTCGTCCGAACATCACCTCTGAGGGTGTTTTTCCAGTGGTACTATGTGGTGTGTTCCGGTAGTCCTGAATGAGTTGGTATAGTAGTTTCTCAACGGGTTCTCCTGTGATTCGTGCAATTTGCATCGTGCGCTTGACGTTGCTCATAAATCTTTCTACCGTGCCATTTGCCTGTGGCCACAATGATGTTATTTTTCGGTGGCAAAATCCCATGTATTCAGCAAAATTTTGGAAATCTTGTCCGGTGAATGGGGGGCCATTGTCGGATTTCACCACCTTGGGTACTCCGTATGTTGCAAACATCCGGTCCAGTGCTGGAATGGTGTTATGCGCTGATGTGGACGGGACTATCTGTAAGTCGGGGTACCTTGAGTATTCGTCAACTGCCACTAGTATGTACTCTTCGCTTTCCATGGGCCCAAAGTGGTCGACTGCTATTTCCTCCCATGTTCCTTCAGGCAGTTCTGTCATGCACAATGGTTCAGGTGACGTGTGTGGTTTTATGATTGCACGCGTGGGACAGTTCTGGAGTAGTTCTTCCACTAAGGTGTCTAGCTGGGGGAACCATAGTTTTTGTTTTAACATTCTTTTTGTGGACACTATGCCCCGGTGTCCTTCATGAGCTAGTTCCAGGACTTTCCGTCACAGGTTTCATGGAATTACGAGCTTGGTGCCCTTTAGCAGCAGCCGTTCTTCCGACTTTGCAAGTTCTTCTTTCACTGCTAGAAAACAAATGATGTCTTGTCTCGTGTCTTCGCTCACTGTTTCTCTAATTTGTTTTGCTTGTTTCCATCGCCCAGTTTCTAGGCATCTCAGTATAATTTGTATTCCTTGGTCGGTGTTGGATTCACAAGTTATCTGGTCCATGTCGAGACCCTGGGGCGTGCTGCTCTGGATGACATATCTTATGTATTGGTCTGCTATGGATAGTTCTGGTCTGCATTTTTCTCGCGGGTGGCGGGAGAGGAAATCGGCAGGGTTTTGCTCTTTCCCCGGCCTGTGTGCTATGGTGAACCGGTAGTCTTGTAGACAAAGTGCCGACCTGGCTATTCTGGGTGGCATCTTGGCTTGTGGGTTACCATAAATGAAGATTAGTGCTTGGTGATCCGTGACTACAACGAATGGTTTTCCGTATAGAAAAAGGTGAAAGTGTTTGCAGGGCCAGACCACTGCTAATCCTTCCTTCTCGGCCTGAGAGTAGGCTTGGTCAGTCTTGGAGAGACTTCGGCTAGCATATGATACAATGTGTTTTTCATGTCCTTCTTTGTCATCCAGTTGCGTGAGAATGGCTCCAGGCCTACCGGGCTAGCGGCAACGATGAGTTCCGTGGTTTTTTTGGGTCAAAATACACCATGTCCCGGGCGTCAGAGATGCAGTCTTTGATGATCTGGAAAGCCTCCTGGCATTAAGGTGACCAGACAAACTCGGTGTTGAGTTTGGTGAGGGCCCTGAGAGGTTCGCTGACAGATGCAAAGTCTCGTATATACCTCGTGCAGTAGCTTGCAAGGCCCAAGAAGGATCTGAGGTCTGATGTGTTGGTGGGCGGCTCAGCTTCCCGGAATGCGCTAACCTTCTCTGGGTCTGGTGTCATGCCCTTTTCTGAGAATATGTGTCCAAAGAATCGAAGTGTCCTTTTGCAAAATTCACACTTCTCCTTGTTTAGGGTGAGTCGGGCTTCTTCCAAAGCCATACATACTCTCATTAGCGTGTCGTCATGTTGTTCTTGAGTTTGGCCGAAAACCAGGATGTCGTCGCTGTAGTTCAGGCAGTTGGGCAGGTGTTTCATGACGTTATGGATTTCTGCCTGAAAGATTTCCGTCGCTGAATATACCCCAAAGCTTAGCCGCTTGTAACGGAACAGCCCGAGGTGGGTGACGAACGTTGTTATGTAGCGGGATCGCTTGCAGAGTTCTAACTGGTGGTAGCCTTTGTTTAGGTCCAGTTTGGAGAAGACTGTCGCTCCATTTAGAAGATGTACCATATTGGTAATTCGGGGGGCTTGATGGCATTCCCTCAGGATGGCTTTGTTTGGTCTTCTCATGTCCACGCATATTCGGATGTCAGGCGAGTCTCTTTTAGGCACTGGTACAATGGGGGAGACCCATGGCGCGGGACCTTCAGCTGGCTCAATGATGTCTGCCTCCAGTCATTTGGTCAGCTCGTTTTTTAATTGTTTTTGAATGCTGATAGGGATTCCCCTATAGTGCAGGGCTACTGGCGGGACATTGGTGTTGATGTCTAGCTCGATTTGTTTGTTTTTCAATTTGCCAAGACCTTTGAACAGTGAGGGAAAGACCTGCTCAATGCTTGCAGTCGGGTCCATGTACTTGTGTACTATTAGACGATACAGTATGTGAATTAGCCCCATTTCTATGGCTGCTTGATAGCTTAAGATGCATCCGCTGTTGGTGGCAGCTTCTAGAACGTGCATGGGGATGTTTTTTGCATGCTCTTTGATCGGCATGACGCCATGAAGAATCCTTTGCATGCCAGGGAGGTCTTTGAGCCGTATGGAAAGATGAGGGCTTGTGCTGGTTGTAGGCGAGAGGCGTTTGGTATGCGTTTGTATACTTCTTCGCTGATTACATTTACGGTTGCCCCCGTGTCTATTAGAAATTCGGCAGCCGTTTGGTTGATTTGTATTCTGAGCATTGGGCTGTGTTCCTTTGCCGTGTTGTTTCCTAGGGCATATAGGTACCCCTTTTTCCTCTGTGCTTCTTGGTGTTTCTCCTGTCTGCGGGCATTTTCTTCTGACGATGCGCTTGATGCACTGTCCGATTGCGATTGTTCTATGAGGCATCTGACGTATCTCCTGGGTCTCCTTCTTAGCTTGGATGGCGTGGTCTTGCTCTCTCTCCATTCTCTTTTGTCTTGCCTTTTTTCAGGTTGCTCGTCGTAGTGTGGCGACCCAGGTCATGGGGTTGGTGCGCCATTCGGTGTTGGGTCGACTGGTTTTGTTCCTGTTCTGGTGTGGACTTTCCATTTCTCCCCGCTCCTCTCATTTTGCTGCGGAAGATCAGACATACGGCTTTATAGTGATTTTCTCCGCCGCATGTGGAGCACCTTTGGCCCATGGCAGGGAATAATCCCTCATGAGGATATTCGTGCCCACACCTGTAGCAAAAAGGGTCATTATTGTTTCTTGCCGCTCCTTCTAGCTTGTTAAGGCTTTCATGTTTCCTGTGCATGATTTTTATGTCATCTAGGCCTTCCACTTGTTCTGCGAGGGCGGGGTCCGAGCGAGCCAGGCGTAGGATTTCCTCCAAGTTGCACGGTTTTTGCAGCAGTCGTTTGCGGAAGTCGGCGCTTTCGCACCCTACTATGATCTGTGATCTGAGGGCCTCCTCGTTCGAGTAGTTGTTAAAATCACAGTGTTTAATGCTCAGCCTTAGTCTCATGACAAACATGTCTATGGTTCCCCTGTGTTTTGTTTCGTGGTGTGAAAGACGTGTCTTTTGTAGTCTACGTTTGTGTGGGGTGTGAAGTAGTCTGTGAGGGCTGTCTTCAGTCTGGCGTAGGTGTCTATGGTGTTTTCTGGTATCTCGTCTAGAATGTCCCGCACATTTGATCCCACTGCATGGTTTAGTAGGTTGTGTTTCTGTTCATCCTTCAGTGGTCCAGCCACTTTTAGGCACACTTCAAAGTCTCTCAGCCACCTTTTCCATCGTGAGCCGAGGGTGCTGGTGTCAGTGAGGTCGAAGTTGGCTGGTAATTGGGCTAGGAGGCTGTCCGTCATTTTCCTGTGCTCTAATCTGGCCAGAGTCACTGGGACTGTCAATGACTCTTCTTCTGAGATGCTCATGGTATGTTGTTATCTTTTCCCCCTTCAGCCTTTGTTTTGTGCTGAAGTAGGCCTGGATCTGCCTTTTGTGCGAGGCTCTCCCCTTGCCCTCGTGTGCGGTGTGGCCCCGCTGCCAAGTGGGGCGTATGCGCCTTGCTCTGATGGGCCTGTGTGGCTGATATGCTGTGGTGGGGCCCAGGTGCCAGGTGGGGGCGCTGTGCCACGTGCTGGTGGGCATGTGAGGCCTTCTGTGGTGTGGGAGGATTTGTGTTTTGTCTCCCGTGTGCGGTCGGGCTTGGGTGCCAGGTGGGGCCGCTGCACCATGTGTTGGTGGGCCTGTGAGGCCTTCACGCTGTGGTTTGTACCTCCGGAGCGGGCCAAATGCTGGCTCGCCCGTGGACAGGTGGGGTGCGTGGGCGCTTACCCTTTTCTTTTCCTTGCATGCGTTGGAGCGGGAGGGCCACGCCTCCACCGCTCATGAGGTTAGCTTCCTCGCTCGTTGCCGTTGGCGGGAGGCCAGTGCTCCTCGACCGCCTGGAGATGGTGTGAGCGGGGAGCTGCTGCTCCACCCGCGGATGTCGTTATATGCACAGTCTCGGCCTGACTCGAGTTGTTGCCGTCGGTGGTAGATTTTCCCTCTCGATCGCCCGGATGTCTCTACGGGGGGGGCTGCTGCTCCATCCGTGGATGTTGTGCGCGTGCGGTCCCGACGGGGCTCACGCAGGTGATTATCCCATGGTGGGGAGCCTTCTCACTCCGACTCCGCTCTCTCTGGGAATTTTTGTGATGTGAGAGGCCCGCGTCTCCAGTGGCGCCGGATGTCACGCCACGAGCGCGATGGACTCTGAGGTGGCAGCCTTGGTGGGAATGTGTATCCACTTCGTCGCCAATATGATGTCCTGCAAGTGGACCGCCTCACGCTGGGGTGTCAGTCACTCCGCATTCACACAAGGAGAGACAGACACGAGCTGGGGTACAACACTTCTTTATTCATCCACTGCCTACTTGTCACTAGCGCCTTTCCTGTCTTCCTTGCTCCTCCCCTTCCCCTTGCCCCTTGGTCCTCCCCATGTGACAGGGATGCAGTGACGACACCACAGAATCCAGACGTTTTTGATGCCTGAAGAAAAAGACGTCAGGCGAATCCTAAGACATGTCAGAGTTACACTTGTGGACCTCAGAGACTGGTGAAGTGAAAGGCTGGTGAAATGAACACCAGCAAGACTAGAAGAAATCAGACTGGGTAAAGATGTTTCCTTAGAATTGTCATAGCTCTCAACTCACACGCTTTTGGCAGGTGTCACCCGCCTTGTAAAGCGCTGACTCACCCGCCAAGCCTCCTGCACGCCCATTCATTTCAATGGGCTCTCACCCGCCAAAAACAAAATCGGGTGTTTTCACCCGCCTTTGCTACACAAATGTGTGAGAGCTATGGAATTCTGGGAGTAAAGGGATGGTGGGCGGGAGATGTCAGTGAAACCTTGCGGGTAGAGAATGAGACACCTGTGGGAAAGGTGCCAAGAAGCTCAGAAAAGGCCAGACGGCTTAGAAGCCTGTTGGTACTATGAGTACTTCTGAAGGGAGACCAAGGGCACTCATTTTGGTAGATGTTTTGTAGTATAGGGCTGGACATTTCAGTGATGGGTTGTGTATCTTTCTATTGTCTGGAACTTTGGACTTTGTGTTAAATAGACTAGGGTTAGCCTGGGTGTTTGCGGGACTGCTTAAGATTAGTTTATGGAGCATTTTGTATGGCATGGCTGTCACTTGAACATGTATTCGGATAGCCCTGGACATCCCTGGGGGTATGAGGACTGATTAAGAATAGGTTTAGATTCCTCTGATTTAAACACCCTGTTCAAGGTTGGTAACACCGCAAGCCTCTCGCGTTGCGTTGGTCTTCCCCAGGCACATTTTGCATAGCCATTCCTTTTTGGTTTTTAGTCACTTCCCCTTAAGGCTACAGGCATTTTACCAACCCCAACCTGAGGTTACATATTAAATAAAACATGTTTGGACCCTATCTTAATTTCCCTCACTTGTATCATTAGTTGGCCTCCCAACACATCATAAAGATAAGGTGTGAATCAGCATTCAGCACCTGCAGATTTTAGTCTTGCAAGAGAAGCTAAATATTACAGCCTCATTTGTTGTTAAGAAGAGGAAGATACATCCTATGAATTCTCATTCTAAGAGTCCATCACAGTGAAATTGGACCTAGATTTCCATGTTTCATTGTGTAAGGCAGCTTGACGAGCCATTTCACCTAAAAGGTTATCAATCCCCTGGTCCATCCAATTTAATATGGCAATCCCAAGACAGACATTCAAGAAATTATGTTTCCAAAAAGTGCAAAGAAGTTAATCATAGGATATTTATTGGAAATATCACGGTACTGTAGAGCATTTCTAGAAACCTGCTTGTGGAGGTTTGAAGCATTTGAAAGCTGATAAGAAGAGTAGAATGTGCTCTATGGGTGGAAAGGTGGATATTTTTAGAGATCCTACAGAATAGGTCAGGAATTAACAGCTCCATGAAACTAAGAAATCATATAGGGATGCAGGGAGGCTGTCTACAGTGAGGGGGGCGGAGGGTTGGGCAGTTGGCATTAGTGAACATTAAGAGAGAGAGAGACCTGTGTCTAATATTGCAGGCAGGTATTGTTTGCCTGCACCAGCATATGGCAAACAGTGCATAAAAGGAAGCATATTGCAGCCATTTTGAACTTCTGAGTGGTATTGTTCCAGAGATACATGCAGTGACAGCGGAGGCGAGGAGGGAGTTAAAAATGAAAAATTACACTACATCTAGTCAATGTCTACATGCATGCACATCGCAATGTGCGCTGGTGTTCGTCAGGTTGAGAACAATTGAACTTTTAGTTATCGAACAGCATGGGTTTCCAGATGTCTTAGATGTGTTTGACAAAATATTCTTTGAACAAACATTCAAGGTTGGGTCTATAATTTTTCTGAAATCTTTTGTGCAAATTTGTCAAACTGCAACAAAGTTGTATGCCATCTAAAAATGTTGACATCCTCCTCTAATGTTGTCCGCGCGTGACAAAATCCCACCAAACCTTACAAAAACATTCAGATCTCGGTCTAAAATCTTTTTGCAAACTTTTGTGCACATTTGGCAAACGGCACCACATTTGTAAGCTTTTCAAATATTTTGGGACCCCCACTCTAATTTTGCCCACTCTTGTCGAAACAGCACAAAAATTTGCATAACAATACAGAGTTAGGTCTAAAATCATATTGCAACATTTCATGCAGTATCATTGAGTGGCGCCAAAGTTATAAGCCATCCAAAAACTGCTTTTCACTGACCCTGCAATGCAGAAATAGGCATGGATGTAACCGAACATCTGAGATGTTCTGGAACATCACAGAAATGCCCCGAACAGCTGAGATGTTTGTGGACTTCGTAGACGAAAAACACCTGATTTTTGGCTTTTTATGGCCGTATCCCATCCCAACCCCATCACCCCTCAACTCCCCAGAGATAGTTGCATTAGTTTGACAAGTGCAATGTTGTGTTTTTTAATATGTTTTTACTGCGATGTCTGTGGACTATGGGCAGTGTTCACGAATCCAACATGGCGTCCATTTCAAATGTTTTGACGCACCTCACATTTTTAATGGACCAATCAGCAAGCCTGTATGATGTTCGCATACATCACGCTGCTCTCTACTTGGTCCAGAGGCATCCGCGGATTCTGAATCAGGAAATAAGTCCGCGGACCGGACCCAGATATCACTAATTTTTCTTTACCTACTTTTTGGCCATTTATAAAAAACGACTGGAAGTATTTACACCAAATTTACAAAAACACCCTTTCGGGACCAAGCTGCTGCTCCTCGTGCAAATTTGGTAAAAATCCCAACAAAAAAAATCCATCCAGCAGTTTGGGCTCTAGGCGTGAGCAAACATTTGTTACCATTGCATCTATGAGTATTTTTCTATACATTTTGGGACCCCCACTATAACGTTGCCACCCCTGGATGAAACCACATCAAATTTCACACCAAACTTTGCAATATAATTCTGAGGGGGCCCTATACTTCTTTTGAAAAGGTTTTGTGAGGATTCTTTCAATCATATGAGCTACTTAAACATAACTACAGGGCCGCTACTGCAGGCCCTCTAGTATATATCTATCGAACAAAGAAGGAGATATACTTTGGAAAGCATTGTCCTTGAGATTGTAATGGCAAATCTGTTGCAATATGATGAAATTGTGTGTTTGTATCCCTGTTTGAGCATATTAGTTAGTACTGTCTTTATTTACAGGCTACATTTTATTTCATATTTACTCAGAAGACCATGTACCCTTTTGCGTCTCAGTCTTGACAAAAGGTACAATTCCTAAAACGGACAGTTGTTTGTTAAGTATAATTATTTTAGATGGATACTTTGATTGGAGATAGATGTTTGTTGATAGTAAGACACTGTTCTTTGTCCCTCGTAGGGATTCTTATTAAATATGGTGTCTGACACTGAATTTGGATTTATCCCTTGGGGTAATTCTTTGTTGAAATTCCATGTATTCAGATTGATGTATTGGGAAGCTTGCATGTAATCTAAATTTACAATATTTTACTATCTTTGTTATTCAACAGAACTTTGGAAATCCTTTTGCTCCTGAAGAAGGGCCTACTGCCCGAAATACATCAAGCTCATCTCTGTTCTTTAATGTGTTGTATAATTTTGTTTTGCACTTTTGTGATATTTATAATTAATTAAATAATATTATTTTGCCTATAAAAAATGGTGTGATAGCACTTTTTGACTGTTTGTTCAGTACAAGGTGTTCAGGGGACGCGAGTATCCCGTAATAGGGATACGTGTGTTTACTTATGTTATTGAGCAACTCAGGTGCTAATTCAAGATAGGAGGTGTATTTGTATTTCATTTGTGTTTTATAAAGCGCCTTAAACAAAAGCGCTGTACATTTTAAAAACAAGTGAAAGAACGAAGAGATAGTGTAAAAGCATTCCAGTGAAGGGGAGCAAGAAGGTGAAAGTACTGGAAACGTGACTGGGCACACGGAGGACGGGGAACCTTAAGTCTGAAGAGACCGGAGAGAGCGAGATGAAGCATAGAAGGATAAAACCAGAGCAAGGTAACTGGGAGCAAGTCCAAAGAGGGATTTGAAGACAAGGCAAAGGAAGTGAAATTTAATTTGGGAATGAAAGGGTAGCCAACCAAGTGTAGCAAGAGAGGAGGAAATACAGTCTCGATAGGGAAGAAGACAAAATAGACGAATGGAAGAATTATAGACTGATCTTAGAGGGGTACGACGAGAGCTTGGAAGACCAAACAGAGTGCTAGAACAGTAGAAAAGTCGGGAAAAGATCAGTGAGGAAATTAGAAGTTTAGATGCTTGGAAAGTAAGGAAGGGGCGAGTTTGGTTGGGGGGCGGTGCATGTCCCTTCCTTTGTGCTGTCCCTCCAGCACAGCCAGCATCCTCGTCGCCATTGTAAAGATGGGTCCTGGCCAATGATGACTCTGACACTCTGGGATGTACCAGTGACTCCTTTAATAAGTTCCTTGTACATTACATCAGGTATATAAGGTCAGGTACACATATGTTAAGGGCAACATGCACCGGTATCCTCTCTCAGGGGTCTACATCTCCAACTTAGTCTCACAAATCACCACTTATACATCAACATTCTCTCAGGCTGCATTCTCTGTCACTCACTCCAACATTCCATGCATTCTACTCAGGGTCCAGGGGAAGCTTAGTCACTACAGCGAGCTTTACGGATATTGTGGAGGTGGAAACGACAGGAACGAGAGGTGAGAGAGATATGATGAGCAAAGGAAAGATTTGAATCAAAGTGAAGACCAAGGTTGTGAACTGTAGTAGATATTGGGGGATTAGAAGGAGGAAAATATGTGAATGGGGGCGGAGGAAGAAAGTTGAAGGAGAGGGAAGGATAGCAGTACAGGTGTCATTAAAAATTGTAGAATTAAAGCTGCGTAGGTCACGCCGAAATATATTTTTGGGAGGAGAAGAAACAGTTGAGCTCTGGGGAATGGAAGACAGAACTGACACTGAGAGTAGATAATGATCTGATAAGTAAACAGGTAGGGGTTCCCTATTGGGGAACCCGCGTCTCGTTAACACTGAGCCAAAAAGTATTTTGAGCCTAATCCGGACTTTCCTATTATTGGGGTAACCGGTATGCTTTTATAGAGTTAAGTTATGCGTACAGACATTCATAATGATTTAGCTGAGAGTAACATATCATGAAAACAAATTCAATTGACAATGTTTTTTCAAAAAATTTAACTTATTTATTTTTCAAATGGCCCAACGCGTTTCGAGTGATTCACTCTTCATCGGGGGCAAGTAGCATTTCCAGATAATTCTACAAAGAAACATTGAAAGAAATACACTAAATTAAACAACCATGTTTACCATTATTCTAATCATGTCTACTAATTCAATGAAATAGGCATACATTTATTAAACAAACAGTACTTAATCATTAATGTTTATGAACATCGCATCTCAGGATCACTTCTATAAAGTTGCCAAATTGATGTATTTAACATCAACACACAATGGTATAATAATTTCTTTATCTGTTGGTCGCCTTGTTGTAATTCATAACTGTGAGACAATCTATTGACAAAGAGTAATTGATATTTGCAGTTGCTGATGGAATCGCTGCTGAATTAGGAACTGGTTAGTGATAAATGAAAGTCTATTTCACTATGGTCTACCTTTTCTAATGCAAACTTACTTTCTATCATAGGCGTATAACTCAGTTTAGGGAGGGTATGGGGTACTGCCCTTAATTTTGATCCTTGAAGTGAATTCTTTTCACAAGAAGGTTCGTAAAAAATGAGTTGTTGTACTTGTGGTGTGCTGTAGGACAGCTACGAGCTCAGTATTTACGGCATTGATTCTACATAGAAGTCCATGGGAGCAACTCCCTTGGGTAAGTGGCAGCGGTAGTATTAGAAATCAAGGGATAAAAGACTGCACTGAAATCGCTCCAGGAGAAAGTGCACAGATGGAAATCTCTGCCACTGACGCTCTGGGGGAGAGCGTCGTTGGTCAAGATGGTAATCCTCCCTAAACTCCTCTATCTGTTCGCCAATATACCAATATTAATACCACAGCGCTATCTGGGGAAAATAAAGAGCCTCATATTGGAACTAATCTAGGCCGGCAAACCAGCGAGGGTGGCTTACACGACACTCATACTACCGGTGTCCAAGGGAGGTATGGCGCTTCCCGACGTGGAGCGATACTTTTGGGCCGCTCAAGAGCAATTCTTGAAGCTACTGGTATTCTACCCACTTCAGCAGACCACATGTCCAAATTGAACGAGCCCTGGCATTACCAAACCTACTAAGAGCGGTCATCATCAGCCAACAACCAGTGCCCCACACCACACTAAACGTGGTGCTGTCCAAATACGCAACCTGGAAAAAAATAGCCCAAAAATATGGGGTACAAACCAGATACTCCCCCCTCCTACCTGTTAGATTTATACCAGGGATACCCCTCACTGCAGAAAAGGTCTTTCACCAATGGGCCGACAAAGTACACATACACACACTTGGTGACCTATTTGTCGAAGGGACATTCATAACGCCACAACAAGCTAAAGAGAGAGGCAGCACAACCTCTCTAGACACATTTATATACTTTAGACTGCGCTATACTATCCAGGCTTTCTTCCCCTCATTCCCACAACAACCACCAACGTGGCAGCTACTTCACGACGTGATACAGGCACAAGGGGAGGGAAGGCTGGTCTCGTCAATATACAGAACTCTCTTAACCGAGACAGCACCCGAAAACGCACGCACAAAAGAGAGGTAGGAAAAAGCTCTACGGGCCCCCATCCCAGATGAAGAATGGGTGTACATACTACATCAGACTCAAAAAGTCGCACTGAATTCGCGCTTTAAGCTAATCCATTTTAACTATTTACACCAAACATATCACACTCCAGCCAGAAGATGCAAGCATTGCCCAGAGTCAGCAGCAAAGTGTGACAGATGCGGAACGCCAGCAGCAGACTTTCTCCATCTTGCCTGGAGCTGGCCATCAATAACACTGTTCTGGTCACAGGTACTCCAAGAGATAGAGCAATAATTGGAGAAGAACTAAGACCCAGCCCCACAATAGCATTACTCGGAATGACAAAACACCTAGCACCTACAACAAGGAAACTAGCGAATGTGCTGCTCGTATTAGCGTGCAGGAGAATTGCCATGTCATGGGGTCAGGGCCCAGTCCCGACAATAGCAAAATGGCAGAAGGCCGGATTCTACTGCCAAGGCGTAGAATCAGAATTTATTAAGACATTGCCCCTACACACACGCCCCCCAGACATTTGGGGGCCCTACGTAGCATATCTGATCTCCAACAAAGGCGACTCTTCATCCTCCTCGACCCCAAGGAAACCAGATGATTGAGAAAGAATACAAACCAGTGCAAAACCAAGAAACGGTGACCGACCTATGATATCAGAGAGAAAAAAGACTCTGCACCATCCGGCGCGTCAGTGGTGACTTCATGAATATTGCGATTTTTCTGAAAAATGATGGCGACTCCACCTCCCTTGCCATAGAGTCTGTCTTTGGTAAATGCCAAATAACCGTCTGGCACAGCAAGTGCAAGGTCTGGTCCAGTCCAGGGGTACCAGTAGGTCACGTTTCAGTGATGGTAATTATGTCTATGTTGTTTTCAACAACATAATGAGCTATTTCACTAGAATGTTTAATCAATGACACGTGTTTAAAAGGACACAATTTAGTTTGCCATTTTTTAGTACATTTGACGATGATAACAAAGGAACATCCGCCGGAGCTACTCTGCTGCTATTAGAAATATATCGACAGCCTGTATCCGGGCACTCAAAAATGCACTGCATTACAGCATAGATGTAACTAGCAACTAATACAGATAATTGGCTTATCAAAGTACCTTGCAATCCTCATGTACTATGCAGCTCGTGTTATATGAAACCCAGGGTCCCCCTGTAAAGTTTGTTATATACCTTTTGGTGTCTTTCAAAGATTACACTGTTAGGGCAGTTCCAGATATCCTACAAGGCGCTATTTACACCCCTGGCATTGAAATAGACAGTTCTACATTTTGATTGGATGAAAAAATGAACTCTTGTAAAACAATATTGGGGATATTACCCAAGCTTCAAATAGTGTGTATTTGGTTTATTAGAGTCCTATAAAACAACGTTGAAAATGTTACCCATTCTTCTATCATTGGTTATTTGGTGCACAGCAAAATACAGGATGTTCCATGGTGATCTTGTCATACATCCCATTCCCGATCCCTGTGACAACAGATTTTTTGGAGCTTGTTTGGGGCACCGATTGCAGACATATCATGGCTAATCGCATGTAGCATCATAAAGGCAAGAGGTTGCAGTTTAATCTTCTGGAGTTGACCACTGTGTCTAAAAAGTTATTTCCTGCTTCCCCATCTCCCCCAAGACAACGGTAGCCCAGATTTACAATCACAACCTTATGATTTTTTTTCTTTTTTAGATCTGAGTCTGACTCAACCTCAAATTTGTTTGCAAGCTGTCCATGTAGATTTGGGAATTGGACATTCTGAACATCTTTCCCAAGGCTGATCACCTTGAAAGCATAGTACATTTAGCGACTGCGCCTCCCTTGCAATAAATTAGGGATGCAACTATGGGTGTTGTTTAGTTTAATGCAAACTTGGAGAAATTCTCAGATGCATTTATTCACTCCAGAGGTGAATGCAAAATCCAGCTTATATTGATTATCTACATCGGGGAGAATTGGTACTCTAAACTGTGATTTATTATTAGACAGGCTGAACAAGCTCCTTTATTTTTCTGCATATCCCACATATTTCTCTTTATTTTTTTACGCATGCGCGCCATCTTGATTACTTTGTTCAACAAAGACATGAATGCATTCAGGATCAACATGCATCTGGCTTTAGCTGGGATAGCGTCAACATTTCTCAAACAAACGTTCACTGCAAATTAAGGGGTATCTAGACCTCACTCTGAAAGCTTGATGGTCTCCCTCTCAAAAGGGGGTTCATTCCACAGCTATCACTTTCATTGCTCTGATAGCTGGGATTCTGACGACTTAGCCTATTGCCATTTGAATATCTCTGAGAAAAATCTGCAGATCATATGTATCCCATGAAAATACTCTACCAGTGAGAGGTGCACGCATCAATTGCTCCAATTCTGTTACTGTACCTTTCATCAATCCTACCTCATCTTCTGGTTTCCTTCAAGTCTTTTCTGGGGGCTAAAAGTTA
Organism: Ambystoma mexicanum; assembly: GCF_040938575.1. NCBI lineage: Eukaryota > Metazoa > Chordata > Amphibia > Caudata > Ambystomatidae > Ambystoma > Ambystoma mexicanum. The sequence continues at coordinate 693,243,676 of NC_090929.1, read as the reverse complement.
ATTACTGTAGTCACGGTTTATTAGCAAAAGTGGCTTATATTCACACACCGCATGGCACATTTTCATTGATGGATGGAGCTTTTAAATGGCATTTTGTTTGTTGGGCACTTTAGTTTCTTCGTATGACTTGAACATAGTCTCAGAATGAAATGTGTATAGACCTTTTGAAACCATGACTTTTTATAATTTGTATCACCTCTCCTGGAAAGGAGTTATTTCTGGCTTACATCTACTAGGATAAACTTCATGTTTTTTTTTTTATGTAGAGTCTTACTTTCTTTTTCAAAGGCATAAAGTAGTTCTTAGTCTTAACCTTCCTTTAGGTATATCATTATATCAGATTTCCATTTAAATCGGGAACTACTGCTTCCTGTATTCCATGGTAGAAGTCATATTTCTCCTGTAGATGAGGCTTTGCATATTCTAAAAATAAAAATGGCCCCAAATGCTAGAAACAACAAAGCCTGATATGAGCTTAGATTTCTAAGCTGGTATGGACCATGGAAGAAAAGCATGCATAGTTGCTGAAGCCTCGTGGATTATTTTTTGCATCTCTCACTATAAGGTGATTTGTAATGACTTTGCTAGAAAAGCTAAATGATTATCAAATGAGTATTAAGCAAAGATGTTCTGGGTAGCTAGTATGCAAAGGTTACTCTCATGGATTTTGTGACCACCACACCATGTGTGATGCCCCTTTAGGCAAGACATTTTGCATAATTTATTTGCTTAGATTCTGCTCATACACATGATGGCTCTTCCTTGGTTCTATGCAATCTGCCCGAACCATTCAGAAAGGAAGAAGGGAGTGGGTGAGAGTAATCAAACATTACCTTTATAGTGATTCAGATACTCTTGCTTATTGGTCCCCTTTGTTCACATTCCCAACCTATACTTCACCCCCTGCATATACCATGTGTCATGTAGGTGTCGGAGATCAACACACCAGACACACTAAAAAACTTAAGTTAAACATGGTTTATTTGGGAACTATTGCAGTGCAGGCCAAAATAATAAATGGGGATGGCATACAATGCAACTGAAAAGCGGTAGGAAACCGTAGTGGTCTCTAACTACATTTCAGTGGAGAAAATGTAATGTCCTCTGTCTATGAACATGCAAATACGAGTCTGCTTTCTCTCTCTCTCTCTCTCTCTCTCTCTCTGTGTAAGTGAGAGGGCGGGGTTACCGCCAAAAGGAAAAGCAACCGGCAGTCCGAATAAAGAAGTTGAACCTGACACAGGTGAGTCTGTCTTTGTCTGATGTTTTATTGAATGGAGCACATCACCTACAACAATGGTGAGGAGGGGAAAGAATCTCCTGGTTGTGCCGAGCATTTCTCTTCTCTGTCAGAAGTCGCGCTGCATGTCCCGAGGGGCCTGTGTTTTGCTGCGCGAGCATCCAGTTCAGTAGGAGGTGCGACAAGCACACGCGGCTCCTGCTCTGCTGGGAACAAGAAGCCTGGAAGCCAAAAGGGCAGGTGAGTGCTCTAGCCCATACCAATACGGAGCCAGCACTGTCTCTCTCCACGCATACCACACGTTCCAACACGATTTCTGCAGTGTGGCCCAGACGACTCATGCTCAGTATTCAGGGTGTCCTCCACAACGTTTTCACATTTTGCAGGCAGACTGCTTTGTCAACCACACCTTTCTACAACACTTGCTGACCACCTGAAGATACTGCACACTACAAACATAGGAGGGGAGGCCACAGCCAAGAGTTACACGTTTTATCTGTACACTGACACCATGTCTGATAATGAGGCAGACAGTAGCTCTTCGAGCCAAGCCTCCGCCCCCCAGCACCCAGACATTCTGCCAGAAATTAAAGCAGCCAGGAGTCTATACAATTACAAGCAGTTCTGCCCTTTGATATATCCGACTCCAGCAGTCTAGCACCCAGATGGACCAGATGGCTCAAAGAACTAAACATTTACATTGATGTGACGGGGGTGACAGAAGAACGCCGGCTCAGGGGCATTTTGATGCATTCTCTAGGACCAGTGGTGCAAGACATTGGGCCTCATTACCAGTCCGGCGGTAACCGCGGCGGTAAAACCGCCTGGTTACCGCCGGACTCGTATTACCATTCTGCCTCCGTGACTCCCGGAAATACCAGGGCATTACGACCCTGGTGTCCTGGGAATCGCGGATGCGGAAGGGTGTAAATCCCCATTCCCATTGAGTCCTATAGGACTCAATGGTAATGGGGAAGTGGAAACACTGGCACCATCTCGTGATGGTGCTGGTGTTTCCATGTCCGCCTGCAGGCGGGAGGTGTTCAACCCGCCAGGTCAGACCTGGCGGGAACATCACCTCCCGCCTGCAGGAGTCGGGATCGGGCGGTCCGGAATTAATAGTGGCGTGGGGTTTACCGCCACTGTTAATTCCAGACCGCCCGACTCTAAATGAGGCCCATTGTGTTTGAAATGCCAGAAAGCACAACCAACACATTTCAGGGCATTATTACATTGCTAAATAATTCATATTTCATACATCGCCACAACACAAAGGGGAAACTCTCCACAATGTTGTCATGAGGCAGCGCAAGATGGTGAAATATTGTGACTTTGAACACTATTCCACAGAGGAAGCACTGAAATCTCAGACGATTGCCGAGTGAGAATAGGCTGAGTTCTGCAAAAAGCTTATGCAAAAGACTCGGGCCTCATTACGAGGTTGGAGGTAACCATGCCACAATTTGCGGCATGGTTACCTCCTTACCGCATACAGGGTCCGGGTTCCTCAAATGAGGTCTTACTGGGCCATTCCAACCTTGGCTGACCCGGTAATACCTCATTCGAGGAACCCGGACCCGGTACATCCCCATTCCCATTCGAGCCCGATAGGGCTCAACAGGAATGGGGAGGGAGCTAATAACGGGCCCGTTGTTAGCTCCCTGGTCTCCTTGCAGGACCCGCTAAGGACGCCTGGTTTTACCAGCCGCCCTTTGCTGGTCCTGTGACCAGACCTCTTAATAGGGCTGTAAAGGGTTAACGGCGCCGGCACCATTACCAGCGCCGTTAAGCCCTTACCGCTCACCTCGTAATGAGGCCCTGGGTCTCTGGAGCAAGTACTGCAACTTGCAAGGGCTGACATGGTGCTGTCACTAGAAACAGAATCGCTGGGCAAGATCAAAATCACGCAGCCAGCACAGGCCGCATTCCTCTGCCAAATATGATCCTCTCGTAAAGAGCAGATGAAAGAATAAAAGACATGTTATTGCTGTGGGTATAATTTTTCCCCATGTAGGCCCATGCCCGGCTATGGGACATAATTGTGGCAAACGCAGAGGTAAAAATCACTTTGTCAGTGTGCAAGAATGTGAAATATTTCCAGAAATCTCCCACTTGAAGGGAACACCACAGGAGACAAGATAGCTCCCGCTCTAGACAGCGAAGGTCCTCTGATAACCGAAGACGTCGCTCTACCAGCAGGAAGCAAGAGTCTCCCCATAAACACAGACAGCAAAGAAAGAGGAGGAACGACACTCATCGAAGACAGTCGCCGGATGACTACCAAAGAAGATCAACTCGCCATAAAGTAAGAAACATTGAGGCCTCGCCCAGACACCATAATGACTCAGATTCGTCCTTGCCCAGCGGTGACCGGAAAAAGGGGCTATGTACATGCTATAGGCAACAAGACTGCAACTGAATACAGCCCATCTGTATTGCTGCAAATAAACGGAAGGCTCCGCCAATTCCTCATTGATACAGGTGCCACAGTTAATGTGGTAAGTGAAGAAACTTATGAAGGACTCAAATTCAAGAAGACGCTACAGCCACTTGACATTAACATCTACCCTTATGGCACTAACACGCCAATACCCTGCAAAGGCATCTTTAAGGCCACGTGTACATACAAGGACAAAAAACCGCAAAGGTGACAATATATCTACTCAAAGGTGAAGTGCCTGGAGGCAGCATTCTCAGTTTTAAGTCTGCCATACAAATGGGTCTAGTGCATATCATTTATCAAATTATGACTTCACACACTGCAAACCCAAAAGACATGATGATGAAGATATTCTCCTCACTATTCAAAGGTCTAGGTAAACAAATAAAATTACACAATAACCCAGAAATTAAACGGGTGGCTCAACATTACAGATGCATGCTGCTGAACATCCAGAGGCAAGTAGAAGATGAGATACAATCACTCCTCAACCCAGACATTATAAAACATGCAATTGGACCCACACAATGGGTGTCGGCCATCGTTCCAGTTCCTAAGAAAGAAACCAACAACAACATCTGCATCTGCGTAGACATGAGGGCACCAAACAGTGCCATTGAAAGAGAAAGACTTATAGCTCCAAGAATGACTGATATCATGCACCTGCTACATGGAGCAAAAGTTTTCTCCAAGTTAGACCGCATCAAGGGATATCATCAATTCGAATTGCATCCAGATTCACGCTATATAAAGACATTCTCAACTCATCTTGTACTGTATCGCTACAAGCGACTTAGTTTTGGTGTCTCCTCTGCGGGGGAAATTTTCAAAAACGAAATGCATCAAGTCATCAAACATATCCTGCAATGCTTGAATGATAGCAATGACATCCTAGTATTTGGAGACACACAGGCAGCTCATGATGATGCACTATGCAGAGTATGTATGGCACTAGAAGAGGCACATTTAACACTCTATGCTTAAAAATGTGAACTGAACAAAACGACACTCACATGTTTGGGCACATTTTCTCCCAAGATGGCATGCAACCTGACCCCGACAAAGTTCGAGCACTGGATAGAGCGAAGAAAAAGAAAGTCTCAACAAACCACAGTCATTTTGGTTTCAAAATCTCTAGTAAATGCCTTTTCTCCAGGCTCCTTGGTGTTCTTAGGTGTGTGGGTTTGGCAGGGAACTTCTCCGTTTTCCTTTTCTTCCTCCTTTGGCTTTGTCCTCAGATGCCTGTCAATTGTTAATATCAATGGGAATTCCTGAAATCTGCTTCCTGAGTGAGACCCCCATCAGCAAATCCTCAGCATCTGGAATCTCGGAAGTGAAGAGCTTGTGCATGGAGTGCAGCAACTTGCAGAGTTCAGGGTGTGCAACAGAGGAGCTTTTCAGGATGGCCAACAACTAGCGTTTCAGCCCTCATTCTTGTTAAGCTGGTCATTCTTTTATTTATTTTATTTATTGGACATTTGTATGGCGCCTATGCACAAGTGTTTCCAGGTGCCACAAGACAAGATGAGGGTTGGGGGGCAATGGGAGAGGAACATGGGAACCACATAAGTAGAACATCAAAACGGTTATTTTGGCCTTGTGACAATCCTACAGTGCAAGTGCAAGACAAGGTGGTAAGTGCAGGGGAGTGGGAGTAGAGAGAGAAGTACAGGAGTGGGGTGCCCCAAGGGTGGGAGTGGGTAAAGTGCTAGGTGGGCCAAGGCAGCAAGTGCAAGGGGAAGAGGGGAGAAGGGAGGATGTGTGCAGTGGACAGGGAGGACCAGGTTGGACTAGTCTGGGTAAGGGAGCCTGAAGGCAAGTGCTGGTAAGGATTGCTGGGGGACCGGTAGGGGGTGGTCTGGCCCCTGTATGACTCTGAAGGGACCAGGCCCCAGTCGCAGCAACAGGGGGAGAGTTAGCACAGGAGGGGAGAAGGAAGGAAAAGGAGAAGAGGAAAGTCTTGAGAAGATTCCAGAACTTGAGAAGTTAAGGTAGAGACCCAAAGAAGGTGGCCAGAGGGTAGGAGGAAAAGAGAGCAACGGTGACCCGATGAGGAGGATCTCCGTCTTACTGGCATTGAGGAGAGATGGAGGAGATCAGGTGAGCAAGAGGGGCGAGATAGGTATTGAACACAGAGACCTCAAATATGTGAACTGGCAACACACACCAATGTGACCCCGGATGGGATTTTTGTGTGTCCTGAAGATGGCTTGGATACGGAAAGTATGTAGAGTACCGAGCCAAAACTCGAGTCGACACTTGTTTTGCTCCACCGGACAACAAAAATCAGGCAGTCTACACGATTGTTATGGAGAATGTTTATATCAGAACAAGATAATTTATATATGCCAGCATTGTAATGAATTGGTGCATGCGATGTGAAAACAGCACTTTGCACTTTGGGTCAATTCGCAAGACCTATTGTCTTTCTATAAATTGTTTACTTTGCGCCTTTTGCACTGTATGAATGGACCATGAATGTGATTGAATGAGGTTGGTTGCATGAGTAACAGAGTGGGTCATAGTTGGTTGTGCTGTGTTGTTTTGTTCAAACTGAAATTAAAGGAGAGTTCCGGGACTTTTTTTTTATTGTCCCTACGGTTCGGCCATGTGTTTTTAAGCATAACTCGGTAGATCGTGGAAAACTTTCCTATGGACCTTACCCTACTTTTCGTCCATTAACGCACTCGAAATCAGCCGCCATTTTATGATAATCCTATCACTTGCCGCATCGCCCTGGCTCACCTGCTTTTGCGGCACTAAATCAAATCCCCCGCCCCCGAGGCTGACATCAGCAGACGCGTACCGCCCATTTCCCAACGCCAAAGCACGTTTCGTGTCAACAATCGCTGCGCCTCAGCTAATGAAGTGTCGCCATGGAAACGGCAGGACGCCTCTTTCCTCAATAAGTATAAACACACCGTTTCACAACACACAGCAGCAGATTTTCGATTCCATTACTCTCGCTGTGTTACTTTGAGTATTCTGTGACTCGTTTCTGTGCTCTGGTCAGCTACCTTCGTTGATTGTAGCCCGTGTGAACAGATACCAGTACCACCGCTATAAATTATTTTACTTTCTTTACCACACAATGGCTACAATAATGCCGTATATTTACGAGCCCGAGTACACCGAGGAAGAACTACTGGAAAGGCAAGCACGCGAAAACGATGGGGATTCGGACGGCAGTTGGGAGGACCAGTCAACGGATGAAGAGCCTGGACCATGTCGCATGGACGGCGTCTCCACCTGGTGCACGTGCAATCGGTGCGAGCTAATGCCAACTGAGGAGGAGAACTGCTGCTGCCGTGAAAATTCCGGGTGCTTGGCCTACATTTCGGAAGGCGAGCCAAGTCCGCAATGCATCACCGAGCTGCCAGAGTTCAGGGAAGCCTGCCTCTCACGGACAGTGTTGAGGATGATGATGGTGCTTATGCACGAACTTTGCGGCACTGTTCGTCCGCGTAATCCGAGTAACGAGTAAGTATACTCTGGTTGTGATGTCAGTGATGCCACTACTATTTCATGGTCGTCTCCCACATATAAAACTACATCTACATATCATTCGAATGCATGTAAATTGGTTCCATGTTGTGCATTTTCTAGATAGAATTTTTTTCAAAGCAGAATGACATTTTTGTACCTGAATCGACAGTGATAAGAAAGTTGTCATTTTAATACAGTTTGCATCTTTCATTTTCACAGGTGGTACAGGCTGGTGGCCTATCGTTGCTTCACTTGGTGGCTTCACGGGAGGCTCGGACACCGCGTTCGGAGAGTAATACCTGCCTGTGCGGTACTTGCCATTAGACAACATTTCCCCAGCGACAGTGGACAATACCGCGGCTTTTCCCGGGATGTGCTGCAACCGCAACTTTACAATGTGTAATGTTTATTATTTATGTTCAATTGAAATTAAGATCTAAAATAAAACCCAACATATATTTTAACAATGGTTGTTTTGATTTTTTAAATGAATCTAGTGTGTCTCCATTGAATAGTCTTCCTGTGCCTTGTCTTGTCACACCACATGTCTCCGGCCAGCATCCTCCCTCACGCTGGCCGCCCACCTTCAATCCACATAACCGTTGAACCCATATGCAGCAGACATACATATGTTATTTTGCGGGTTGGCATCAAGCCTCCCGGCCTTGCCTCCTCCCCCAAAAATACTTACCACACCACTTTGTTCAGGGTCTCCAGGGTGAACTGCACCCATATATTCTCCTGGGAGGCTGAGGTATTTATAAACTCACCCCCCTGCCTTCCATGTACTAGATCCTGCAGCCTGCCTCTTACATGCAGTTAGATGGCCTCTCCTTGGTGAGGCCCTACGGCAAACGAGTCTTGTCTGCACGACCACCGCCCCAATCCACCCCCCGCCCTATCAAAGGCAGTTCGCACCGGGGTACTTGTGCTGGCAAGTGGAGCTGTCAGGGAGCGATAAAGGCCAAGAGGTGCCAAAGACCATGTACACTTCAAAGTGGTCTATAGAGCATGGGTTGTTGTTCCCATGTCTACCGCCAGACCCCGTGTCTCCTGCCAAGCATCTCCCCTCACGCTGGACGGCCCCCTGCAATCCACATAAGTGTGTCTCCATTCACGAGTCTTCCTGTGTCTTGTCTGCACGACCACCACCCCAATCCACCCCCCGCCCTATCAAAGGCAGTTCGCACCGGGGTACTTGTGCTGGCAAGTGGAGCTGTCAGGGAGCGATAAAGGCCAAGAGGTGCCAAAGACCATGTACACTTCAAAGTGGTCTATAGAGCATGGGTTGTTGTTCCCATGTCTACCGCCAGACCCCGTGTCTCCTGCCAAGCATCTCCCCTCACGCTGGACGGCCCCCTGCAATCCACATAAGTGTGTCTCCATTCACGAGTCTTCCTGTGTCTTGTCTGCACGACCACCGCCCCAATCCACCCCCCGCCCTATCAAAGGCAGTTCGCACCGGGGTACTTGTGCTGGCAAGTGGAGCTGTCAGGGAGCGATAAAGGCCAAGAGGTGCCAAAGACCATGTACACTTCAAAGTGGTCTATAGAGCATGGGTTGTTGTTCCCATGTCTACCGCCAGACCCCGTGTCTCCTGCCAAGCATCTCCCCTCACGCTGGACGGCCCCCTGCAATCCACATAAGTGTGTCTCCATTCACGAGTCTTCCTGTGTCTTGTCTGCACGACCACCGCCCCAATCCACCCCCCGCCCTATCAAAGGCAGTTCGCACCGGGGTACTTGTGCTGGCAAGTGGAGCTGTCAGGGAGCGATAAAGGCCAAGAGGTGCCAAAGACCATGTACACTTCAAAGTGGTCTATAGAGCATGGGTTGTTGTTCCCATGTCTACCGCCAGACCCCGTGTCTCCTGCCAAGCATCTCCCCTCACGCTGGACGGCCCCCTGCAATCCACATAAGTGTGTCTCCATTCACGAGTCTTCCTGTGTCTTGTCTGCACGACCACCGCCCCAATCCACCCCCCGCCCTATCAAAGGCAGTTCGCACCGGGGTACTTGTGCTGGCAAGTGGAGCTGTCAGGGAGCGATAAAGGCCAAGAGGTGCCAAAGACCATGTACACTTCAAAGTGGTCTATAGAGCATGGGTTGTTGTTCCCATGTCTACCGCCAGACCCCGTGTCTCCTGCCAAGCATCTCCCCTCACGCTGGACGGCCCCCTGCAATCCACATAAGTGTGTCTCCATTCACGAGTCTTCCTGTGTCCTGTCTGCACGACCACCGCCCCAATCCACCCCCCGCCCTATCAAAGGCAGTTCGCACCGGGGTACTTGTGCTGGCAAGTGGAGCTGTCAGGGAGCGATAAAGGCCAAGAGGTGCCAAAGACCATGTACACTTCAAAGTGGTCTATAGAGCATGGGTTGTTGTTCCCATGTCTACCGCCAGACCCCGTGTCTCCTGCCAAGCATCTCCCCTCACGCTGGACGGCCCCCTGCAATCCACATAAGTGTGTCTCCATTCACAAGTCTTCCTGTGTCTTGTCTGCACGACCACCGCCCCAATCCACCCCCCGCCCTATCAAAGGCAGTTCGCACCGGGGTACTTGTGCTGGCAAGTGGAGCTGTCAGGGAGCGATAAAGGCCAAGAGGTGCCAAAGACCATGTACACTTCAAAGTGGTCTATAGAGCATGGGTTGTTGTTCCCATGTCTACCGCCAGACCCCGTGTCTCCTGCCAAGCATCTCCCCTCACGCTGGACGGCCCCCTGCAATCCACATAAGTGTGTCTCCATTCACGAGTCTTCCTGTGTCTTGTCTGCACGACCACCGCCCCAATCCACCCCCCGCCCTATCAAAGGCAGTTCGCACCGGGGTACTTGTGCTGGCAAGTGGAGCTGTCAGGGAGCGATAAAGGCCAAGAGGTGCCAAAGACCATGTACACTTCAAAGTGGTCTATAGAGCATGGGTTGTTGTTCCCATGTCTACCGCCAGACCCCGTGTCTCCTGCCAAGCATCTCCCCTCACGCGGGACGCCCCCCTGCAAACCGCATAATGCCACGACATATACACGTCATTCATTCACAAACACACCCCTGTTTCGAATTCTTTATAACCCACTTCATATTTCTAATGAGAACTTCTTTGCGCTTTGCTAGTCAACCCGTGAAGGTGCTGGTTGTCTGCTCTTCGTCTCTGTGAACTTCCGTGACCACTTTGAGCAAACTCATCAGTTTGCAACCTGTGAACTGCTCCCTGTTCTACGACAAGAAACTACTCTGATCCCTGCATCTAACTGTTTGCTCGTCAAGGTAAGGCCATGTACCATACTCATTTTGCGTCCAATTTCTTTTCGTTCAAGACAGTACATGCAAGGAACTAGTCACATGTTCTGAGTTTAGTCAAATTATTTTTGTATTTTTTTAAAGTTATTCAAATACTTATCCGCATGTGAATAACGTGTATAGTTCCAAGAACCAAAACATACCTTGCATTGAACCTTTTATGTATTTAATTTTTTAACACATTGGTATTCATAGAGAATTGTTGATCTTTACTTTTCAGAACTTTCCACAATGCCTGCCTGTTCCATTGGCGGTTGTCCTTCGAAGACCCATAATAAATCTGAAGGTACTATAATGCATGTTTTCCCTAAGACAATAGATCAGATAAGAGAATGGGTCCGATATTGCGGATATCCACCCTCTGAGCTTGAAAGTAGAGTCCTAGAAGTCTTTGCGGACAAGAGGGGTGATCGATACCGCATCTGCAGCAGGCACTTTACCTCTGACATGTACTCCACATCATTGCTAATAAAGAAGAACACACCGCGAGCGAGGCGAAAATTGCTCTCAACCGCTATTCCCACTCTATTCGTCCACATCCCTCCACTGGTGAGTCAAGTTTACGTATTTATCTCTCGGCCTTGCGGTAGTGTGTAGCATTAGCTAACAATAATTTCCCCATTTATGTATCCACTCAATATGAAGGCGGAAGATTCTCCATCCGTGTCGTTATTGCAGTCATCAGCCACTTCAAGCGCCTATCGGGTAATCTTACTTGGCTATTCTGCCAATGACTTGTTTTAGGCATGTAAATCAATAGTTTTAATTTATCGTGTAATTATTTTACCTAATGGTACACCCTTGTACTCGTCCTCTAGTCTTTGTTTTCAGTTATAATTATTGTTATCCAAAATAATTCAAGTACTGTCTTTCAGGGAGATGCTGAGGAGTCCAACGTATTGACGACTACCGTTGATGTCACTCAGATGCTCGAGGTACGTTTCAGGACAGTTCCATCGATGGAGATCATCAGATCTTGCATTCTTGTAGCGTGATTGTTACACACAATGTTTCTTTCGTTTTTAGCCATTGATATGTCCTTCTGTCGTCGCCCTCCTATGTGTCTTCTTTTTTCAATATTGTGTTCATTACTAATGAAAGTCCTATGTTTCAGGGAGTCGATGGAGCATTAGTCCAAGAAGAAGGGGGAGCGTGCAGTTACGGGTCGGCGCAACAGCTTGCAGAAGTGTGCACCGCAGTTACATCGTCCCTTGATGTTCTTATGCATTTCGAGGTATGGATACTGACAGTTCGATGAAGCGAAATCATATGACGTGATTACATCCGCTATACTTCCTTCTTTATTAACGCAAGTACTATGTTTCAGGGAGATGACGGAGCTTCTTCTACAAGAACATCACCCCTAGTAGTTGATGCAGATTTCTGGGTGGTGACACTTCCAACGATCGAGCAAATCGAATCATATTTAGATATCCATTATTTATTTTAGACAACTGATCATTTGTGCAGGTCTATTTAGATGAGCCGTTCACGCCTGCACAAACTTTCTGTTCTTTTTATCAAAATAGAAAACCATACTAATGCAATTACTGTGTTTCAGGGAGTCACTGAAGCATCATCTTCAATAATATCATCAATGGAAGTCTATGAGGAGCCCGAGGTATGGATCTTGACAGTTCCATCTAACTAGATCAACAATGCGTGAATAATTGTCGTTTGAATGTTCTACACAAATCGTTCATTCGTGTTTTGCTATTGAGAAGTACGTGGGTATTGGTCCCCAAGTACATTTTGTGTTTTCGATATTATTATACATACTAATGAAAGTTCTATGTTTCAGGGAGTCCATGGAGCGTCAGTGCGTGATGGATGTGCTTATCAGGAAAACATAGTCGTTGCAGCGCAAGAGGAAGTGGAGACATGCACACACGAGTCGGAGCAACAGCGTCCTGATGTTGAAGTTCGAGGCAAGAAAGTTTCAAAGAAAAGAAAGCAAAAGAAGGTTAGTGTCCTGGTCACTATATTATGTTGTTTTTCACTGTTAATAGTTCAATACTGTAAGTTGTGTTTAAACTGAACAACCCTTTTCCAATCTGTCCTCTAGTTGCGAGTGGGTGTACGAACTAGATCTACACAGACAGTGAAGCGAACGAGAGATGTTGCTTGTCAAACCTTTTGGCAGGGACTTGAGACTGGAGAAGCATCGTGCCAATGGGAAGAATATGAAGTGATTGACAACGGAGCTATACCACCACCAGCCATTGATAGTGAATGTCCTCCTGGTAGTTCGGATGCAGTCGGAGATCAATTCACAGAATCCACACCCGCAAAAACTAAGACGGCGAGAAAGTTGAAGAAATTGTTTTATTCACCCATCGCCGGAGAAGGAACAGATGTTGCAATGGAAGAGAATGAAGTAGACGACAATGAAACACCATCAATATCACTGAACATAGCGGAAGACGATATCAGAGATTCTACCTTTCATGTGAGTGACATGTCCTCAACGTTACAGGCCGAACCAGCTGGGATGCAGAGTGACAGTATAAGGAAAGAGGCCAAATTCATTGTATTCGATAGTTGTTTGATTGATATTATTATTCGGATTAAATGTGGGCATTTGGTAGGTGGGGAAGTATGTGGGGAGCCATTGATTAATGTGACTCGTGCAATTCGAGGCACTAACCTTAAAATACATGCCACCTGTACAAAATATCATCCTTTCACATGGTCTGCACAACCTATGCTGGGACAACTGCCAGCAGGCAATCTACTTTGTGCAGCGGCTGCACTTTTTAGTGGTTCAAGTTTTAAAAAATTAGAGTCTTTCTTTCAGTTTGTGGGAATCCGTTTCATTGCGAAAACTCAGTTCTACAAATACCAAACCGATTATCTATTTCCAGCCATTAGCGAAGCTTGGAGAATGGAAAAAATGTCTATTGATAGTACATTCGCGGGCAAACGGTTCAGGCTAGCCGGTGATGGACAGTGCGACAGCCCAGGATTTTCAGCCAAGTACTGCACCTACCACTTTCAGGACATGGAAAGTAAGAAAATTGTGAGTTCGGTGGTCGTGCAGGTGTCACAAAGTACATCCTCAGTGGCCATGGAGAAAGTTGGCTTTGTAGCATCATTGCAAGAACTACAATCGCGGGGAATGGTGATCGACCTGATAGCCACGGACAGACACGTTTCAATTGCCAAGACAATGAGAGAACAGTACAAAAATATAAATCACCAATTTGACGTTTGGCATCTTGCAAAATCAATCAATAAAAAATTGTCGGCTGCAGGTAAAAAAAAAGAATTGCAAGGTATTTCACAGTGGTCCAAGTCAATCAGCAACCATCTTTGGTGGAGCTCAAAAACATGTGGAGGGTCGTTGGAAATTCTACTGGAAAAATGGCGGTCAGTAATGCCACACTGTACGAACGTTCACCGATGGAACACGAACCAACATTTCCACAATTGTGAACATGGCCATTTGTCCACAGAGGAGGCACGGAAGAAGAAGTGGTTGATTCCTTCATCACCCACTCACAAAGCCATTGAAAAGATTGTATTTGATAAAACTATAACAAAAGCTTTGAGGGGACTCACGGAATTCTGCCACACAGGAGATTTGGAGGTGTTCCACAATATGTGCCTAAAGTACAGGCCAAAACGATTGCATTTTGGCATGGAGGGCATGATAAATCGGACTCTTTTAGCGGTCTTGGCACATAACCATAATGTTGGCCGTCAACAAAGTAGGACGACCGGAACTTTAGGGACGCTTCGCTACAATAAGGCCTTCACTAAAAGAAGTAAACAATGGGTGATCAAACCAGTGTTTGAGGATATGCAATATGAGTTTATTGAGAAACTTATTGTTGACGTCCTAGATAGGCACATAAATGGAGTTGTGAACGAACCTGTGCAGGGGACAACTGCATTGCCACCCAACATTGCATCTGTTCCATGTCCACCTAAAGAAGAACTCATTGAGAAATACACATCACGGTTTAAACGATTGTAATTTGATTGTCTGTTCTCTCAAGTCTCCTCATGTCGCAGGCCCATTGAATATGTGTATCTAGCCAACCTTGTTCATTTGCGCATTAAATTAAACCAAACAGTAATATAAATCATTTTTCAATAAATATAGAATCTCTCCGTATTTATGGTTCTGTGTGGCTGCAAAGCACGCAGACAAAATGCAAAGATGGAGTGTAAATTTCAAGTCCTGTGAGAATGCCTTACACTGAATGTAGCTAACTTGGAATGTGTGCTCGTTCGAAGTGAAGGTCAGCTGCTTTGATTTTTTCTCGGGTGCCAGAATGGCCCACGACTCAGAATAAGGTTCTATTGTATTTTGACCTTGACAGGCCTGGACCACGTAAGAAACGATAATGAATATAATTTCAGAAACGAAAGCCATTTCATGTTCGTTCATTAGAAGAAATAACGTCGGCATAGAAGGAGTGGTATTTCGGGGCTGCCCTACGCACAGACGCAATGGAAAATGCAAATATAATGTAAGTAACTCTTTAGATGAGTTTATACCGCAATTTAATTACTATACAGTTGCTTTAAAGACGGGTTAAGTTGTACTTGTTCGTTCTATGTGGCATGTTGTTTTGTACCGCGCACTATCTTGGGGAGAACCGTCTACTTGGCCCCCTTCCCGCCCCTACCTGCAAGGCTAAAAACCTCGGGGTCATCTTCGACTCCACACTCTCCTTCTCTCCTCATATATCTGACGTCTCTAAGAAGTCACACTACCAGCTGCACCTCCTCAGAGGTATTCTTCCCTTCCTCTCCTTCCCCCAGAAGCTCACTGTCTCCCGAGCCCTGGTTCTCTCTAGGCTGGACTACTGTAACAGCCTCTATCTTAATCTGCCTGCCTCCACTCTCCGCCCTCTGCAACTTATCCAGAACAGAACTGCGAGACTTGTCCTTGGCCTCAAGCGGGCCCTTTTTATTTATTATTTATTATTTATTATTTTATTACGCTACTTACCTTGTACTGCACTTCCCCCCCACCTCCTCTCCTTGCACTTTCTCCTTTTCCCCTTACCTCTGCACTTGCGCGATCTGAATGACACCTGGCCTAGTAGGATCGTTTGTCTGTCTTCCCCTTGTTCCCCTCCCTCCCTGCCTCGTCGCGCCTTGAAACACTTGTGTATAGGCGCGTTACAAATACCATATCATATCATATCATATCATACTTTTACGGAAGCACCTCAAAACCTTTGCTTCTGCTTTCTCTCTCCCTCTCCCCTGCTACAACTGGTCCATTGTCTGCGATCTCGGTCCTGGGCCCTTCCACTCTCCACCTGCACTCCCTGTCAACCCCTGCACTGGGGGACTGTCTCAGTATCCTACAGCCCCCCTTGACGTTTAAAACCCAGTTGCACTGTCCTAGCTATGAAATAATTTCCAGACCTAATATATAAAATGAATAATTTTAATAAAGATCTGATGGTGAGACTAATTTCCTTTTTTTATGTTTTTCAAATAGATACATCGTCCATTATTGTCTGTGTCACGAGTACCAGACACCGGCGGATGGCTTCTATAATCGCCAGTTGCTTCTCCGCGTGAACAACGTTAGCACCCTGACCATTTTGTGGGACGATCGCCAAGTACAAGTATGCCCTTACGCGGTACTAACGGCTAGATGCAACATACAGACCGTTGTGGTGCCCTAGTGCCTCGTTGTTGGAATAGCCATGCGATTATCAGTGCGACCGAAGAGCTTATTTTATCGTAAACCAACACCATGTCTACTGCACACGAACATCGCTTGCCTCAAGACGAAATATTTTGGATCGAGAGCAAATAAAAATTCATTTATCTAAGACCCTGTGTACAGCAAAGGAACATCGTGTGCCTCGAAACGAACTTTTCGGAACGTGAACAAATAAAAATGCAAATCGCTGAATATTCTCAAAACATTTGATGTCAAATAAATGTACTTTGCCAAATGTACAATCTTGCCGTTTGCTTTTAAACCACTGTTTCATATTCCGAATTGTGGCGCTGTATTGTGAGATGATCTAAGACCCTGTGTACAGAAAAGGAACATCGTGTGCCTCGAAACGAACTTTTTGGAACATGTGCAAATAAAAATGCTAATCGCTGAATATTCTCAAAACATTTGATGTCAAATAAATGTACTTTACCAAATTTACAATCTTGCGGTTTAATTTAAAAGTACAGTTTCATATTCCCAATTGTGGCGCGCTGTGTTGTTTGAGCTCATCTGTGTTGATTTCCTGGTTCTGTGTGGAGTCGCGTAGAAGACGCCTGGGCGCGTTTGCCTACGCAGCTCAGTCACGTCACGGATAGAGGCGGGGAATATGAATGTTTTGATTAAGTCTGTTTCAGGGGCGGGGGATTTGATTTAGTGCCGCAAAAGCAGGTGAGCCAGGGCGATGCGGCAAGTGATAGGATTATCATAAAATGGCGGCTGATTTCGAGTGCGTTAATGGACGAAAAGTCGGGTAAGGTCCATAGGAAAGTTTTCCACGATCTACCGAGTTATGCTGAAAAACACATGGCCGAACCGTAGGGACAATAAAAAAAAAGTCCCGGAACTCTCCTTTAACTGTTCCCACCTTCTATCTATGTATGATATAAAATAAAGAATATTTTTGGTAACAAATTCAAGGTTTGGTTCCATGTAAGGAGATCGCTACCATCAGAATAATTTATTAAATGCAATGAGAGTTGGTATACACCTTTGGGTTTATACATGTTCTGAAGCCCAGGTCCCAGACAGCTTTGTAGATGATGCTAAGGGTCTTGGATTTCATCCTTGCGGTCACCGGGAGCCAGTGGAGGGATTTTAGGGCGGGAGAGATATGGCCCTTGGCTTTGAGGCCAAGGATATGTCTTGCAGTCCTATTCTAGATTAGTTGAAGGGGGCGAATGGAGGAAAGCGGCAGATTGAGGAAGAGGCTGCTGCAGTAGTTTAGCCTAGAGAGAACCCAGGCTCTGGAGATGTTGAGCTTTGGGGGGGAAGTGAGGAAAGGTAGAATGCCCCTGAGGAGGTGCGCTGAAAGTTGGACTTCTTGGCAAGGTCTGTGATGTGTGGAGAGAAAGGGAGAGAAGATCAAAGATGGTCCCAAGGTTTTTTGCCTCACAGATGGGTGGGGAGAGGGACCCAGCGAGTCAGGCCAGAGAGTGGGGAGGAAACAGGGAGCAGGCGTCCCCATGAGAAAGATTTCTGTCTTACTGGTGTTAAGGCAGAGATCGTTAGCAGAGCATGATGCCTGAATAGCAGTCAAGCATAATGGAGGAGGCAGAGGGCGTAGAGAATGGCAGCTTGGGAGAGTGCACTGTGTCGTCCGCATAACACTGGAAATAAGGGGGGAAGGTAGAAATCGGGTGGGCCAAAGGGGCCAGGTAGATGTTGAAGAGCCATGGCAATAGGATAGAGCCCTGAGGGACACCACATGTAGAGAGTGAGGTGGAGGAGAAAAAAGGACCCAATTGCACTTGGGATAGTCTGTTTGAAAGGAAGGAGGTAAGCCACACCATGGAGATGGTTTATGAGGATGGAGTGATTGACTGTGACTGACTGTGTGTAAGGCATAGGAAAGATCGAGGAGGATCAGAACAGAGGGAATGTTAGAGTCAGGATTAGAGAGTAGGTCTTCACAGGTGTTCCGGAAAGCAGTTTCAGTTCCTCTGGATGCTCTGAAACCGGACTGGTGGTCATGGAGGGAACCAGACACTTCGGTGTGGAGGGTCAGTTGGGAGATGGCCAGCTTCTCCCTAACGTTGCCCAAGAAAGGGTGATAGAGATAGGGCGATAGTTAGCCGGGCAAGAAGGGTCAGCACACAGATTATTTAGGAGCGGGTGCACAAGAGAATGCTTAAGGGGTTGTGGGAAGGAGCCAGCAGCAAATGAGTGGTTGCAGAAGTCAGCCAAGGCTGGGGCGAGAGAGGCGATGTTGTCCTTGATGGTTCCGCAGGAGCAGGGAAGCACCTGTTTAGAGGACACTTTCATAAAGCAAACAACTCTACAGATCTCATCTGGTGCAATGGGCGAGAAGGAGGAGAGTAGGGGAGGGCAAGGGGGGGCAAAGGAGGCAAGGGAGGAGGGTGTGGGGGAGCGGATGATAGAAAGGACAGGATGTCCAGAGTTTTGGAGAAGTGTGTGGCGAGTGCAGAGCAGAGGGCCTGGGAGGGAGGAGGAGTGGAGGAGACTGCGGTAGGATTCGCAAGTTCCTTGCAGATTTTAAAGAGTTCATCCATGTTATTGGTGGCTCCAGAGATGTGGGCTTGGACATGAGCCCTCTTCTTGGAGTAGATGGTGAGATGATATTGCCTTTGGAGCAGGTGGCAGGCATGCCAGTTTGTCACATGATGAGCTAGATGCCTGCCACTTCCGCTCTGCAGCTTTGCACTTGCGTTTCAAAGCTGCCAAGTCGGAATCCTACCAAGAGTTGCATTTGCAGACAGGCTTCATGCTGATCCTCATAACGGGGGCAAGGATATCCAGGGTGTTATAAATAGACAGATGGAGGTTCGCTAGAACAGAGTCAGAGGGAGAGTGAAACGACGGAGGAAAATGCAAATGCAGGAACTGACATGCTTCATCGATCGAATGACGGACAAGGAGACTGGCAGTGCAGGCAGAGGCATCACCAGGGGACAGGGGAGGTCAAGGTGGTAAGAGAGGAGCGAGTGGTCAGACCAGGAGAGACGGTAGTAAGAGAGTTGGGGAGAAGGATGTCTGTTGATATGACAGCATCCAAGGTGTGTGCGGCAGAGTGGGTTGGGCCAGAGGGAAGTATAGTGAGGGAAAGAGTGTTGCAGAGGTTGCGAGAGGGAACAGTAGCCACATCTGGAGAGTCGAGATGGATGTTAAAGTCCCCAATATTTTGGGGGTGGAGGCAAGAAGAGAGTAGGACAGGTCAGCCCATTCTGAGAGGAAGAGGGTGGTCGGTGCAGGGGGGCCTGTAGATGGTAGTGAGGGTAAGAGGGGAGAGGAGGTGGGAATGACAGAAAGCCTGCAGACTAGGCTTTCAAAGGATAGGAGTAGGTATGAGTGGGGATGGTGGAGTCCACTCAGGGAAGATCAGAGCCACTCCACCACCAGGCTGGGAAGGCCTGGGATTGGACAGGATCTTGTAGACCTCAGGGAGAAGAGTGTCAAAAGCAGTGACAGAGCTGGCATTAAACCATGTCTCAGTGAGAGGAAGAACTTCAAGGTCAAGGTCTTCAAGAAGGTGACAGATGTCAGAGGAGTGTTTGATAGCAGAGCGAGAATGGAGGGTAGCTAAGTGAAGCTGGTTGCCCCCTTTAAAAGATACACAAGGAGGGGCACAGGGGTAGAGTGCCACCACTCGGGGGAGCGAGAGGGGGATGAGGGATGGCGTGGTGGTAGGAGAGAGGGGAATTTGAAGAGAGATGGAAGTCGCCTGTCAAGATTGAGGAGGTTGGGTTAAGAGCCCTCAGCCATAATAGTGCCCTTGTCATAGACGTTAATGGTGCATTTGGAAGATGCAAAGTGAGCCAAGAGCACTTACCATCTGGTGCCACCAGTAATGCATAAGGAGGAGAAAGGGGAGAGGACAGAAAACATATGGGGAGTCCATAAGTCAGAAGAAGGAACAGCAAAGAGAATGTCACTGAAAGTCTGTTTGGAGGAAGCATTGATGTAGGTGTCTGTGATGGGCAGGCCAGGGTTGGAACTCAGAGTTCCTTTTTAAATGTCTTCCTTCCAGACTTTGAGAGAGAGGGAGGACAGCTGATGGAGAAACCATTTGAATAGATGGGCGAGACAGAGAGCACCATGTGGCCAGAGACAAAAAAGAAGACGGGAAATCAGAGGATAGCAGGGGAGAGGGTCAGAAGCACTATGCAACAATAGAATCGCACCAGCCAGCTAACAGACAAAATCAATGAGCACACTTGAAATACCCAGATTTACAAATTATTAACAAATTGGAAAGCATACCTAAATACAAAAAAAAAACACTAGAAACAATACCAAAATGTAGGATGCAAAGAAATTACAGCACACATAAATTGGATTTTGCCAGAAAGCACTAGAAACAGTACAACATCGAGGATGCAAAGATATTACAGCACACCTAAATTCGATTTTGCAGAAAGCACTATAAACAATACAAAATGGAGGCTGCAAAGATATTACAGCACAACTAAATTCGATTTTGCCAAATATTTAAAGGCGCACTTGAAGGAAATATGAGTTAGGCATTAAAAACAGGAAAGTGAGTAAGATGTAAATGTAAGCCAGGTAGGAATATCAAGGGACAGGAAGTTACAGGAAATTACAGGTTGCAGTTAGGCTAGAAGGGAATGGAAATGAAATTGAGCAGGCCGCCAGGTAGGTGGATGAATCCAGGACAGTGAGCTTACCATGGTGCTTACCAGTGAGCTGTAGATGCAAGAATGTCATTCTTCAGAAATGCCAGGCTAACAGTGAGTCAGTTCGTAGAGCAGTGTTTTTAGGGAAAGAGTTGCAGGTGCAGCGGCAGGGAGGGGGGCTTGGTCCAGCTCCAGACAGGGGGCCTTGTAGTGGCCCTTTGAGGAGGCCGGCCCCTTCGCCTGCCGGCTCCCTGATTGGCCTTAAGATTGTTGGTCAGGCCAATCAGCCGTTGGGTGGCCTGTGCAGGCATCTCCCCAGGAGACATGGCAGCGGCCATGATTGAGTGTAGTAGTGCCCCAGGTCAGTGTAGCCCCACTGGGCTTAGTTGGCATTTCTGAGGTGGATCACAATTCGGTTTACCAAGTAAAGCAAAAATGCTGTTGTAGCAATGCTCGGTGCGTCAAATATGAGCATCAGCATGCAGCACCAAGTGGCTTTACCTGGTTGTAGAGGGGCACTCCAAAGGGCACAGCGTGGTCACCAGGGTGAAAGGCCAGCACTCCCCAGCCAGCGATGAAGCAGGAAGCTTCTGCCTCCTGTTCCTTCAGTCTTCTGCTTTCCTGTCCCTCCCCTCGATTCCTCTACTGTCTTGGCATCATCTATCTTATGCCCCTATTCCAATGTTTAGCCTCTACAATGAGGGTCTAGATCAGCTTTTGGCCACTCCTTCCCTGTTCTTTCACCTTCCATAATGATCTCTGATCTGCCTTCACCCGTTCCAACTTTTCAATGTCACACTGATCTGTTAGTACCTCTACAGTCTTCCTTCCCTCTGTAATGCTTTCATATTCAAATTCCTCACCACCTTTGCACAACTGTTATCAGCCCTGGCCAGCTATTTATGCTTACACCTTCTTCACCACTTCACACTTAGTTATCACCTCTCTTTGGATTCCGTCTTTTTCGCATTCGTCAACCCTTTGTGTACAATGGTCTCCATTTCATGGATCTATCTTTCAATGACATCTTTCACACATTTGGGCACAACTATCTCTACTTATCAGATCTGTCTCTCTATCACCTTCCTCCCACCTTTGGAAACAATGTTCTCACTCTCCAGATCTCTCCCACTCTCACCTTCTTCACCCTTTGGGCACAACTGTAACTCCTGGCCCAAATGGGACCCTTTCAGTTATGGGGATTATAAATAGGTGTTGATAGGGAAAATATCACAGACAGGAATACGAGAAAAATAAGCGCACACAGGTTTTAAACCACTTTAGTACTCTTTAACTGAGAACAGTGGCCAGGAATCCCCTGTCAACAACAGCAATGGAGTGACCTTACCGAAGACTCCAAAATTGAAATTAAAAAAAAGTAAAAGAAAGACACTTGGAGGGGACAGTTTAAAGAAGGGGGGCAGAGGAAAACAGACAAAGCGACACAGAGAAAGAAAGAAAACACAGAAGAGAAACAGAAGATTATCACCCCTGGGCTGTGGGGCACAGCCTCAAGATGCCCCCAGGGCAAATAGGAGGTGTTTGGGCAGGCTGCATATGCCAACTGCAGGCCAACAAAGAGCCAAAGACCTGGGCACTGTGTTCCTGCAGCCCAGGTCAGAAAAGCACCCCAGCCTGGGGCAGCTTGAGCTGGCAACCCCCAGATGAGCGGCGCAGCCTGGGAGGAAACCGGTCACCGGGGGCCAGTTAAGATGGGCCAGGAATTATATAAAGCCTGTGCTGTGCAGTGCAGCCCAGAGAAGAGATACCCCAGCCCAGGGCCATGCAAGTGGGCATCCCGGAACCGGTGTGCGGCCTCCGGCGGACTGGTACTCCCGGGAGCCAGACAGAGTGGGCCGGAGGAGATTGAAACCCCCAGGCCACATGGCATGTAGCGGCCGAGGTGAAGATGGTAGGTGGCCTGGGGAACTATCTGCCCACCCTGGGGCCATATGGGGCAGGCGGTGAACACTTCAAAATCTTGGTGGCACTAAATCCTAGTGCTCTTTCTAGGATGGTTACACCACTTTCTGCAAATATCAATTCTAGGTCCTTTGACCAGGTCACAGATAGTGTTCACTCCAAAAACTGTAATTCTATGACCCAAACAGATACGGTATCTGAGGTCACAGCTTCCTCAGCTTTGACGCCTTCAATTATATCGGTCAAAGGTGGAAATGAGACACCATCAAAGGAATCGGAATGCACAATTATGCGACAATCCAAAACACATAAAGGACAAACTTTAGTATTGACACCCTCAAGAAAGGAACTTGAGCAAACAGGTGGAGACCTCCCCGATGCAGGCCCTACAAATGGTACCAATACCACAAATAGTATAGCACTGGTTGAAGATACAATAAAACGATTAATGGTGAATATAATACAAGAATTCAATGAGGGTACTAATAAGACTCTCAGGAGTGTAAGTACCGCTGAGAATGTTACAAAATCGAATATGTCTAATTAGCAGCAATCTGAGAATAAAACAAAGTCCAATTGGGAATCTGACCTGCGTATTCCGGCACTCGCGGAATACCCTAGTCTAATCATGAGTTACATATTGGATGAGGGTGGACCGCTGGCTCTCAACCGTCCTTACACTCTGGCGTTGCTAGCAGAGATTCCTGAATTAAGCCTCATAACATCTGCAGACATAATGTTGCTAGATTTCATACACAATCTTAGATTTGTCTACGTACGATTGGTCATACCATCTCCCTTGGTTAGGGTTCTGCTCCTTAAAGAAGTAGATGCTTTGCAGAGAAGAAGTTTCGACATCACCAATTACATATCATCTATACCCCATAATGGCATAAAAACAATTACGCCTAATGAGATAAAAACCACATGATGCAATCACTGCTGGCCAACCCGTTGATGCTATAAGTAATTCAGATACTCAAGACTGGAGATGGCTAGCTCTCTCCTTAAGGGATTCCGTTACTCAGCTGAAAGCCATGTATAAACCACTTTAGAGTGATAGATAATCTCACGCTAGGAAGCTGGAATTCCCAAGGTCATTCCCATCTAGTAAATTGTACAACCCTAATTGAAGAATTATCAGGGTTTGATTTTATTCTCTTACAAGAGACATGGGCAAGTGAAGACCTAATATGGGAGGGATTCGATACTATTAGTACTCATGCTATGAGAGGTTTGGTGGGCACACCTAAAGGAGTACTTTTGTTAGCATATCGCCAGGGATGTTCAATTTTGAGAAAGGGGCTACATAGTATAGCGGGATGTATGCTTATTGGTACTTTCCAGATAAAAGAACAGACTAATACACTCGAGCTACTTATTGTTAATGTATACTGGAATCCTATGGAATACTCTGATACGCAGCTAGATAAAGATCTCTCTCTAGTATAGGGGACATTATAGACCATTAGCTGGAATCCAACAGTGGAGGCCAAATTGTTATTGCAGGTGATCTAAATGCTGAGTGTAACATGGAGAATGGGGCAATAGACGAATTGAGGACAGAGTATGCCTCTCACCCATCCAAGAAAGGGAATTCTAAATTACGTGGAGCCCAATGGCTGAACTTGTCTTTGGGGTCTTGAACTTATTGAAAATATACTCACGACTTGGAAGGCCAGAGGAAGTTATTCAACTATTGATTATATGTTTGTGTCCTGCCAACAAGGTAAGACAATTTCTAAATTCAACCTCAAAGAAACCTCTCACAGTGACCACCTTATGCTTCAAATTTATTTTCAATTGCAGCGGGATAAAGATGACCATGACTATTGTAGGGAGAATCTTATAGTTAATATCAGTGGTAATAGGATGAAGTGAACTAAAAATGAAATTGCTACTTTTACTTTAATAGTATCATTGAAACTCGAATCTAAAATAATCAAGTATTCGGTTATTAACTTCTCCATGTATCTGAAATCGACTATGTTGAAATTTAAGGATAGGAAAGTATTTCCTTCTAACATAAGCCATAACCATGTGCATAGTAAAGATATTACGATTCACGATCGAAAAGTCTTGTTGAGAAAACAAATAAGACTTCTCAAAAGGAATGTGGTGACCCTTTGAAAAGAATAGTGGAAATTAAAGTGCTCAAACAATCCTTCAAAAATTGTCTCATACGGTACAGGGGAGAGCTCTACCAAAAGGATAGTGAAAGATTAATGCATTCCATAAAACATAACAATTCCACCTCCTTTTGGGAGATCTTGAATAACCTTGAATCCTCACAACAGGCTAAAATAATTAATTCTATTACAGAACAAGTCTGGTTGGAACACTATGGTAATATTTCCAAAGGTCATAGGACAGGTTCACTGATAAGCAGTAATGAACCAACAGTTTGGTCACTGGATAATACCTTGGTGACAATTGCTTGTTTCATTAACCTCTCTAAAAACTCCAGATGTGCAGGCCCTAATAACCTCTCTAACTGTATGTTCAAAAAGAACAGTTTACTTTGGACACGAATCCTGTATATTTTATTCAAAGACATCATTACAACAAAGACCATTCCAGTTTCTTGGACAATATATATTCTTATACCAATTTACAAAAAAGGTCTTGGTATTTGTCCTACAAGCTATAGACCGATTGCCATCAGTGATGCAGACTCAAAAATGTTTGCGTAGCTTGTGCTGCTGCACATGCAGAAGTGGATTGCCACTGGCAAATTTTGGCAGATCTGGGAATGACCAGGGATTTACTAGATATTATTATCTCCTTGTATTCGAACACAAAAATGCAAGTACGCCTAAATACTGCGGGTCTTCTATCCAAATAAATGGACATACTTAATGGTTTGAGACAAGGATGTATGATGGCTCCGAACCTTTTTAATCTCTAAACATCAGGTGCAGGTTTAGCGCTCAAAGAAAAGGGTCTGGTTTCTCCTAACTTGGGCAATATTCCTGTGGGGTGGATATCATACACAGATGATTTTCTTGTAATGGACTGTACCAAAGTTGGTCTGCAAAAGATCGATTGATGCATTTTGCTTATATATCAGTGTCAGGGTTCCATTTGATTCCTCTTTGTCGGGTCATAGATCGTTCTCACACAGGAAGAAACATTCCCGAATCCCGAGTAGATTGAACAGTTTACATTTCGAATTTGTGATTCTCATTAGAACCTCGGAACGCTGGTTCGTCCTTGTTTATGCGACCCTTCAGAGAACGCTATGGGTTGCCTTGGAGATTCTGGCGCTCTTTGCATTCACATAGGCGTTCAAGCCTACGGCGGCGTGCTGTGCGTGCAGTCAGCTGATCTGTATTTAAACCCTGTGCCGCGCACGGCGGTGCTTCTGAATTTGTATTTTCAAAGCTATGCATCTTGTTATCTTGTTTTCAAGCTCTTCGAAACCCTGGTCGGCTCTATGACCTCCCTTGCCTCATTCTTGTCTTTTGCCTACTTGTTATCTGTTGTTGACTCGGAATGCCTACGGAATGCATTCGTCTCATCCCTGCATGTCTTACCTGCTTGTTGCCAAACCGGAACATCCACGGATTGCATTCGTCTCATCCCTCACGTCTTACCTGCTTATTGCCAAACTCGGAACGGCCATGGACTGCATTCGCCTCATCCCTGCATGTCTTACCTGCTTGTTGCCAAACCGGAACGTCCACGGATTGCATTTGTCTCATCCCTCACGTCTTACCTGCTTGCTGCCAAACCGGAACGTCCACGGACTGCATTCATCTTATTCCTCAAGTCTTACCTGCTTTTTGCCAAAACAGAACATTTATTTGACTGCTTCAACTCCAACCATCGTCACGTCTTTCCTCTCTTACAGCTCAAAGACTCTAAGGAACTTAAAGGACATTAGCGCATCGGCGCAAGGATCAAAGGACATTAGCGCAACTGGGCAAGGATCAAAGACTCTTTAGGCGTCCTCGTGCCGGCGGGAATAGGAAACAAGACATTGGGTTCCCAGGACTTCCACTCCATTACAACAATTCATCTTCAGAATTCATCCAGACCACTTATTGGTAAGCACACAACTATCTGGTTCTTCCTTTATCTTACTATCCTGTACTCATGCTAATAGTCACCTCTCTTGTTTCAGGATACTCACCAATCTAGCTTGGAACCTATCAGTCCCAGTCTACTTTACTTGCTTGTGAGTATCTGCTCATCACCTTGCTTAGATATTTCGTTGTCTTCAGTCATATGTTAATACTTGGTTAATTTCTCTTGCAGCAATCTGTCCTTTTGTACTCTTGAGGGGTATATTGTCAGAAAGACTCAATTGCATCACGATGTGTCAAGCCACCACTGCTGGATTTAGCCCTTGGGTCCTAACATATTCAGAAGCCTTTAAAACGGAAGAAGCTGCTGATCATTTGGCGGCTTTATCCAAGGTGGTGGCTGACCTCAGGGCTGACATGACAGCAGCACATGATGCTACTCAACGTCGTATCAATGAGTTACATGCTGGCTTGCAGTCAGGAACCGGAGCATCTAGTCCTGGAGCGGATTCGGCTGCAGGAAGGGCTCAATCGAGAATTGAGTCAGGCCCTGTCTACATGGCAGCACAGTTTCCGTTGGCTCCTCCAGAAAGGTTCCTAGGGGATCCTAAGACCTTTTGAACGTTCATTAATCAGTGCCGTTTATATTTCTTGTGTAGGCTTGCCTTCTTTCTGGATGCTACTACAAAGGCAGCCTTTGTTCTGTCTAACCTTGGGGGTACTGCTGCAGTATGGGCCAATCCCCTGCTGGAACAAAGTAGCCCGTTACTCTATGATTGTGAGACACTGATTATGGCAATGACCCATGTTTTTGATACCAGATATAAATCGCAGGCGACGGACCTGGAATTGCTTTCTTTACAACAGAAAGACAGTTCCTTTTTGGATTATTTGGCTAAATTCAACCAGCTAGTTGCAGAAACAGATTGGCCAGATGAAAAGAAAGCTGTGTTGTTCTATAAAGGTCTTTCGGAAGGCTTGAAGGACGTTTTAGCAACGGTACCAGTTGTGCCTAGTGGTTTCCCAGAACTGGTGGACGTTGTGTTGCAAATTGACGCTCGCAAGGCAGATTGAAAGGGTGAACAAAGAATCACCCTAGCCGTTCTGCTTGTGTTGACACCTGTTTCAACATCCGAGCTAATGCAGATTGGTGCCATTCGAGGCCCACTTACCCCCACAGAAAGAGAGCTTCGAAGAGCCAATCATTTATGCTTCTAACGTGGTTCGTCAGAACACTTTTTGAAACTTTGTCCCAAGAAACCTAAGAAGGCGGGAAACGCCAAAGCTCGACAATAGACGGGGTCCCTTTGTCGAGTCAAGTTGTCATGGACCCCAGATCCTCGGTTCCTTTCTCGGTTTTGGCTACCTTGTCTTCTCCATCTGAGAAAACCTGGTCTATTCAACCCATTCTTGATTCAGGTGCAACTGGAAATTATGTGGACGCACAATATGTACGGGATCATTCCATTCCGTTGCTTTCAAAGAAAACACCAGAGTTAGTTAATGCATTGGACGGTACATCTCTGATTTCTGGTTTGGTGACGGATCAAACCATTGATCTTGTGTTATCAATTGGTGACAATCATTCAGAGGTCATCCATTTTGATGTCATTTCAGCTCCCCAACTCAAGCTGATTCTGGGTCTACCCTGGTTAACTAAACACAATCCCATCATCGATTGGGTGTTACGTTCTGTTGAATTTACCTCAGACCAATGTCAGAAGTCTTGTCATGTATCTACGGTTGAATCAGGAAATCCTAGTTCCATGCTCCTGGATACAGCATTTACGATTGGGGCTATCACTACAGTGCTCCTTCCTAAAGAATATGATTCTTTCAGGGATGTTTTTGATAAAAAGGTGTCAGAAAAGCTACCTCTGCATCGTCCTTATGATTGCCCGATTGAACTACTGGCAGAGGCCCATATTCCTTCTGGTAGAATTTATTCACTTACGCAAAAGGAGGACGTAGTGCTAAAAGAGTATTTAGACCAAGCACTCAGTACGGGATTCATCCATCCCTCTAGGTCTCCAGCAGCATCACTTCTTTTCTTTGTTCCCAAAAAAAGAGGAAGACCTACGCCCCTGTATCAATTACAGAGAACTGAACGCAATCACACTCCGGAATCTGTATGCAATTCCTCTGGTTTCAGTCCTGTTGGATCAACTGGGTTCTTCCAATTTTTTTACCAAACTTGATTTAAGGGGAGCTTATAATCTGGTGAGAATCAGAGAAGGTGACGAATGGAAAACAGCCTTTAAGACAAAGTACGGTCTTTTTGAATACTTGGTTATGCCATTCGGCTTATGTAATGCCCCAGCTACGTTCAAGTATTTCATCAATGATGTTTTCAAGGATTTACTGGACCGATTCATGATTGTCTATCTTGACGATATTCTCATATATTCCCCTACCTACAAAGAACATGTTCAACACGTCTCCACTGTTTTACAGAGACTGCGTGAAAACAGTCTCTATGCCAAATTGGAGAAGTGTGTCTTTCATGCTGATCAGGTAGAATTCTTAGGATACAATATCACCAGTGAGGGTGTTAAGATGAGCAATAATAAGGTTAAAGTGATCTTGGACTGGCCTGTCCCAAATAATGTAAAATCCCTTCAGTCCTTTTTAGGGTTTGCAAACTTTTACAGGCAGTTCATCCACTCCTTTTCTGCTATCGCAGTTCCCTTGACTGCACTAACCAGCTCCAAGACTCGCTTTGTATGGACTGATCAAGCCCAAGAAGCATTTGACACGCTTAAGTCTACATTTAATTCATCCACGGTGCTACAGCATCCGGACCAAAAACATCCATTTGTTGTTGAGGCTGATGCCTCTGATCAAGCTATTGGGGCTATTCTGTCCCAGAGATGTGAGGACACAGGTCTTCAACATCGCGTGGCCTGTCATTCTAGAAAACTTACTAAGTATGAGATGAATTATACGATCACTGAATGCAAACTACTCGCAATACGTGATGCATTCCTGGTGTGGAGACACCATCTATTGGGTACTATTACACCAGTACAGGTCTTCACTGACCACCACAATTTTCTTGCTCTTAAATCAGTACGCTGTACCACAGCACATCACGCATGTTGGCATGAATTCTTTTCAATGTACAACTTCCAAATAACTTACCGTCCCGGCAGTTTGCATTCTAAGGCAGATGCTTTGTCCAGATTGAATGAAGGTGGACAGACGCCTGTCCGGGAAGGGAAGGTTTTACAGCCGTTGTTTGTCATTTGTTCTGGTACTGTTGATTCCTCTTTGAAGGGTTTGATTCAATCCTGGATGGCGACTAGTCCTCCTGAACTCCATGACTATGAAATGGAAGTCATCCACTCCATGCCATCTGTACAAGGGCGGCTTTATCTTCCTACACCTGAAACCCGTGTGATGGCTCTCCAGTAGTGTCATGATGCTTTAATGGCCGCACATCCAGGGAGACGCAAGACTCTTGAGCTATTAAAACGATGGGCGTTCTGGCCTACTATGACTAAGGATGTGTCGGATTACATCAGGAATTGCGCTATTTGTGCTCAGTGCAAAGGTACGGTGTCCAAACCAATGGGATTGATTCATCCTATGCCTGTCCTGAAGAAACCTTGGCTAATGATTTCAATGGACTTTGTGGTAGAATTACCTCTTGTCAGAGGTTGTGATACCATATGGGTGGTCATAGACTACTTTTCTAAAATGGCCTTATTCGTACCTTGCCAGGGCATGCCTTCTGCTCCGGTCCTTGCAGCACGTTTTTCATCGTTTTGGTCTGCCAGAGATCATCATCACTGATCGTGGTTCACAGTTTACCTCCTGTTTCTGGCGCCATCTAGTCACTGCCTTGGGTATAGATGGACGTTACTCCACGGCCTATCACCCTGAAACAGATGGGCAGACAGAAAGGGCGAATGCCACTATGGAACAATTCTTATGCTGTCTAATCGCTCAGCATCAAGAGTCATGGTTAAATGTTTTGGGAGCAGCAGAATATGCGTACAATAATTCAGTCCATTCGTCTACTGGCACCACTCCGTTCTTTGCCCTTTATGGTCTATATCCCAGGTCAATTCCTGGGGATGTTATTCCTACCACTGACAATCCGACGGCTCAAGGTTGCATTCGTGACTTCATTTCCCTGAGGGAGTCGGTCTCTGATCACTTGGAGGCCGCGCAACGGCAAGCTAAACTCTATGCTGACAAGCACCGGACTCCTGCTCCCGATTATCAACCCAGAATGCTGGTCTGGTTGGCTTCTAAGAACCTCCATTTGCCTGGTCGTAGATGTTTGGTACCTCGATTTGTGTGCCCTTTTCCTATTAAAGAAGTGCTCAATCCTTTGGTGGTCCATTTAGAGTTGCCTTCCCAATGGAAGATACATCCAATCTTTCATGTTTCCCTTTTGAAGCCATGCCCCGCAGGAAACCGCCTCCCTTCTCCTCCTGCACCAGTAATGGTCAAGGGTGTGGAGGAGTACGAGGTTAAAGCTATTCTGGATACAAAGAAGATACGTGGGGTTCGTCATTTTCTCATTGATTGGGAAGGATACGGTCCGGAAGAGCGTACATGGGAACCCGAGTCAAATGTGCATGCTCCTGTCCTCCTTTCCAGGTTCTTGGCCTCTCACTCCAGGGATCGTTCTTTGGGGGAGGAAACTGTCAGGGTTCCATTTGATTCCTCTTTGTCGGGTCATAGATCGGTCTCACACAGGAAGAAACATTCCCGAATCCCCAGTAGATTGAACAGTTTACATTCGAATTCGACTTTCTCATTTGAACCTCGGAACCCTTGTTCGTCCTTGTTTACGCGTCCCTTCAGAGAACGCTATGGGTTGCCTTGGAGACGCTGGCGCCCTTTGCATTCACATAGGCGTTCAAGCCTACGGCGGCGCTTTCTGCATGCGGTCAGCTGATCTATATTTAAACCCCACCCTCGCGCATGGCAGTGCTTCTGAATTTGTATTTTCAAAGCTATGCATCTTGTTACCTTCTTTTCAAGCTCTTCGAAACCCTGGTCTGCTCTGTGACCTCCCTTGCCTCGTTCTTGTCTTTTGCCTACTTATCTGTTGTTGACTCAGAACGTCCACGGACTGCATTTGTCTCATCCCTGCATGTTTTACCTGCTTGTTGCCAAACCGGAATGTCCACCGATTGCATTCATCTCATCCCACACGTCTTACCTGCTTATTGCCCAACTCGGAACGGCCACGAACTGCATTCACCTCATCCCAGCACGTCTTACCTGCTTGCTGCCAAACCGGAACGTCCACAGACTGCATTCGCCTCATCCCTGCACGTCTTACCTGCTTGCTGCCAAACCGGAACATCCACGGACTGCATTCATCTCATTCCTCACGACTTACCTGCTTGTTGCCAAAACAGAACATTTATTTGACTGCTTCAACTCCAACCATCGTCACGTCTTCCCTCTCTTACAGCTCAAAGACTCTAAGGAACTTAAAGGACATTAGCGCATCGGCCAACGTTCAAAGGACATTAGCGCAACTGCGCAAGGATCAAAGACTCTTTAGGTGTCCTCATGCCGGCGGGAATAGGAAACAAGACATTGTGTTCCCAGGACTTCCACTCCATTACAACAATTCATCTTCAGAATTCATCCAGACCAATTATTGCTAAGCACACAACTATCTGGTTCTTCCTTTATCTTACGATCCTGTACTCATGGTGAGAAGTCACCTCTCTTGTTTCAGGATACTCACCAATCTAGCTTGTAACTTATCAGTCCCAGTCTACTTCTCTTGCTTGTGAGTATCTGCTCATCAC
Organism: Ambystoma mexicanum; assembly: GCF_040938575.1. NCBI lineage: Eukaryota > Metazoa > Chordata > Amphibia > Caudata > Ambystomatidae > Ambystoma > Ambystoma mexicanum. Next base: position 693,211,191 of record NC_090929.1, on the reverse strand, counting down.
CTTGCTTAGATATTTTGTTGTCTTGAGTCATATGTTAATACTTGGTTAATTTCTCTTGCAGCCAGCTGTCTGGGTACCAGGGTGTACCAATATTTTCGGGCAATGCTCACCTCAATCTGTCCTTTTGTACTCTTGAGGGGTATATTGTCAGAAAGACTCAATTGCATCACGACGTGTCAAGCCACCACTGCTGGATTTAGCCCTTGGGCCCTAACAATCAGAGACCTTAAACTTAAGATGAACCCTGCCAAGACGGTTATTTTACGCCTTGCTACAAGGAACAAAGCACAAGCACACTTTACATGGTCCTGTGAAGATGAACGAGTGAAACTCAATACTAGCATGTGCTTTCTAGGCTATTCCTTTAACGCCTCATGCTCATTGGTAATGGCTAGGATGTCTGTAAGAACTAAGGCTGAATCTGCACTACGCCTAATGGGATTGCAATCGCTAAAGTCTCTTGTTTCATGGAAAAGAGCCTCACTATTGAGGAAATTGTCAACTTCCAATCAAAACGACTTCTATGCAATAGCAGGGGCCGGGCCGATAAAGAGGGTATCTTTATGAAAGATCTAAAGAAAGAAGTAGGAATCGTTTTTATCCTCGCTAGGACTAACATTATCTACTTTATTAACTAACCCAAAGAAAGTAAAAAAAAAAACTGATAAAAGTTTTGATTGGAATACGAATAAAGCAAGTATTAATAACTCTAGAATTTACAATCAGGTGGTTTCCTTCTGGAAGTTTGAACCGGTAATGGAAGATTATTTAAGGAAATACCTGAGTAAAAGGATAAGAAATCAAATTATGAGATTCAGAATGAATGTGCTTTCACCAATGAGATTCTCAAAATTAGGACTAAAGAAAGTTATATGGATAACTGTTGTAGATTCTGTAAAATGGATGACCAAGAAGAAACTCTTCAGCATTTGCTACTTGTGTGTCCCATTCTTCTGCCCCGAAGGATTCTTTATTTCTCTCAATTTGTTTAAACTATACATTTTGTGAATAGAGATCTACTGTGGTATAATATGTTACATGGGAACAGAATGACCTTAAAAATAAGACTGTCTAAATTTGTATCTAATATAAATACTAGGTACACTTGTAAGAACATATATGAGAATTGTGTATCTATTCAAAAATTTCTGTATTAGTAGTTGATATGTGGTTGTAGAGGATTTTTATATTATGGTCGTGGTCCTTTTTCGAGAATCAAATGTATGAAATGTAGTATGATTGAAGGTTTAAGGTTGGATTTTATCAACTCTAGGTAACCAGTGTTTCAAATTGCTTACATGTATATCAGATTTTTTGTTGTTGTAACGTTTTATTGTTTTTTCTCAGTTTTTGTAAAGAGTTTTTTAACACTGTATACAAATAAATAAATAAATACATATACGATTGGTAATGCTGTGGGAGTGAGCAGTTGTAGACAAAGTGAGCTGGTGAGTGTGTAGCGGTGCAGCGAGGAAGTTAAAGGTTCAGTGGAGATGTCAGAGAAGGAGGAGGTGGTGAAATGTGCAGAAGAGGTGGTGTAGAAGGAGTGGAAGAAGTTGAAGGAAGCAGTGGAGAGCAGGGGAATTATATTGGAGGTGAATGAGGGTGAAGATGTTAGATGGAGGAGGTGTAAAAGAGAAGAACTTAGTGGAAAAGAGTAGAACAAGAATTGGAAAGAGCTGAAGTAGGAGAGATAATGCAGAGAAGGAGGAAGAGCGAAAAAACAGGTAGGGAGTTAAGGGAGAAAAGAGTGGAAAGAAGGTAAAGAAGAATGAGCAGAGCTATCAGGATCCAGAGGAAATATCAACAAATGCGAAGGAAGGTCACGAGAGACAAGGAGACCAGAAGGATAACAAATGAACAGGTTGAAAAGGGTAAAGGAAACATTATAAAGGCGGTAATTAGATCCCTGAAATGGGGGCAAAGAGGATAACCATTTTCGATTCGTAAGGCTAGTTGGAGAAAGATGATGGAAGACAAGTTAAGAGGAGAGGAGCAGAGCTTTCAGAGTCATCAAGGAGGGAAATCAAGGAGAGAAGTAGATCCATTTTCAAATGGAGGATCAGACGAGAAACAATGCATTCAAGAAAGTTAAGAGGGAGGAGGAGGCACCCAAGTCAAAGCTCAGGAGGCTATCAAAATGGTTGAGCTCTAAGTACTGGGAAAGACCGTTACAGGGTTTGCGACCAGCATAATGAGGTTATGCTTGGTCTTCAGAGGGCACGTCATGATATTAGCAAATAACCTGACTGAATATTGACCCACATACCGATGACTCCGAGCACCACATGTGGTTGCATGGTTGGAAATTGCTGGGAGCTATTTAGCTCCTGCATAGGGCCTAGAAGAGATTGGTTAGCTTGTCAGCAACATTTACCAGGAGCTACCTTTGGCTCCCAAACCAACTGATGCCATGCACATATACCTATCTGATATGAACTTTATGTCTGGGAATTTGTATTAGTAAAACTCTAGAAGACATTGAAAGTATGAATGGTTATAGGCACTAGCCACAAAGTTATAGTTACTTCTCATTTCAAAGTTAGATTCGTTGCATATTATATATTAAAGACTCATTCTGCAGCATCAGCAGAGAAAAGGAGAATGAGCAAGGTTGCATCATAGATAAGGAGTTGGCAGCAGTAAGAGAAATGTGGCAGTAAAGAGACAGTTGGCCTCATTACGAGGCCGGCAGTAGCCATGCTGGAAAAACTGAAATACCATTCTGCCTCTGTAATTGCCGAAAACACTGGGGCATTACAACCCCGGAGACCCGGTAATTCCAGAGGCGGAATTCCATAAATCCCCATTCCCATGGACAATGCAAACACTGGTTCTGTCTATGACGGAGCCGGTGTTTCCATTTCCGCATGCAGGCGGGGGGTGTTACTTCCGCCAAGTCAGACCTGACGGGAGTGACACCTCCCGCCTGCAGAACTCGGAATCAGCCGGTCCGGAACCAACAGTGGCGGTGGATTTACCGCTACCGTTGTTTCCAGACCGGCAGGGTCATAATGAGGACCAGTAACAGATTAAGGAAGTAAGAGATCTAGTGGCAGTTATGGTTAGCGGCAATGATAGGTTAGGACTAAATGAGGTAGCAGCAAGATGGAAGAACTGATGGAAAAAAGTGTAGAAGAGACAAAAGAGAAGGCAATTGAAAAAAACATGAAGACATACCACAAAATGGCAAGAGACAGAGAATTTAACAGATACAGTCAGCAACAGACAACAAGACACAGCAATACAAAAAGAGGTTCAGGACATGTGCATTTTCGGGAGCATGCCAAAGTTTAGGGGAAAAGGATGTTGTGCCATCTTTCTGGCACTCCATTCATGAGACTGGGCCGCAATGACTATCTTGTAGTCAGAGAAAAACTCTGACACCCAGGAGATACTTCCGCCTCATCAGCAATTAATTCCAATTTCAACCCCTGGATTGTGCTGACTACGCACCCCGAGGAGAGCAACGTTCTGACAAGTGCGACAAAAGACAAGTAACCAACCACAGTAGTCAAGTAATAAGTGCTGGGACACTTAGAACCAGAAGACAGTGAGTGACTTTTTAAATGTCAGGTGGGTGAGCCTAAGGGAGGGAGGGGAGGACTGACAGAATGCAGCACTCCAGAAAGTCTGAATTGCTTGTGTTTTTTGAGTAAGCCACTACCTTCATTAATTTCTATCCAATACCTTAGTGTTTTGTGATATTTAACAAAGACGCAGAACTTTGAGATTTTAGCATTGAGTTGACAATTGATCCTTCAACTCAACACGCGCCCATTTTGCCTCAATAAATACAAATACTTGTGTCTACATGAGTCGATTGAGGCCATGCATGCTACCGGAGGCCTCCTTCAGGGGTGCCATGGCCAGATATTGGTTAGCATGGAGTGCAAGGGTTGGCGCTATATGAATCCCCATGAATGTATTTTTCCTTGTGCTTTGTGTTTTTCAGCTTTGTTTAAACAAATGAGTGAAAACTCAACGGAAGCAAAGGTTCAGTAAACCTCTGTCATAGCCTTGGTTCTTCATTGGTAACAAGTGCTTGAACCACATAAACACAAAGAAAAATATAAACAGAAATCCTCGTTTTTTTATAAGGAAAAGTCTTCTTATTCATGTAAGAACGTGATTTGTTTTATTTTTACCTTTGAAATATTGTATCATGTGTTCAATTCATTTAGAGGATTGATTTACAAAGTCAAAGCAGAAATATCCGAACGAATGCGATGTTCTCTCTGGTGTGCCTGGCTCAATTGTACATTACAATATTAAAACGTTACACACGTGGTTCCATATACAGCACTGCACAAATAAGTATAATGAGACCATTTCAAAAATGTACTTTGAATTTTTGATCATTTAATAAGTCATGCGCCTTCTTACATAATAGTGTCTCAGGATTTATTAGATCAATAACCAGTGGCAAACCCGTTCATGTTTTCAGTCTTATGACTTTAAGATAAACATGTGCCTGATGTATTTTAATGAAGAAAGTACATTTGCCCTTAGATATTTGCTACTGTTCTGCCTTAATCCACAAGGTTGCTGACTTCACTGTGTAACCCGCTTTAATTTAATTTAAACGTACCAGGCTAGTCCTAAGGACAAGCCACGAGATCACCTGTAACATTTCCATAAATCGATCAAAGTGGCAATATAGTTGGCTTTTTCTAAAATGAAAAACGTTTCTGTGCTGAGGGTACGGTAAGGGCATGGGTGGGCAGCAGATGGACCAGGACTGGACACAGTGTTTTAGTCGAATGGTGTGCATTGTGCTGTAGTGAAAAGGAGTGACTCTGTGATGTCATCATACGCTGTGCAACAGTGGGTTCAAATTTAAAGTGGACTTGCTTGAAATGCAAGTGCTGAATTTCAAGGGTTTTGTTGAGTTAAATCTGATCACCTTAACCACGTTTTTTCACTGAATATATATATAAATATATATATTATAGGGCGGCTTTAGCCGCCCTATAGTTAAGATAAGTCGGGCTCCCGTAGAAACCCCTCAGAATTCTACTGTTAATAACTTTTGATTCGAGTATTGGTTTTGCCCAAAATTTTGAAAGTGATTAAGGACCCACAGGCCCCCCCAGACTGCAAAGTTTGGTAAATATGTGTTGAAAAATAGAAAAGTTACTAAGCATGAAAAAGATAAGTTTTCTAAAAGTGCGGCCTACTTCCCATTCATTTTACCATAGATAAACAAGATCAATTATTTGTCAAGCTCACAGCCCAAACCGCTGGACCGATTTGGACCAGGTCCAAAACAACTTGGACATGAAGTGTTCACTCATGGTCCATGCATGGTTTGGGGTTATTCAGTGCAGTAGTTATTTAAATATTTGAACGAGAAGGGGGTGCCTGTTTCTCAAAAATAGTTGGAGATATCTCAGGGATTTACTCAGAAATGAAATAGCCGCTATCTTGTTTTTCTCTCAATACGATAGATGTCGGCAGCCATTGCCAAGGATATGGACAAATGAAACGCAGGAAAAAAGCTATTTCCATGTAAAAAAATATGCAGATGCCAATAGGCTAGAGGTGGGGAGGTTGGTTGCAGACATCAAGTGAAATTTCAAAGTTATAGCTGGTCCAGGGACCGAGTTTGCAAGACAAAGTTTTCTGTAGCATCGGCTATAGCCGCGAATAGCGGACATCTGAAAGCAAACTGCGTCACAGAAACAGTATGTGTTGTGGGGGGGGAGGGCAGGGGAGGTGAGGAAGCCATCTGGGGAGTGGGGGTAACTGGCACAGATGAGGGGAGCACTGGGTGAGTGCGTGGGGGTCAGGATAGCATTTTCTTCTGTTTTTCCGATATTCGCGGCTAAATTCGAGGCTACGAAGGACTACAGATATCCATGGGTAGGAGTAGTTCCATGCCTGCGGCTATATATTGTGGGATGTCACTATTTTATTTATTTTTGTAAGTTATTTTTAAAGGTATAGTGAAGTCAGGGGTGAAAAATCCTTATTTTGGCTGTGTTTTTTCAGACTTTTGTATATGTGAAACTTTGGAGAAAAAGAGAATTAATATAAAAAGGAGCAATCATACTCTGGTTTTAGATGCCCATACAATGTATTTTAGTTTATGTATTCTCACTTATGCAGACCTTCCAAGATTTTATGGCATGAACTGGCAAATTTTGCAGCATGAAATGGAAAATATTGGGCACAAACCTTTATTTATTGTAGCATTTTTGCAGACATTTTTTATTAACTGGAGGGTGTAAGATTGCCACAATGCAGGAAAGAGGCAGAGTGCAAGGCTACAAGAGAGCCAGGGTATCATTATTATGTATCTTTTGTATTAATTTAATAAGAAGAGTCCCAGATGTCTCTGGCTTGGCAGAACAGTGTTTGATTTGGCTACATTTTTGGTTTAATATGCATGCCTATTTAATAGTATTAACTAAATTGATCATTATCAGTTAATGCTGAAAATATTCCCCTTCTATGTTCTTCAATCCCCCAAACACCCACACACCTCTCTCACCAACACACATCACACATCTCACCAACTCCCCATCACAACTTGCATTCATGAACCTCTCTGTCATACAAATACTCACATGTGATGTCACACTGTCAAGTCACAATTTGCACTCCCCAGCCCCTGCCGCACTCCAAATCATACTCCCAACTCATACCTTACACTCTACAATTCCTCCACCAATATACAGTCCTTCATTCTTTTGTGCTGCTTCTGCATCTTGCATCCTTTCTCCCATTCTATATCCGGCATCCATTTTTCCCAATCTGCAGCTCACTGCCTCTTTGCGGCCAGCCGCTTCCTTTCTGCTTTCTGGCTCACTGACCACACGCTCCATCTACTTTCTGTACCTCCGCTCTCTCTCAGAATTATGGCCCACCCCATCACTGCTTCCTCTGCTGTCTTGTGCAATGCTTCCTCCTCTGACCCACTGCTCTCCCTCTGCTTTCTTGCCTATCACTTCACATCCCACCCATCACTCTCCCTCCCTCTCTCATTTCCCTCTTATAGTGTGACCATTTCTTTTTTTTTTAAAGTAGATTTTCATTCACCCAGATCCTCCAAAAATGGGGCATTTAAAAATAAAGCTGAGGATATGCTATTTTTAGGCAACCCATTTTCGCAAATGAGCGGGTCACCTTAATCTCAAAGGTGATTGGCGCATTTCCACGGGCTTGTGCTGTAGCGCAAATTGTGCGCTGGCCAGCTGCCTTGAATAGGGTTCTGGGTTGTTTGCCCGAAGTGTCATTATTTGCGGCGGAATTGACCGTAGGCCATTTCGCTGCAAATTGATTTGCACTTCATTCAAACAACCCGAAATGTACCTTTGACCACCACCCCACCCCCTCCCCTGCTTAACTGCTTGGTCGCTGCCGCTTCCCCTGCAACCCTGCGGTGTCAGATCCGTCCCTATAACGCAGGTTGGATCTGACTCCGTAGGGTGCCTTTTTAGTTTTTGTTTTTTTCAGTCCCCCGCCTCCAATTTTGAGGAAGCATGGGACACCTCTGCAACCCCCAAGCCCAAAAATAATGAACATGGGGAGCGGGTGACACATGTTTGGTATTTATAAAAATCGATCAAATGTTACTGGCCGAATTAGGTCAAATTGACCATTCAATCGATTTCTGGCGGTCAAAATTGTACCTTGAATAGAAGCGCTCTCCCGACAGTGTTCTGCAAGCTCCCATCACCTTTCACAGGGACAGGCCCTTCAGGGGCATGCCATTGTAAAATGCGACCCAAACATTTTTTATCCTGTTTGAGGAACAGAAATGCAAGCGACACAGCAGCGGTTCATACCTTAAAATAAATGCATGACAGGGTCAGGAAAGACCCTGTCATGCAGTGGCACCCCTACATCCAGTGCACGTAGGGTTGCCTACAATTTCTGCACATTTAAAAGTGCATCTTGCTTGGAAATGTGGGATGCGCTTTTAAGTTGGCAGAAACACCACCTGATTTGCTAAAGGAGGTGAAAAAGGACATCTGAATGGGCGAGCATTTAAAATGTGCCCATTCAGGTGTCCCTTGTGGATTGGGCTGCTCTTTTTTTGGGCGCAAGTGATGAGATGTGTTAGCATAAAAAAACGTTTTGAGAACCTGGCACCCTGAGTATTTTATTTTTTAAACAGTAGTTTTTGCAGATTTATTTTTTATTTTTAAAAAAGCAGATTTTGAGCAAAGTGGCCATTTTTGCTGCATTTTGCGGGATCACAAAATCGCTATAAGCTGGAGGGTCTGCTTATGGTATTATGGTACGACATCCTTTCGTCGCGGGGTGTTTTTTCACGAGGGTTTTTTACCACGATTTTTTTCTACAACGCCCCTCACATTTTTTAGAAAATGGGCGGTTGGGGTGGGGGTAACCCCCCCAAAAATAATGTTAAAAAAATGTGATGTGTTTTTTTGTAAAAAAAAAGCAGTAAAAAACCCTGCGAAAAAACATCCCGCAATGAAATGACATGGAACCGGTATTATATTGTGTGGCTTTGAAATTATTGCCTACCCAGTTTACCGTTACGTATTATTCTCTGCTTTCTTTATCTTCAGCTACTTTACATAAGTACATGAGTAGTGTTGTATTGTATTGATCTTTTAAGTTGTATTGTAGTATAAAACCTGAAGTGATCCCCTTTTTAACCAATGTTTGTAACCGTAGTTATGATAAAAGTCAATGAACTGTAACCGCGGGCCTAATAAAGAGCATGTTTTGTTCATTTTATTGTATTTGTGTATTTATTTGTCATAAGTAGTCCTTAAAAGGACTGTTTTGGGGTACACTGAGTGTAGTATTTTAGCACATCTGGAGTACTGTTTTAATGTTCTGAAGCAACAGTGCATTTCCTTTATTGGTTAGGTGCATTCTGTCATGTCTATAGAAATTGGCAATGTAGAACTGTATGTTGTTGTTCGAAAAACATAATTTGTTGTGGTCTCTTGTGAATACTGAAACTGTTTTATTAATATTTCTCTGGGCTTTCTTAATCTTACCATTAAATCTTGTGGTCCATCTCCATGTTTGCCTCTGAGTCAAATTGGAAAAGATAAAGAACAACAGTGTTGTATGCACAAATGGTATATCTTGTATAGTGCATGTGATGCACTGCATACAAGATATGAGGGTCATAACAACCTGTGTATTAAATTGTTTCTTAAAGTGTGTGTTTTTTAACTTTTTTATTTTTTTACATAAGAAATTATTATTTTTCTCTGAACATAGATGAATAACCATGGCTAAGGTGTAGCCCAATGGGCTGTTGAATATTCGAGTGCGCTTAACTGCAGCAACGACTGGGGAGTGTCGTATCTTGGGTTACTTGGACCATACCCACGCTGATAGGCCTTCATGTGCAAAAAAGTACACTCTTTGTGGCCGAAACAGTTCCGACTAAGAATGATCTATTATGCATTATATTTCTAAGACTGGCCTATTATGTATATATTTATTTAAAAAGGCAGTAACCAAAACAGCCAATTATCTCTGATCTTCTAACATTGTGCAAGCAAACACTAAGTTGTTCTAATGCTCTGTCGGAAAGCTTGGGAACATCAATCATGATAAATCATCTGGTGCAAATCTTCTGGAATAATGTGGATTGGAAATTCCACAAGATGCTCTGGCCCAAACTGGGCTGCAGCCTTTTGTGGATTATAGGTGGTCTTATATCTTCACAGTAACTGTGAGCGGTGGTTGTGCATAATCAATCTCCACCCATTAAAGGTGCTGCTAGCAACAGCGATAGTCTTCAAACACTGGCAGCACTAGAACACTCTATTTGGAGAGTCATTAGAGAGGTTCAGAGAGGATCCTTCATTTTTTGTGGCAATGTCTTTTTAGAGCTGTTATTTTTGTTATTTTATGTTTTCCTCACTAGTTGGACATTTAAAAATATCTAAAATTGTGCAAGAAAACACTAAGACGTGGCCCTTGTAATATTTTCTCTGATTCATGGAATTACTTGCGCCGAAAACGCAGATTTGCGCGACTTTCTGTCTGAAAATCCCCATGCTTTAAACAAGCATGGGAACATCAATCATGATAAATCACCTGGTGTGAGTTTCCTGGTATGATGTGGATGATGCGTATTGGAAATTGCACAAGCACCACAAAATATAAATGCTTGGGGATCATGTGTTACGCTTATGTAAATTGGCAGCACGTCCAGCAGCTGATTTCACCACTGCTCCGCCACCACCCTCAATTTTGTCAACTCCACATGTTTTAGTTTTACCGGCTGCTAATGTATCAATTATGAGGGTTATCTGTGATCTATGGCACAAATGGGTTGCTGTGGGAGGTTGTGCAACTAAGGATTGGGAAACGTTTACCTGAATACAACATGAATTGTCATACTTAATATTTTATTTAGTAGCCTTTTTTTCCCATCTTCTTTAAAAAAAACTAAAATATTATGTGTACATATATGAAACACTTATGGCATTAGATATCATATTATTTATATGTTTGCTTATAAAGATTTTGAATTTCTGAATAATAATGTAGGTATGTTTGTAGAGGTCATACTGTGCATATGCTAACTGTGTTGTTGATGTAAACATCTGTCGATATTTCGGATAAGCAGATAGTAAGTGTTGGTAAATATTTACAGCTTTATTTGCAACAGAAACTCTGAGAGGGTGCATTTGTTGTGCTATTTAGAGCTTGCTTTTTGTTTACCCTCTTACAGATTTCTATTTAAAGTTTTAAGAACATCTATATTTTTAAAAATGTGCTTACGCATATTACTTTTTAATAACAATGAAAAACATGTAAAGAATTATTTTACACACAGGTTTGGGCAATTACTGTATTTTCAGTCTAAGGGGGTCATTACGAGGTTGGAAGTAACCATGCTGCAATTTGCGGCATGGTTACCTCCTTAACGGGTACCGGGTCCTGGTTCCTCAAATGAAGACTTACCGGGCCATTCCAACCTTGGAGGACCCGGTAATTCCTCATTTGAGGAACCCGGACCCGGTACATCCCCATTTCCATTCGAGCCCCCATAGGTTTCAATGGGAATGGGGAGGGAGCTAACAACGGGCCCGTTAATAATGGTGCCCGTTGTTAGCTGCCTGGTCTGCTAGCGGGAGCCGCTAAGGGCACCTGGCTTTACCAGGCGCCCTTTGCGGGTCCCTCGAGCAGACTTGTAATAGGGCAGTAAGGGGTTAACGGTGCCGGCACCATTACCGGTGCCGTTAACCTCTTACCTCCCAGCTCGTAATGACCCCCTAAGTGTGATATATATTGCCCCTCTGTGTTACAGAAAATTATTATTTAACAATAAGCACTGAGCCAGGTGGGCATTATTGCGTTAGCTAATGCCCGAGGCCCATAGTTACAGGTGCAACCGAGAGGTTCATAGAGGAGGCTTTATTTTTTGTGGCATTGGGCCTCATTACAAGTTTGCCGGCAGCTTTGCCGGTAAAACCGGCAGGCTGCCGCCAAACTTGTGAATTTTTCCACCCCCTGGCAATGGGGAAATACAGGGCCATTACAACCCTGGAGAACCCTCTATTTCCCCATTGCCAGGAGCCAGAGGCTTTTACACCCATAGGGCTCAATGGGAATGGGGAGGTCGGATGCACCGGCACCATTCAGAACAGTGCCGGTGCATCCGACATGCTCTGCTCGCGGGTGCCGTTACGGCCGTAAGGCCAGACCTGGCGGCCGTAATGGCACACCCGAGCACAACTCGTAGTTTGCCAGTCCGGGAACTATGGTACCAGCAAGCTTACCAGTACCGTAGTTCCCGGACCAGCAAACTTGTAATGAGGCCCATTGTCTTTTTAGAGTTGTCATTTTTGTTATTTTATATTTTCCTGATCAGTTGGACATTTAAACATATCTAACCATGAGAATAGAGGCAGCAGAGATGATTTCTTACAGTAGATACCTGTGCCCAGATTATAGGTCATGGGTTTGTACATTTTGATGTAAATTAGCCTTTGTATAGGGTTCCACTATATCGACGTAATGGAACTGGATGAGGTGATTAATCAAATTAGAGGTTGAAAAAGTTCGGAAGGTTAATTGGAAGTTTCCATCAGCAATAGCTCACACTAGGAAACACACAGAACTGTTTTAATGTCTTTCTTTCTCCAATGCTACTTGATACAGAAAAACTGCCAGCACTTAGTGAATGTTATCTGGGCACACTGATTCTTTCATAGAGTTAAGGCGAATATTTAGCATGTCCATTCACATCTTCATACCTTTCTTTAATTGCTTTTTCCTCTTTGTGCTGAGCAGGTTTCCTGTAAGGTTTGAGCAAGTAATTTGCAGATTCCTTAAGAAAGTGACAATGTCTAATGCAATTTAGAGATATCCGTGGTGTTTATTTTATTGATATAACTGGTGAAGGACAAAGTCTATGGTTGGTGGCATGTTAGTGTTCACATGTTTGAAGTAATTGCATTGCAAACTGTTCATCCTTTTCAAGTAATTGTTAGATTGCAAACAAAGATTTGAAATGTGCCTAAAAAATCATTAGTGCAAGGTGTGAGAGGCAAAGTTGTGTGTTTACCTCTCAATTTGGAAGATAATGTCAACACTGTAGGAGTGAAGTGTGACATTGCAGATTCTTTGTTTGTTTTACTAAATGGTGTTGTCGCTAAAAATAAGAACATTTGGCAACAGCTTATAGATAATGGAAAGGTGAAAAGCGCATTGGCGTTCTATTGGAGCACAATGATTTATACAAAGGCAGTCTGACTGTACCAGACTTGTGTATGCTTGATGATAAGTTAACAGACAAAAGCTGTCTTTTTTGGTGGCTTCCATTATGATGGCCAGGGATGAATGAGAGTGTCTGGGTCCATCCATTTTCTTTCTGATGTTATCATTGTAATTGGACGCAACACATCCGGTAGCAATGTACTGGCACCCTTTTCCGGACCAACAAAGAGTTTGCTGATAGGGGCATAGGGGCATGAAACTCTCAGCAGGTCTGATCTGCTGGGAGTTCAGCCCCCTACCGGCAGTGTTTTCACTAAAGCATCAGCACTGTTAGCAATGGTGCCGGTGATTCAGTGACTCCTTTACCATGGAGTCCTATGAGACTCAGTGGGAATGGGAATGTACCATTTCCACCACCTGCCATAATATCCCAGTGGCACCGGGAAGTCAAGCGGTGGAAACAGTGTTACAGGGTTGCCGTTAACTTGCCACCTATTGTGGGTTTTACTGGCAACCCTGTAATGAGGCCTAGACTCTTGAAAGAACTTCAGCACTGGAGCACTCCATTCATAGAGTTATCAGAAATGCTAGAGAGGTTCAGAGAGAAGGGTTTTCATGAAGTGTCTAGAGATGGATGAGCAATTGGCGTTCGCGGGATCTTTTATTTCTGATGCAATTAATCTGCAGGAAGTCTTTATCCCGGGGTACTAATAGTGTCTTTATTCGGTTGCAAGATACTCTGGCATTTTGCAACTGAAAAAAGAAAAGAAAAAGGTGTCCGCCATGGAAAGGGATAGGAAGTCCATTTACCCTTTTCGATGGGGGCCATTTAAATCAGTGAAATATGCAAGCAGGTCCAGAAAACCAAGGCTGCACAGCTCACTACCATGATTTGTCAATTTACGCAAACCCAGAGTGGATTTTCCATCTGGGGGGCGCGTCAGTTGTACATACAGTGTCTGGCCCCAATGATAACCTATGGACTGGAGTCATTGACTAACATGAATCTTGATTGGCTATAGATCATAGAGAGGTTCTGTAGGAAACTCCTGGGCCTCCCTCAGAGCATACCTGTGGCGATTCTAAGATTGGAATTGGGGGTTTTATCCTTGAAATCTGTGGTGTGAAAAAAGAGGGCTGAATCATTCATCAGAATACGTAACTCCCCTTCCAACTCTCTATTGATTTTTATTGAGGAAGACAGCTGCAGTAATAAGCAAACTAAATTCACAGCAGATATGACCTCATTGTTAAAAGCATTTAATTGGTCACCAAAATGGGGCAAAGACTACGAACTTTTGAAACACCAATTAGGCCACCATGTGAACATTTGGGAATGGCAAAATGATTTTGCTAATTTAGAGAACTTGAAAAACTATGCCTTTGTTACATATATGTTATACACCTTTAGGAAGGCACAGAAGTATTTGAATTTATGTCCGTCTGTTAACTTAAGACGATTTATACTACTTATGCGCATCAACCATCTACCACTCCTTGCATCTACAGGGCCTGAACGCTCAATACCTAAAAATGAACGTTTCTGTAGAATTTGTACCAAGCAGGATGAACCGGAAACCGCCAGACATATACTAATGAAATTCACAGTGATGGCCCCTGTCTTCATTAAGTATTATGAGAGATTTGTTCACAATTTGGACTTTATTGGGGATGATGGGTTTTGGCATTTATGTTTAAATACTCTTAATGCCAGTCTTCATCTGTCTCTTTGAAGAGAGTGGCTGTGTGCCAATCACCTCCTTAATAATAAGGTACCATCAAATTGACCTACCCTTACCCGATTATGAATGACATATTGAACAGTATGTAATATAACCATAGTCTTGAGGACTTAAATCCTGTCACAAATTCTCAGTTGGATTTTAAATGTTATTTATACACACACAAACTCTTAATTCCATTGTGAATTTTAGTATTTGCCATTTGTTATATAAGCTATATATTGCTTTTGATTAGGTTTGTATGAAATTTATCAATATGATTCTGATTTATGTGTAAAGTTTTTGTTTAAAATAACTGCATCACATTAATAATAAATAAATAAAAAAACAGTAAAAAAACCTAAACAAATAAGATGGCCACTATGGAATGGGAGAAGGGACTTCAGATAGTCTCTTATCCCTTTCCATGGCAGCTATTAAAAAGATAGAAAATAAGACAAAGAAAATAGCCACCATGGAAAGGGAGAAGGGAGTACATGTAGTCCCTTCTCTCTTTCCATGGCAGCCACTTAGAGATCCAACACCAAGGGACGTAGTGGTGACTGGTCCCTTGCCAGGCTGCTAAGGACCCGGTGAGGGCCAATGAGGTTGCTTGTAAAAATCTGATTATCCCTTGTTGGGTACTAATTGTACTTTAAACTGTCTACTTGGATAACATTAGAAAAATTAACGTATTCAAGATATAGTGGAAAAGCAAAACTGTTACATGATTCGATTACGTGTTAAAAATAGGCATGGAGTCACGCAGCTACGTCAATCAAGCTTTCAAAGTGATTAGGCCTTTCCTTGAAGTGTCTAGATCTATGTGCTGGCATGTCTCCTCGTTGATTTAGGCAACTGGTAATAATTTAGGTGCTAACACATCATTGTGCTTGGGCGTACCCGTGCATACGGAAAACATATTCTTGTTCTCTATATCGTGTAACTGCGGTTATATCCCTCTTGCAAGCATCTTGTTCCTGTTTTCTGTCATTGCTTTTTGTCCCTTGGTGGGTGAACTTATTTGTAAGCCTTCAGGAACATACTTATAAAAGCGTTACCTTGATGTATCCATTCCTTTTTTAACTTTCTTTTTCCTATACCTTTTGTCTTTGGCTTGTGCTTTGTCATTTGTCATTTTTTTAATCTTTTAAGTTTTTTTATATTAAATGTCAGAGTCCTTTTTGGGTTGTATATTTTTACAGTATTTATTTTTCCTCCACGGTCCTGCGTTTCAGAATTAGTACGACCAGCATTGATAATGAGGTGGTGTGGGTGGTTTCAGTTTTCCCACTATGTAAGAAGCAATGTGCACAAAAATGTAAAGGAGCAACACAGCAAAAAGGGGATTGAGGAGATTACGTGCAATTTCTGGTTTAAGGTTTTACAGAGTGGACCTTCACACAAGCCATCACAAAGCTTGGATACAACCACGTTAATTCAACAACTTGATTGATATAGGAAGGCACCTGTGAAACATAAGGTCAAAGCACATGAAGCAAGGTCAGCACAGCAGTATTTAACATCTGCGCTACAGATTTCCAACACAATTACTAGCTATTTTTCACCAACTAACACCCAATTTGTTGCACAGCCTATGAACACAATGATGACATCACAGATCCCATCACTGATGACATCATTAATTACATTGAATATAACTGTTTACATCAATAATGGAATTAGACATAACATCATTAGCTCATGAAAACTTTGATTACCTTAATACATTAGGCCGTGGACTTGGCCATGACACTGGCCAGCACCAAAGGCCATAGCTAGTGACCGGTTAGTGTTCATAAATACCAATGTGCATTGTTAAAAGCAAAGCCTAGTAGCCCATCAATGTTTTAAAATATACAGTGGGCAACGTTCAAAGGCCATAGCTAGTGTCCATTAATATGTTAGAAAATACAGTCGGCACAGCCAAAGACCGGGGCCACGGGATAGTATTCTGTTGAAAACCATGACTAGTGGCTGGTTAGTGAATATGACATACTGTGGGCATGGCCGAAAGCCATAGCTAGTGGCTGGTTACTGTTTCAAAGGTTTTGTTATACCATTGTTTTTTTATGTGCCACTGGCGATGGCTTTGGGACATGGCCAGTGGCCATGGCTATGTTCCCTCAATATGTTTTTTTATACCCACTAGGAGCCCACTTTCCATGTCTTTTGAGCTCACTAGCCAGGGCCTTCGGCTTTGTTCATTATATATTTTAAAATACGACCGTGCGACTAGCCATGGCCTGTGGCCGTGGCACTGCACATGTTACCACTCTCTGTGGCCCTGGCCGCCAGTGAGCACGGCCTTTGGCCGTGCCCCCTGTATATTTTTAAACGCTTCCAGCCCAATCACCATGGTCTTCGGCCATTGCAAGTGGCCACAGCCTTTGGCCTTGTCCACTTTCCACCCACAAATTCACTGTAGCTGTCCAAATACTTTTTTCTTTAGTCTCTTTCTTCTTTTTTACCCATTAACCACCGCTATAATAGCAATGTACTGCAGACAGCTGCGGTTATTGGGAAAAGTTACAGGAAACAAATATTTTCCCTGTCCTCCCAGTCACTCACCCTCTTCTCCTGGCATGCTCCCCCCACTCTCCCACGCTCCTGTTTCCCTTCCTTGCACTCGCTCATGCCCCCCAACCCTCGTTGTCCCGTGTGATGCACTTTCAATCCCCACCTCGTTTTCTTTTGTAGCTGCGGTTATCCCACAGAATAACCACGGCTATGAGAAAACATATGTGCTCTTCATTTGGTCCCTAGCCTCTCTCCAACTCCCAATTACCAGAGCCCAGCCATTATGTGCCAAGACGTTTACAATATTTGCCTGAGTGCAGCAAAAACTTTAAAGGATCAATGACATCAGGGATCTGGCCAAATATTGCTGTTCATAATAGATTGTTTTGTGAATGTGAAGACTTCCAAGGCCATATTCTGGTTTGTTTGGATTTAGTTTCAGGTACACCTATGACCCCAAGAGTTGGAAGACGCCCAGGCATAATCTGAGGTTTTGGTGTCAGCGGGCCCTATAGTTGGGGGTCATCTACACATTGATAGATCATTCTCATGTATGTTTTGTGAAATAGAATCATTTTTTATGAATAGTTGTAATGTTTGTATAAGGGATACCAATGCCTCTATATAAATATGGTCCTATGCTGCATTAATTACATAGCACACATTTATTTAATGGAATTAATGTAATATATGGCCACATTTACAAATAGAAAAAAGACATACAAATCAGCTCTGTATACATGCACAAAAATGAATCCATTGGAAAGCTATTTGAAAAATGTTTGTTTTATATGAGAGAGTGACAGGAAGGGGTGTGGGTTGAAGAGAAATCAAGGAGGTGTCAGTGAAAGTAAACAGGATGTGACAGTCAGCTATGGGTAGGGGGGCCTATCTAGCATGTTATATAGTGAAAGCTATGCAAAAACTAGGGCCATTGAGACATAGGATGTACCAGCAGAAAAACATAATGTGGGACGACCCCTAACCTAATTGTGTGTTGCAATGGGCCTCACTCCAGCTCAGATGCGAATAAAGGGTGCAATGCTGCACTCTAGCGTTGTCCTGGAAAGCGTGCATACTCTCCTACTCACTCCCTGGGCCACAAGAGGCCAGAATTGGTTCTATGTAATAATCCTGCATATTGAAGACCGTACACAAAAAAGACAGATTTCTTTCAGCCAATTCTGTGCGGCCTTCAAATGACGATTATGACCATTTCTGGGGGAGTGATTTAATCACCATTCCTTCCTGCCTGCCGATCCTCCACCAGCCGCAACCCTCCCCATCGTCCATGCTGGCAGGAATTCCTTTAAATCGGGGGTGGGCGGATTGACCCCTGTTGGGGGGGGGGCTGCTCCGGATCACCGGGCAGCCCCATACACATGTCAGGATCACCAGACGGTTACTCAGGGCGGCGATCACGCCGCGGGTAAGGCAGTGGGGATCACTGGATGCCACACGTGGCTGGGGGCACCCAGCACACAACGGCCCTGGCTCTGGGGGCACCCAGGCCGGGGTCGCCACTCACAGCCATGGTCACATGGCAAAGGGATCACCCTGGGATGGCGTTGCCCGGCAGGGGCACCGTCCTCAAGCTGGGCCCCGTCCTTGGGCCCAGCTAACACGGTGCAGCACCAGCATGGTGCTGACAAAGAACGACACCGGAGCCTCTGGATGGAGTGACTGACGAGCCGGAAGCGGCTCGCTTCTTTTATTATGTTGGTCACGTGGATACTACCATGTGACCCATTACAACATCCTGGGAGCTACCATGCTCCCAGCAGGGGTTACCATGCAACAACCCCCAAGCTCCTCTTTGCTCACCCCAGCCCCCTCCCTTCCCTGACAAAACATTCCTCCTCTACCCCCTATAGATACACAGACACAAACACACTTACAACTACCTGCTCCCCATGCCTCTTCACTCCCCTGTCCCCTTCCTTCCATGCTACAGACATTTTGCTGGCCCCTCCCTTCTACGCTTCGAACGTTCTCCCTCAATGCCGACACAGACACACAGATATTCAGACACACCACTATCCAGACACACATACATACACACACACACACACAATTTCACTTATGCGACTTCTGCTTTCCGGCTGGGTCGTGCCCGTCAGCCCCTGCAAAGGATGTGAGTGGTCGATTTGGAAAGACTGCTCTGAGCTCTGAGCAGTCTTCTTAAATCAACCTTTTTTCTGAATTTTAAATTCGATTTTAATAGTTAAAACCCTGTATTCACCAGGTTACACAGGCATCAATTTGGTTGCATGTGTGACCACAATTTACAGTGGACTTTCATCTGTTTTTAATCAGTGAGTAGGCATTCTAAAACTAGTTCAAGTAAAATTCATATCTCATGAATACCCAAACGTTTGGCTAAATCATACTTTTAGGACTATTGAGAAGGTCCAGCTGAAAATGTTCTGATCTGATGTGACACTAAAAGTACTGAAAACATGGGTTGAAAAGTCCAGGAGAGACCCCAGAAAAGAAACAGTGCCCCTTTCAAGACTAATTGCAAGAGGATGTTCTGTTTCAAATAATCAGAGAAAAACATGAACTCTTTCTAATAGTTTTTGAAAACATGCCACAAACTAAAACCAAGGCTATCAAAAAGAGTAGAATTAGCATTAATACTTACTATGCACCGGCGCAGACAGATATTGTCACCTGGCAACCCGGACATGCTCCAAAGCTATTACTTCTGTGACCTACCCCTGTGAAACCCGAACCCGCAATTCCTTCCTAAACTATCGCACTAGAGTTCCGAGCCACACACCACCACTCACCGTGCAACCAGCAACCACCTACCATAACCCCACCATCGCTCGCCCACCTTCCCCTCTACACACTCATGTATCTTGATCAATGCCAGATCCATTGCAGCCCACGCTCTGGATATCCCTGACCTCATCACAACCAATAACACTGACATCTTCACCATTACCGAAACCTGGCTTAACCCCATGGCGGGCTCAGCCCTCTCCATCGCGGTGCCACCTGGATACGTCATTATCTGAGAAGATAGGCCTGAAGGCAAAGGAGGAAGAGTCACCTTCAAATATAAAAACTCCCTTTCTCTCTGGCCTATTGCCATCTCCCCATCCCACATTGTGAACTCATCTCAGCTAAACTAGCCTGCTCACCAAACTCAACCATTGCATTTCACCTCATCTATCGAGCACCTGGCCCCCAGCATCATTTGAAAAAAACCTCACTCAGCTCCGTTCAGCTAACCTTAAACCCCAACCAGCTCATCATCCTAGGCGACTTCAATCAAGGATACAATGACCCTTCAGACTCAAAGGCAGCAGCCCTCGCTAAAGCAATGACTGCCTTCGGCTGCATCAAACAAATCCCTGACCCTACTCATGTATTTGGCCGTACGCTCAACTGGATCCTAGACCACAACAATAACATCTCGATTCTGTCCAACATGCCTCTTCCATGGAGAGACCACCACTGTATTAGCTTCACCATCCCCCTCTATCGCTCGGAAAGGACCACTGTTATGCCCCCGGCCATAAAACACGCTGCTGCCGCAACTTGACTAAAGAGCGCTGACTTCCCTTGTTCAACCAACACACAAACGACGAACCTAGACATCAACACACTAGTAGCACACTACAACACTATGCTTGCCAAATCCATTGAGAACGATTAAGAACCTCGCCCCACTCAAACCCCAGAAACCTAAAAACCCTAGGCACAGAAATACCTGGTTTACTGCTGAAGTAGAAACTAAGCGCTATAAACGAGCAGCAGAAGCTGCCTGGCAGATAACCCGACCATCCCCAACACAGCACATTTCAAAGATCCCACAGTACACAAGGAATATCCTTCGGTACAGACAAAAAGGCTGCACATGACTGGTTTGCTGGTTTCCACTGTCTGTCGTGACTGTGTTATTTCTTTCCTAAGTTGATAATGGGCTCATGAGTGTTCTTCCCATGTAATGTACACAAGAAGTACTCCACCTCATCCATGATCGGTGTCCTGCCACTGGCAATGCCCAGCCCTACATGATATCTACATCACTCATTGTCTTCCAACCCAGTAATGTATTCTATATCTGGGGCCCCTGAGCATCCTTAACCCACAATGCTGGTCGGGCTATTGAGGGGGAGGGGGTCAGCAAAGAAGATTCCATCTGCATGAACGGCGTCTGTAACCGTTGACCCGGGGTATCTATGTGTTGCCAGAAAAGCGCAACACCCATGTAGTCTCCTGCTGACCCTGACTCATGAAATCCCTCCCACCAACCTCCCCTCTGCACTGAATCACTTTCTGCGATTCAGCGCATTCTCCTTCTCCACCTTCTTTCAGCCTCAAGGCCTACCAAACCTCTCAATGTGGGGCTCTGCCCCCCATATCCTAAATGCTACACTCGGGGCTGTAACTATGGTCCCCAGGGCATTACCTGGCTTGGTAGTGCTCCATCCCCCCAGGCCCCTATCTCTGGCAAGGGTATTATTGATTAAATATGGATGGACAGGTTCTGCTTCACCCAGTCTCAATTTGTTTGATGTTTATTAGGGCTGTATTGAATGGTTTGCAGTGTGAGGGCATTGTGGAGTAAGACACAGATAACAGATTCAAAGATCAAAACAACACTTTTATTGACTTAAATGTCAGGGTGGAAAGTCAGAGTCAATATGTCCAATTTAAGAATCTGTCTGTGTCCAAAACCTATACTTGCACTCACAACGAATCTTATACAACGTGTAGGGATATCAGTGACCAACAAAATAGTGTTCAATATAAAGTTAGGAACTTGGTTTAGTTTGCAGCTTTCTTTCAGCTGCCTTCCTCAAGTATAAATGAGTTCTTATAAAGAGTCTTCAGATTGCCTTGAGTTCCAAAGTAATGTAAGTTTAAGCAATACTCAGGGTTCCCTTACCCAAGTTCCAAAACACAGTTCAAAACACAAAATATCCTGAAGTTCAGTCCTCAAAACAAATAAACTATCTCAGCCTCACAGATCCCTTCCCCAAGACACACTTTCAGTGATGTATTCATATGAGAGTGTTTCCCAATTTCTTTAATGTTCTGTACCACACTGGGGCCCTCTGTATAATGCTGGTCTATGTATCACAAAAGGTTTTCGTTGAAATTAGTAGGTCATGTAAGTTTACCTTGTTAAAGTTCATTTCCCTAAATTCCCTTCACTTTGAGAAATAATACAAATTGGGTTCACTGGCCTTTGTACTCACTTTACAGTTCATTATTCGTTGGCCCCTTTGTAGGTATATTCAATTGTTCCTTAAAAATAAGATATTTGAAGGTTGCTTGCAATATTAAGTTTCTTTCAATTTTCGAATTATTCAATGTATTTGATTATATTGAGAAAGCTTCCCTTCTCTTGGTTTCGTCATAAGTAAAAGTTTATCTTCAATCCGGTATTCAAAACAGTGCAAATTCTACGATCTGAATATTCTCGGCTGTTCGGCACCTCCATAACACGTAAATGTTTTAAGGAAAGTTGTTCTCATTCAATTCTTTTAAGTATTGTAATTCTTATTTTACTTCAAATGATCTCAGCGTGCAGAGACTTTCGACAACATGCTTTCTTTTGCATGTAACCACTCCGTAACCAAGTATTCACTCGGCTTCCATGAGTTAACAAGTCTTAATATTCACTGGTTTGTAAGGATTCTAATCAGAGATCTTCGACAACGTATCTTTCAATCCAGGTGACCACTCCGTAACAAAGTAGCCTTACGTGCAGCATCAAACACTTGCATGCCTGGTTTCTCTTTATCTAGAAACTCACTGGTTGCTTTGATGCAACTCCGGGCAGTGCAGATCTTCCGGCCTTCTCGTCCTTGCTTCAGGAATCCACCTCCTGCTCCTCAGGAACTCCTTGGTTGGCTTCTGGCCGCAGGAGAAAGAGCACCTTGAACAATAGAAAAAAGGGGCAGCATTCCAGCACGACTCCCCTTTCATGCTTCCTTCGTTTCCACAGAGCCCCTGCTGCCGGGTCGCTCTTCCCTGAACTATAGGCACCTTGCACACTGACAGGACCTCACTGTTCTTCTTGGTCTCTCTGCTGCTTCAAATTCACTGCCACTGCTCCTGTCACCATTCCCTCCTTTACACTCCTTTGGTGGAGCTTTTTATACACCTGCAGCCCTGTAACAGAGTGCAGATGTGAGTCCACAATTAGCCCTCCCTGACC
Organism: Ambystoma mexicanum; assembly: GCF_040938575.1. Classification (NCBI taxonomy): domain Eukaryota; kingdom Metazoa; phylum Chordata; class Amphibia; order Caudata; family Ambystomatidae; genus Ambystoma; species Ambystoma mexicanum. Next base: position 693,188,097 of record NC_090929.1, on the reverse strand, counting down.
ATAATTAAAGGGACATCCTGACCTCTACTGCTCTCAGTAGGCCTCTTCTTCATCCCAGTACCTAAATGGTGAAATCAACTCGTCTTCATTGCTCTTGCTGGCCTCTTCTTCGTCTCTATACTTTTTGTTATCATGTGTAAATAATTCAGGGGAGTTGTTTTGTAGTAAGCCATCAAGACAGGAGGTGGGTTGGTTTGGTCTATATTAGAGAAAGGAGGATACCATATCCCTCCCAATGCATCCCAATCCCAGTCCCCACAGACCTTTCACCTAGGTGATCCTCCTCTCTTGTCCAGGGTCGGGATCCAAGAACGATGGCCCTTTCCTGGCCACCTGCACAGAGGACCCATGGGGAATAGGAGTGACAACACCCTCAGGTTTCTCACACCAGGTGTTACTGGATGATGTCGTCAAGGCAGAAAGATGGTCCTTGTGCTATTGGGCAGGCTCATTGGGTGGGGTGGGGGTTTTCAGGTGAATCTAAAAAGAGGCCAAACATGTGATTGCAAGCAGATGCTTCCTCATGTGCCTACCTATGTGCTGGACGGCATCTATTGGCGATGAATCACAAAGAATTTACAAACTAAATCTTTGGTCATGCTTGTGATTAAATCTGAATCAGGCAATAATGAAATCAATAGTTTGTAAAGAAGAGTTATGTAGAAATGTAAATGCCTTTCACTAGGGATAAGCATAATCCCAAGGTTACGGCAGAGGCTTTAAAAAAATACGGATAATTCCATTATGCAATGGCGTATGCTTCTTCAGGGCTTCTTCAGGGCCGAAATCTAAATAATCGGTGCTGCTCTATAAGTTCCATACATTTACGAACGCCAATTTGATTGCACTTGATGACAGATGTAATATTCTAAAATTCTGGAACATATAGAGCAGCAATGAATATTTAGCCTTAGGCCCTCAAGGCGAAACAGGTATCAGTTGTTTTTTTCGTTTTTTTCTTTTATTGTATACTGGTAATTAGATGTATCGTTAGGGAAGTACATTTACATTTCTAACTAGCTCTTGCTTACAAATGATTAATTATTGCATGTTTGAAATGTAATCATAAATATGAGTAAAGATTCGCTATGGTGTGTTATTCTCTCTGGAAAGACACGCAGCAATCCATTTTGTCAAAGACTGTGTATTACCTCATACAGGTGTGTGTGTCTAAAGTACTGTGCGGCACTCATTATATTCACTCAAAAATAAACTAACAACTATAGTTATTAAATAAATAGAACAGGGATGGCCGCATTTCATCAACTTTTCAATGTATTGACGATGCGCATGAATTGCTAGACCCCCGGGGATGCATGGTTTGAATGGTGGCTTGCTCAGGATGGTACAGAGGTGCCATGTGCCAAACCCTCTGTGGCCCCTGTGGATCCAGTCAGGTACTCCCAGTGGTGCGAGTGGTAGCTTCACTGTGACTGCATCATGTGTTAGGAATGAGGCAATGTTTCTACGTGACACGGTAAGCATGCCCTGTGAGACTGCTTTCAGCTGATGGAGTAAGATGGCGTTGTTGTTGTGGGCAGGAGGCCCATTTGAGGTCGCAGACACTGGCTCTGTTGAGGCTTAGCCAACTGTTGGTAGACAGGTGTTCATTTGCAAAGTGATGATGAAGATGGACTGCCTGGGATGGGAAGTGCATCCTATAGAGTATGGCACAGTACAAGCAGTGGCGTAACACAAAATATGGGGCAACCCTGCAGCCCCTGCCAAAGCTTGGCAACATAGTACAGTCGCGTCACACTCTGGGCTGGGCGGCCCGGGTGGCAATGCATGAACAATGTGCATGATCATGCTGCCGCAGAGCCACGCAGCGCAGTGTTCTAGGTAAAAGATTCAAGTACGCGTTTTAATGAAACCTTAATGTTATCACATGGATGAGGATTTAGGGTGGGGAGTTTATTACACTTAGCTTAGCAACAAGGGGTCTGTGCCTGGCTCCTGATTCCTGACACCCAAACATACCAGCCCACTCAGTTTGGGGGCATTCATATTATGTACAATAATGATACCATCAGAAAACATGCTCATGCTGGCTCTGCCAGCATATGCCTGGGCCCCCATGTACACACATGTTCTTCTGTGCTTTGCCCTGAATGCCACTAAAAGTCCATTGCCACAGGAAGGAAAACATAGTATTGTTGCTGCACAAATGCTTGCCCAAATCTCGCACCACCATGGAAGCATACTCTTCATGTTGTCTTTGCTCTCAAGCCAGTAAGACATGCATGGCTACAGTGAGGAACCATTTCCTTCATTGGCTGTACAAATGCCTCCAACCACGACCCATCATGTAAGAACACTGTTCATGTTGACTTTGCCCTTGACACCAGTAAAACATGCAGTGCAATAGTAAGAAAACATTTACTTGCTGACTGCACAAGAGTCCCCATCTTCCACATGTAAGAAAACACATCATATTGGCTTTGCCGCTTATGTTAGTAAAGAATGCCATGCTACAGAAAGAAAATGTCCAGTCTGCCTGCCCTATTGGGCTATAAACCCCCCACCCAAAATCCTCATCCATGTGATGACATTCATCAAGTTGGCTTTGCCCAATAATATCAGTAGAAATGTAATTAAAACGCAGATGATCAGTGTCCCTTGCCTGGGCAACAGTCTTGTACGCACACACTCATACCTTTTCACCACCAGGCCCTCAAACAGTGGTAGATGATGATTCTTTTAATTGGAGGTGTGTAAACATTTCCCACAAATATGTGTGAGGGGTCATAAATGTCAGGCAGACATCTCTGTAAAGGTTTTTCATAAGATGCCATCTTATTAACTTAAAAGGGTCTGATAAACGTTGCACTATCCCTACCCTGATGAGGATTTCCCTGCCTATCAAAATAAACTAAAGGAAACACTCTAACAAAAGGAATCTGTCCCTCACACTTATACAAACAATAACCGTATGAAGGGGATATATGGCAATTCAAAAGATAACAAAAATCACAGTTATGTCCTACATACACTCAATAACTGTCTCTCCTTGTAACCTGGGTAATGTTCCCTTCCCGAGATTTAAAGCAGGATTATGTATCAACAGTTCAAAAATAGAAAGGTTTCTTTCTACAACAAAGTTCTGATGATAAGGTTCTTCTGGCTCTCACTTGAACTTTCCATGAGTTCAAAAGAAATGATAACTCTTTGGGCCTCCTTACGAGTTTGCCGGTCCAGTAACAACGGTACCGGTAAACTTGCTGGTACCGTTGTTACCAGACCGGCAAACTATGAGTTCTGCTTGCGGGTGCCATTAGGGCCACCAGATCTGACCTGGCGGCCATACCGGAACCCGCAAGCAGAGCATGTCAGATGATGCAGGTTCATCCGACCGCCCCATTCCCATTTGAACCCTATACGGCTCAAATGGGAACCCTAGAGGGCTCATTAAGGGTAGAGACCCTCACGAAACTGGCATCGGCTTCGCAAAGCCATGGCTCCGGCATCTCTGCTGCTTCCCTTCGACTTCTGCTGCTACTGCAGCATGGAGTCTTGATAATTACTCCACCTTCTGCGTCTCCACAGGCGGGCACCTCAGGGAATCCTTCACACTCACCATTCCCTCTCAGGTGTGGGTCATTAGAATCACTTGACTGTATGCTGCTGTCTAGTGCCTCCAAATCCCTCTTCCTCATCCCAGTACTTTGAGCATTGTGGGACTTGAAGTCCTGAGTGTTCAAATTACCTTTTTTATTTCTGCACAGTATTTTTAAATGCACTTACTTCACTTCCATTATTGATTATATTTTTAGGAGGAATGTGAAAAAGAGTCAATGATTGGTTTGGAATCAAGGAGAGTTAACTTATCAGAACTTAGGATGGTAATGTTCTGATGTCCAAATTAAATATGTTCTTGGGAACTACAAGAGCTTTTACTCTTATACATTGGGGTAGCTTTAGGAGGGAGAACTTTATGCCTAATAAATGATTGATTAGGACAGTTTTTCGCAACCCCCAGAATGAATAGATTTGGAATAGAAAACCGCACTCTGACAACAAGTCATTACATATTCTGGCATCACTGACATCTCATTGTATGAGGAAGACAAATACAAATAACCCAACAGAGTCCTCAAATTACCTTGGGGGTCCTTCTCCTCCCAGGTGATCCTCCCTTGTTAATACCACCGCCAGGGTTATGATCAGGTAGCTGCTGCCTTCCTCTGGCCACCTAGGAGGAGACTTTAGAAAGGGGCTTTGTGAGGACTCTGCAGGATTCATCACTTATGCCAGACGAGTGAGCACAGCGAAGGAGCCCAAACCAACCAAAGTGGATTTGGGGGTTCCCCCGCTGAGATACTTTTATGAATAATCGGTTGAAATGTTCCATTATACCAAAAACAAGGTCAAGAGCAGTTCCCAATGCATTTTCATGATGAATTGGCTCCCCTTATATGCCAGTAGAAAAACATTTTCAAGCTGACTCTACTCATACATGTCCTTGATGGTTACAACAATATATACCAGTGTTCCCATATAACAACATACACATGTTTGCTTTCCGCATAATGCCAGAAATGATACTATAAGAAAACATGTCCATCTTGCACTGCTAATTGGAAGGCCAATCATGGGTAACCAGACAAGGAATTGACAATCCTCTAGGGAAAAAGGCTTGGTGCACCACTTGCAAGGATAACAAGGTTTTATTTCACAAACAAAGAAATTAACATGCCAGTAGGGGCATTAAAACCCAACACATTTTAAATGTAGTTGTCATCACAAATGATGCAAGCAATATACAGTACTAATGCCCCTAGTTCACTGATTCTGTATCTATGGACATTCCACCCGCTGCATACGGGATGCCAAGCGATTGGTTATTATTATTCCTTCGAGCCAATCCCCTTCAACCTGGTCTCTGACCTTGTTACTGTTGGGTTCCAGAGATATGATTGGACCCCTAATAGAGAATGCTTTTCCCCTAAAAAACAACACACGTGATGTGAACCTGGTAGTCATACATGAGCTCAGTGGACACTCCAAAGATCAAATTGGCACCCTGAAATGCAAGGTGCTTCTTTGGATCCCAGACATGTAGGCTCCCCCACCATGCCTCTCCAGTACTGACCTAGATTTGTTCTTGTCAACCTGTGCACCTCGCAGTACAAATCACAAGGCATCCTGCTCTGTGCTTCCCCCTTGACAGATGCCCTCTCCCCGAACCTTTACCTGGGCTCTGCCAGGACCACACTAATCAGCCACTCAGTGAGGGATTTAAGAGTTCTAATGTTGGGCATCTGATAGTTCAAATAGTGTGACCAGTATCATGGGGGCACCAGGGCCCTAAATCTGAACAGAGCTGTTTTGGAAGCTCAGGACCTCTGCCCTGGCTCCCAGGAGATTGTCCATCAGGGACCGGCACAGCACTGCTCGCGCCTGGCTATTCACATTCCTTTTTAGCTGCAAAGATCTGCCGCGTGAGACAATGGGGCGGTTGTATCTATTCGGTGTGAAGGCCTCTTTGCCTGCTGCCTGAGCTGGGAACGGGATGGGAATGTTTATTGGTGCCAAAATACTAAGATGTGCTATTGATGCTGCTGGAGCCTAGCCATCCTAGGCCTCAACCTTAAAATGGGGATAGTTCAGTGATTTTTGTCATAGGGCTGAGCTAGCTCTCCCACCCTCCATTACCATGAACTGTGATATTCTCTCACCACTTCTGGGCACCCCACCCCCCCCTACAGCAACCCCTAATACATTTTCCTCAATCTAAATTGCTTTGGGGTGCAGACGACTTGGATATTCATCCCAACATTCCCCCCTTTAGTTAATCCTACATGAGCTAACTCAGCCAATCGTGCTGCTTCTTGTGCCCTCCAAGTTCCTTCTTTTGGTACCCAAACTCCACACACATCATGCAATCATTCCCACTCCTGGGCATATTGCTCTGGTGTACATGTGAGATAAATACACCATCCATCGCCTGATAGATCACCCAAGTGTGCTGTGTAATTTTCTGGATCTGATGGGGGCGGGTTCATGGTCCGTGGGTGAGCTATAGATCTCTCAATCCTTACAAAGCGAGGCTAAGTGGGATTATCTGTTTGAGTCTGCCCATCTTTTGTACCATGAGGTGCACTAATTGCATGAATTGAGACCATCATCATGCTATTTTGGAGGGTTTTCACGCAGCACTGAAGGATCCTCTAACACATGCAGAACATCACCAACAGGAGTACAAGGAAAGGGACCAACATCTTCACCACTGCTTACATCCATGATGGGGCCCAAGAAAACATTGCATCAAACCAATCGTCCGCCTCAACTCTTCCTTCACTTTCCATACCTGTCTTTAGCCAGTATAGAACCCCTATGATGTGTGATAAGGACCCATTTTCTGCATCGTTTGGGGGTTTGCATGTGCAACATGACAGTCCCATTTTTTTACATAACCCCCTTCCATTGCCGTTAAATGATCCAATACATAATGGTTCTGGAGAGTCATCAGCCTGATGGTCCTCATTTCACTTTTAATCACTTAATATTCTTTTGGTGCTTGCACCTTCACAAGAGTTCCTCTAGTTTCAATCCACGTTAGCTGTGGGACATGCATGTTCGATACTGTGCTGCATTTGTTGTTCACGTCCCATATTACTTCTTCATGGAACTCCACCAGTCCCCTGGCTGAGCAGCTCACTACCACTTCCTGCCATCTATCTGATATGAATAGTACACCTTCCACCCTCAGGAGTGGGCATGGTTAACACTGTGGGTCTTTGGCATTCTTGGCGTATTTTACTTATTCTCTGTCCTTCCCCACAAGTTGTACCATGTGCCCCTGGAATAGGCTGCAAACCTGACATAGAGCTATATGGACTAAACACTGAGCTTCTAGAGATAATGGGTCTCATCAAAAGTCCAGAGGTAATCTGGCACAGTCACAGCTGAGTGGATATATCGTTACCACGGGGTCATGCAGCGGTATTAGCGCTGCATCACAACCTGGCATGAACGTGCGCACGACTCCTGCAGTAACGCTATTAGCACCCAGCAGTAATTGCTCCAAAATAAGGGTTACCACCAAAATATTGGCGCTAATAGCGCTACCGCCGTCAACCCTGGTGCTAATAGCTGTAAGGAAGGCATAGTATCAAACAGTATGACAGACACAAGTGATCACAGTTCAAGGATGTTTATTGAAAATCAATTGGGTTTGAAAAACACCTTTCTAATCCTAAATCTAAAGATGGGAGCAAGCTACGACCATCAAATAATAATAGCCCAGTCCTAATCGAGTCTGTCAAAATACAAGGGCCTATACTAATAAACCTATCGCCAATCCTTACTTCTAGATACAAATAGTGTGGGAAACAATGTTATGCAACAGAAAAGTGTTCAAGAAATTATTTGTCAGGATTTTCAAGCCATTGGCTTCCCTTCCCCAAGTTTTCAGCACAGGATAAAGCAGCACACTTGAGCTTAGTACACTCGCTGGCTTCTCTAGCACGAGGATGCAGTTCCAAACTTCAACATCAGGGCCTTCTGTGCCAAAGTCTCTTTGCTATTCAAAGGGCCTCATCACGACTTGGGCGGTAACGGTAACGCTATTAGCGTGGGCGGTATTAGCCCTACCGCCGAACTCCCTGGCGCCAATAGCGCCGGATCACGAATTCGGCGGTAATGTCAATCCCCATTCCCCATTGAGCCCATTCGGGAATGCCCCATTCCCTATTGGGCTCAATGGGGAAATTTCGCGCTAATACCGCCGGCGAATTTCCCGGCAGCGGTAATAGCGCAAATTTTCAGCGGATTTCCCCCAGCTCAGAGCTGGGGAGAAATCCACCGAAGTCCTGCTTTGGCGGACCCTTAAATCCGGCGGTAATAGCGCTACCGCCAGATTTAAGGGTTACCGCCAAAGTCGTGATGAGGCCCAAAGTCTCTTATTTCAGAGGTCCTGATGCAACACGAGAAAACCTTAAAGTTCTTTTCTTCTCAGGATTTTCTTCTAGGCACCTTCTTGGGTGATGTGTAGTTCAGCCCGAGTCCCCTTCTGCCGGGCTCAGACTCACTTTAGCACAACACCTTCAACTGGTCTCCCTCTGCTAAGCGCAGACCTGTCAGGGGTTTTGACCCATGTTCGAGTTATTATGCTGCAACATTTGGGGCTGTGGGCTCAGAAAATCCAAGATGGCCGAAAAGCCCACATTTTGCGCCAGAATCCAGGAAAACCGCGCAGTTTTGCGCACACCAAAATGGTCGCCTGACCTGCCACCCACCAGTGCGAGCTTGATGGCCAGAAGTGCCATGAGTGAAAAGTGGTGCCAAAGGAAAATACAGCAGTGCCTGTTAGCTAAAAAAAAACGCTTTGAAATCACCTTTGTTTCTCTGAAATGCAAGCTAAAAATGCCTATTTTAAACATTGCAAGATATTAAAAAATCTCACTGAACACCAGCAGACATTTGGCAGAATGTAGTCTTGTGTGCATACAAAATCTGGAAAGATGAAGAGCCCAAAGCAATGTTTATAACAGAACTGGCTGAGCTGTGGATGTCAGCAGCTGAAGTGAAATTGGACTTAAAGCTACTAAAATCGAAATGTTTAAAATAAATGAGTGACCTACTTTTGAGTGTCACATAGGTTGCAACTGTTTAAAGGTCATAGTTTTGAACTTAGAATCAGCGTTCTAGCTGCATGTGTAAACATTGTAAGTTTGTTTTGAATGAAGAAAAACTGGGAACAAAAGTGACATTTGGCTGAAGCCTGGCTTGAAGAGATTCAATTCTGCCCGGCAACTACCCCCGACAGGAGTTGAAACTTGCCCAGCCACTGCATTCTCAGGCCTGGCTGCCTTCTGCTGTTCCCACCAAAAGGAGGTTACACCTCTCTGATTGAATCAGGGGAGGAGCACCTGGGAGCAGGGAAACAGAACAATGAGCCTTCCTTGGCTCAGGCAAATGTTAAATTAAGGGGGGTCATAAATGGCTTCCTCTTGGGAGAAACTGGGAGGAGCAGTGCCTCTGTGAGCCACCCGAGTTGGAGGAAGTGGACAAATCAGAAATTCCACCATGTGCTTTGGGAAACCACACCCCTCTGGGCCAGAGCATGATTTTAAAAAGATGGATAATTCATAGTAAGGACTTGTCAAAACTATATAATTAATATCATTATTCTTGTGATTTTTCTGTGCACGTTTTAAGAGGTGTTAGGACTCTGTGGTATGTTCTGGGGGGTAGTAGCGGAAAATAAGGTATTACTCCGAATGTCTGTATGTTAAAAATCTGACACTTTATCAGTTTGGTGCTACAGAAAATATGTTAACTGGACATATAATATTAGAAAAATGGTACATAGATGAATATGTATTTGGATCAAAAATAGATTTGTGGGCAAATTGACAAGAGGAGTGTTCTTTCTGTATGCCATAAAATTGATGCCTGATTACACTCCATTCCTTCCCCCAATCAAGGGAGAGAGGAGAGCTTCGCCAATGATAAGTTGTGAGGGGCAGGCTTAGTTTTGCCCACGCACACACCCATTTTCAAAACACATAAAAAGAGACTGCTTTGGACAGGCAAGACATTCACTTTCCACTTTCTTGCAACGCATTTTGCCGGACCAGACAAAATCCAGAAGGACCATCTCCAGAACCAGAGACCAGACCGCTCTGCAGTGCCAAGAACTTTTGCCAGAACCAGAGACCAGACCACTGGGAAGTGCAGAGCAGAGCTGACCCAAAGAGCTGTAACTTCAGAACCACCCGGCAAGAGTCCAGTCCAAACCTGATCAGACCTTGGCAGCCTATTTCAAATTTATAGTGTGAGTACTCAGCCAGAACTGTGCTAACCAATCTCTTAGTTTAAAATAATCTAATTCAACCATTTCCACCTATCTAGAACTGCATCATAGAATTGTGTGTCCATCCTGTTGATCCAAAACCTTCCACAGCGCATCTGTCATTCTCAAACTTTCATTTCATTTCTGAAAATCTATCTCCACAAAATCGTCTGTATCTTTGGAACCGTGTGGGCTAGGAACGGGATTTAACTTTCATTTGAAAGCTAAGTGTAACGCTCACCTGATTCCCGTAGAGGCGCCGGTCTTGACTGGGCGTATACCGTATCTTCAAAGGTGATGTGTAACACACGGCTGGCTCTTTGGGCTGGACCTCTGTGCACTGTATGTCTGACTCGAAGGGTAAGATGTCTGCAGATAGAAAATATGGGATTAAGGAACTGGGTTATTGAATGTCTCTCTCTTCTTCCCTTTCTCTTCTCCTGTAGAACCCCAAAGGTTAACGCTCTCACCTTAGGTAAGTGAACACCGTGCTCTCCATCTGCCTCGGGGCAGGGTGCTGTAACCAGTTTCTTCACTGGATAAGGGGAGCAGGCCTCTTGACTTCAGAGGACTGCTGTCCGTCGTTTACTGCACAACGGTAAGTTTCGAGTAATTCTAATGTCTTTAAAGTCTTTAGTAATGATGTCTCTTGTTTTGCAGGGTTCCGGCGATGGCGGATGACGGGCTGAAGTGAGTTGAAGATGGAGCCCGTGTGATGAATAGAAGTGCCTGGAAGCACGTAAGTAAGCGCTTGTTGCCTGCTTCACGATGCTCTCTAACTGTCTTTTTATTTTGCAGGTACAAGTTCGGAGCGGCTGCAGGGTGCCGGAATACCCACTGGGTTAAATGTGGAAAGGAGTAATGGCACGTGAGTATTAAAGTTCCCCAATGTCTTTAAACGCACCTTGTTTTGTCTTTCAGATGCGGGATGCAGCGCCGAAGGCCTCTGGAGCGTGCGAAGAGTTGGTAAGCTTTTGTCTTTCAGATGCCGGAATGCAGTGTGAAGACCTCCGGAGCGCACGAAGAGTAGGTAAGCCTTTGTCTTTCGGATGCTGGAATGCAGCGCTAGGCGTTGGTGACAGCCGATGGACCAGGTAAGTGAAGAGCTGTCACTGAAGACCGTAATGCTAACCTGTTCTTTCTTGTCTTTATAGGTGTTGCTGAAGACTGGATTCAGGATGGTAAGCCTTTTTCCTTAGGCCCAGGATCAGATGCAGAAGACACGATGAGCATTCTGCTGCAGAGGATGCAGAATAACGCAAAGCAAGATTCATCCATTGGGTGTGGTTTAAATAGCCTCCTGTAGTGCTTAGGTGTCTCCTTCCACAGCCACGCCTAGGTAAGAAAAGAGTTCCTGCTTTCCAGAAGAGTTCCAGTGTTCTGAATCTAGGGAGTGGCTCCTGCCCCACCCAACAGGAAAAGTAGTTCCAAACAGAAGAGGATCAGAGGCTCAACTGGCAGGCAAGTAAGCAGCATGGTCTGCTGCAGGTAGGTCCACCCAAGCATTATGAGCCTGGCGCTTCCAGCGCTGGGACTGGGCATATTTATGAGCCTGGTGCCACTGGCGCCAGGACTGGGTCCAAAAGGTCCCAATTGGGACTGGTTGGCACTCGGAACCTGCGTTATGGATCTGCTTCCAAGGGAGTTGGGAAAACTCTGACCTTTTGGAAGCAGAGATCATGACAGTACCCCCCCTCAAGGCCCCTCCCAAACCGGGCTTCTCCGGGGGTTTTGGCTTGTCAGGAAATGTTCGGTGAAATCTTTTGATTAGGCGAGGAGCGTGGACATATTCAGCAGGTTCCCAGGATCTCTCTTGGGGGCCGTAGCCTTTCCAGTCAATTAGGTAAAATAGTTTAGATTTGGAGATCTTGGAGTCCAGAATGCTTTTGACTTCAAACTCGAGTTCTCCATCAACTAGGATAGGTTTTGGAGATTTAGTTAGTCGGATTTGAGGTTGCACGGGTTTTAATAGAGAGACATGGAAGACCGGATGTATCTTCATGTGCGGGGGCAAGTCCAACTTGAACGCTACTGGGTTTACTATGGTAGTGATGGAATAGGGACCAATATATCTTGGGTTGAATGTGCGTGGCCCTTTTAGAGGTAGATATTTGGTGGATAACCAGACTTGATCCCCTACTTGATATTGAGGGGCTTCTTTCCGATGTTGATCTGCTCCTTTCTTGTATTGTTCTTTAGCCCTTTGAAGGTGAGAAACAGCTTCCTTAAAGGCTTGGGTGATTGTAGAATGCAGGTAGTCTACTGCTGGTGTTTCAAGATCTTGGAGGGGATCCAACTCCGAGGTTCGAGGGTGACTGCCGTACAAAAGAAAAAAACAGGGTTTTCCCAGTTCCCGAATGGACAGAGTTATTGTAGGCATATTCGGCTATCCAAAGGATGTCTTTCCAAGTTTTTTCAGTTTGTTGCAGCATGCAGCGTAAATACTGTTCCAGAGTTTGATTGGTCCTCTCGGTTTGTCCGTCGGTCTGAGGGTGGTGACTGGTCGATAGTCTCACATCAATTTGAGCCGACCGACAGCAACTTCGCCAAAAATGAGAAATAAATTGACTACCTCGATCTGAAATTAGAACCGAAGGAAAACCGTGCAGTCGGACGATGTTTTCGAGAAATTCTCGGGCCAGAGTTGCTGCTGTTGGCAAGCCTTTAAGCGGAATGAAATGTGCCATCTTTGAGAATAAGTCCACGATTACTAGAATCGTATTGTATCTGGAGCATGGAGGTAAATCGGTGATGAAGTCCATAGAAAGCGTATGCCAAGGGTGAGGTGGGATGTCAATAGGGCGTAAGAGGCCTGCTGGTCTTTCCTTTTGACTCTTGTTTTGGGCGCATACTCCACAGGACATTATAAAGTCTCTGATATCTTTTTTCCAAGACGGCCACCAGAAGTAGCGCTTGATCTTTTCTGAGGTCTTGGCCATACCGGGATGACCTTCCATTAAAGAATCGTGATAACAAGAGATTACTTTTTTCTGTAAATCTGTGCTGGGTAGGTATAATCGTTCTTGGAAATACAATAAGTTGTCCTTTACTGCAAAGTCCTTTCCCTGCAGATGCCAATTCTGTATGTCTGCTGGAGTTACAAGTTGCCTGGCTTTATCCTTAACTTCCTCTATGGATTCTGTGGCGATTACACCCAGAATTCTTTGTTCGGGAATGATTGGTACAGGTTTAGGGTTGATCAAGTGTTCTTCCACTCCCATCCGAGAAAGGGCATCAGCTTTACCATTCTTTGTACCAGGTCGATAGGTAATTATGAAGTCAAACTCGGCAAAGAATAATGCCCAACGGAGTTGTCTAGAGGATTGGGCTTTTGCGGTTTTCAAATATTGCAGGTTTCGGTGATCCGTAATCACAGTAACGGTGTGTCGGGCCCCCAGCAGATAATGCCGCCAAGCCTTAAAGGCAGACTTGATAGCCAGAAGTTCCTTGTCAGTAATCGTGTAATTGATTTCAGGAGGCGAGGATTTGCGGGACCAAAATGCCACGGGATGCAACTGATTGGTTACCGGGTCCTTTTGTGATAGAACTGCCCCCATGGCAAGGCTTGAAGCATCAGTTTCCACGATGTAGGGGAGTTCGGGGCGAGGGTGTTTTAAGATTGGTGCAGAGATAAATTTAGTCTTCAAATTCTGGAAAGCTTGTTCCGCCTCAGTAGACCATTCAAAACGTTTGTTTTTCTTTAACAAGGCAGTGATGGGCTGGACTATTCGAGAGAATTCGGGGATAAACCTGCGGTAAAAGTTAGCGAAGCCTAACATGCTTTGCACACCTTTTACGGAGGATGGGG